>NW_026712328.1:8107191-8707191 GCF_030504385.1 Musca domestica | reverse complement strand
TAAATATTAAGAATTTCATCCCAAATCTTAGCCAATTTCAATATTATTTGGCAACTTTCGTGACGCAGATTGTTGCCTCACTTATCGTATTGTACATTCGTTGAAATCTGTTCATTACTTCTTATTGCAATATTGTTATGTCAATGTCAGATTTGAACGAATTGATACTTCAGTCTGTCTTGGTGATTCCGTCTTGCCTATCGGTTGAGTGTAGTTTAGTTACCTATTGATTTGAATATCAATAAGGAATTCATATATTTATTTGAATAAGAAACTAAAACGATCGTGTTTTATTTTTATTTATGTCCCCCCTTTTATCTTAGGGCAATTTCAACGCATTAACATTTGATGCGGATTCTCCAGCCGGTCTAGCCGGATTCTCCATCTCGGATTAATATTTGATCCTGTCGAGCTGGATTCGAACTAAAAGAAAAATTGAAATTGATTTTCATTGTTTCATTGCCTTCTATGTTCGTGTGGAAGGAACCCCCAGCATCAAAATCTTCTTTGCCAACATCATAAATAACATCATCATATTCATTCCTATACAAAATGTAGGTATAGTGCATTTTTTATTGTTGTGAGCCCGCGAAAACAAATAAGCAAAAATATTACAAAGCAAAACGGCCACTTTACAGCGCGTCAAAGTCCAATTGTCGTGGATAACAACATCGAACAGTGCAAGTGCTAAAGAAAAATAATTTTGAAGAATAAAATACAAAAAATAAATTGAACTTGGCGCATTCTTTCTGTATGAATGCTATCATTATTCTTAAATTCACATTAGTGTTGTGATATCATATTCGTGTGAGATAAATAAATAAAATTTACCAAAAAATTGAAGCACTCATTCCTTCATTCCCAAATTGCATTGCTCGGTGTTCAATAATCATACATAATTATATTCACTTATTTATGTTAGTGACATATTTATGTTTTATTGCTTTCTCGTTTTTTGTCGTTCGATCATACACAAACGCTGTATAAATACATACCCTTGTTACTGGCAGCCGTCGCTTGCCCATCAGTAATAAACATACATACGTTGATTGGTTGTTCTTCTTTGTTAAGTGTACGCTACATCACTCGGGTCGGTCGATTGTGGTTAATAAACACGTTTGATACAAAGTTAGAATTTTTTTTTGTGAATTTCACACATAAGTGTATGTATGAATATTTTAAAGCATTTTGGGCAATTTAAGAAACACTTCGATTTGTGTGATCTTTTTATAAATTTTAGAATATTCGCAGTTGATACAAATTTTCTTTTTTTTTTTGTTTTTTGTAAATATTTGGTCAAGTTTGTTGGTCTTTTCTACAATTTCGGTAGATAATCTAATTTTTGGAATTGAATTTCGTTCTTTAAGTAATAATCATGTCGCAAATTTTGTTAGTTGCTTTCAACTGCAAATTGAAGATCCTTTATAAAGTCATAGAGTTTATTAGAAAATTAAAACTAGGAGATCGTAATTTATTTGAATTAGAGGCCCGTATCTCTAATTAAGAACAATTATGGAAAACAACGGATGAGAGTTTCGAATTGTGCGCAAACTATTTGGAAACGTCAAGAGCAGCCACCCAAGCGGATTTTCATACCGTTGATTCAAAGTATGAGGAAGCTAGGGAAAAATATATGGTTTGGCTATCTGAGGGTAGTTGGTCGAGAAAATCATCTTTGAATTCTTCTCGTAGCAGTTCATTAGCATCGTTATCGCAACATCCACGTGATATTCCTCCAGGAGCACAGACCCGCGATGTTGCTTTAAAATAATTTAACTCTTCCACTCATCATCATCGTAAAGTTGGTGTTCAAGCTAATTCCCCAATGTCGACTTTTGGGAATAATAGTGTTGTTGATCCGCCTTAAACAGATAGTATCCACAATCTAGATTTGCCTCTTTGTGATATAGACGTCTTCGGTAGTAGTTTTCGAAATTGGCCCACGTTTAGAGATTTATTTTGCGCGGTCTATATAAATAATTCGCGTTTGAGCGCCTTTGTTATTTAGTGCGCAAAACTAGTGGAGAAGTTCGAAAAATGGTCTCGAGATTCCCCCTGACCAACCGCAATTTCGGCCTATCGTAGAATGGCTTAAAGGACGGAAATGTCTTTTCGCGCTTCCTGTTCTCTTTGAAAGTAATTCAATGCGGCATTAATGGATGTCTTTTGGCGATGTCCATATATGATTTTCCTACGGATCATTGGAATACAATTATCGTTTTCGTTTGTCTCCAACGTTTGCCAAAAGTCACATTAACACTGTGGGAGCAAAGTGTCAAAAATAAAACTGTGATTTCATTGTGGAAGGACTTGGATAGTTTTCTGACGGAGAGAATTCGTACAATCACTTGTCTCCGCGACATGATAAAAGTTGAACCATCACCAAAACTGGTTGGGCAATTTCGCTCTTGGTCGTTATATGCTCGGCAGTCATATTGTTCTTGTTGCTTGTTTTGTCTGTCGAAATCCCATCAACTTTTCGAATGTCCTCAATTCAGAATTATGACGCTTTCCGCAAGATTTTCTACGATGAACCGTCATTGTTTGTGTATAAACTGCTTGCGCAAGAGACACGAGATAAAAAAATTACAAGTCGTCGTGGGTGTTTATTTTGTAATCGGAATCAACACATAGCTTCATAGATATGATCCAATGGCAAAACCTCCAAGTTCGCGTTTGTCAGTTTTGGCTCCACCTTATCGTCTCGAGGCACTGGTCAATCTTCTGATTCAAATATATTTTATTCCTCCTCATCGTCTGGAGATGTAGTTCGACAGGCATTTTCCGCGGAATTAATCGGTTCTTTTAGGCATCAGCGGTCGTGCTAAATTCGATTTCAGGAAATACCTCGCTGCTTGTATTAGCAGATCCTCAAACGTTAAAGTCGAGTCCAGTTGATATTTTGATAGGAGCAGACTTGTATTATTATTGTTTAAGTAAGAATTGTCTCCAATTCGCATTTATTTGAAATGGAATCGTGGTGTAGTTTGTTGCAACACTTTTCGTATAAAGCATTCGTTGAAATCTGTTCACTACTTCTTATTTGCAACATTGATACGTCAATGTCAGATTTCAACGAATTGGCGCTAAGCTAACACCTTAATTCAGTCTGTCTTGGTGATTCCGTCTTGGAATCGTGTGTAATTACTAATTACAAATTTGGACCTATTGATATGAATATGAATAGAGACTACGATCGTGTTTTGTTTCTACTTATTTTTCTCCCCCTTTTATCGGAGTGCAATTTCGGCACATTAACATTTGATCCTGTCGAGCCGGATTCTCCATCTCGGATTAACAGCATATGTCAATAGATATGTGTATACAAAATCTATTTTTTTTTTCTTGAGGAACCTCCGCTTCTTATGCTATATTTCCAGTTCCAATTGGAATTTCAAAAAATAGCCTATGGTACACTACATTTGGAAGCGGGTTTTGAGTCTAAAAATTACAAACAAACAATCAAATGTACAACGGGTTTCCTCATCGCTTCGGTACCCCTTTTGATTTATATGCATTTCAAAAATTGATTATTATATGTTGTTTAAAAAAGAAGTAAAAACTAATCAAGCATTTATAAATAGTATTTGCTGTAATGCTTTAGGATATACAATTTTTTGTTGTTTTTCCTTCGGGAGCATAAACAAACAAATCGCTCGTTCTACATGTTGGAAATAGACCTAACCGATCGATAATTAAAAACTATCGGCGGCACTCTTCTTTTGAAGTTTAGAAAATTGGATCGCTGAATCAAAATTGTGGTTTTTTCTTTTCAATTTCATATTAATTTGAAGTATTTGTTTTTTTTTTTTTTTTGTAAAGACAATTAACGTGAGTATTGCTACAGTAATTTTGTTGATTGTAGTTTGCTAAATAATATCGTTGTTTGTCTTTGAGCAACAATAAATTTCGGATCAAAATCTACTCAGTAGAATTTGAACCACGACAAGTCCATGCGAGCGTATTAGGACTTGTACATGATCCTTCGAGTCTAAAAAAAAAGAATCAGCTTATTTTCCAAAAAAAGCTTTAATTTTAATCTAATTTTAAAGTAGTAAGAAGTGTTTTTGTGTTTTCATCTGTATGAGAATGTGGCCTTGTTTGTCGAAAGCACACATACATTCAACAAATCTACACTCCCATTTCCAAAAGAAATCATTTGTGAAATCATCTTATATCGATCAGTGACTGGGTCGGAAAAGTTGTTCAGTTACACGCTAACGTAACGCAAGCTTTTGACGTAACATAAATTATTAAAAGGCATGCATAAATTATTAACAGCCTGTTCCACGATATCGAAAGAACACGTTCGCATGCCTTTTACACGACGCATGCCTTTTACACATCTAAGCGAAAGAAAACGTAAGCATATCAGTGTAATTTTGCGTTCCAGTACTTTTTTTCTCTCGCACGCATGCGAACACAAATGTCAAAATTAGTCACTTCTGTGATTGCTGTAGTCTAATTATAATTCAGGAGAATTGTTTCAACATAAATATTGAAAATGGAAACAAAAAGGTAAGTAAAAATAACAAGTAAACAAGTTAAAAAGCAGTAAGTTCGGCCGGGCCGAACTTTTAATACCCTCCACCATTTGGAACGAATTTGGAAATTTTTAAAAAATAAAATCCTTAAAATATTCTTTTAAAATTTTAAAAATACCGAATATAGCCGTTATATTGGAGTCTATATGACGTGGACATACATAGTCATTGTTTGTCATAAGCCATTACCATATTCAAATTCGAAACTTGAAATAAACAGTGAATAATGTAGCTAAAATCATCAAAATATCGTACATAAGGAGGTGCCGTTATATCGGAGCTGTGCGAAGACCTGGACCAGCATAGACAATTTTTTGTAACAGGCTGTAGCATCCATTACGAACTTCAAATACCACATCTCAAACAATTTCGGTGGGTATTGTACCTAAAATCGTCAAAATACCGAATATAGGGAGGTACTGATATATGGGGCCTATACGAAGACCTGGACCCGCACAGACAATTTTCTGTCACAGACTGTAGTTCCCATAACGAACTTCAAATACCAATTATGAAACAATTCCGGTGAATAATGCTGCTAAAATCATCAAAATGCCGAATATAGGGAGGTACCGTTATATGGGGGCTATATGAAGACGTGGACCTGCACAGAAAATTTTCTGTCTTAGGGTGTAGTATCCATTTTGAACTTCAAATACCAAATTTGAAACAATTCCCGTGAATAATGTCGCTAAAATCATCAAAATACCGAATATCGGGAGGTACCGTTATATGGGGGCTATACGAAGACGTGGACCGGCACAGACAATTTTCCGTCTTATGGTGTAGTATCCATTTTGAACTTCAAATGCCAAATTTGAAACAATTCCCGTGAATAATGTCGCTAAAATCATCAAAATACCGAATATAGGGAGGTACCGTTATATGGGGGCTATATGAAAACGTGGACCTACATGGCCCATTGACGAACTTAACCTGCCTACTGGAAAAATTAACATGTGTGCAAAATTTTAGCCATCTATCTCAATTCGTTTGAAAGATAGCGTGATTACAACAGACAGACAGACAGACGGACATCGCTAAATCGACTTAGAATTTTACGCTGATCAAGAATACACATACTTTGTTGGGTCTGATATGAGTATTTCGAGGAGTTACAAACGGAATGACAAAGTTAATATACCCTCCATAGTATGGTGGAGGGTATAAAAAGCTGTAAGTTCGGCCGGGCCGAACTTTTAATACCCTCCACCATTTGGTACAAATTTGGCAATTTCCAAAAAATAAAACCCGTTAAATATTCTGTTAAAATCTTAAAAATACCGAATGCTTATACGACGACGTGGGCCTGCATAGGCAACTTTTGTCATAAATTATTACAATATTTAAATGCGAAACTTGAAGAAAAATCTGTTTATAATGTAGCTAAAATCGTCAAAATACCGAATATGGGGGGTACCGTTATATGGGGGCTATACGAAGACGTGGACCTGCACAGACAATTTTCTGGCATGGGCTGAAGTATCCATTACGAACTTCACATACGAAATTTGAAACAATCCCTGTAAATAACGTCGCTAAAATCATTAAAATACCGAATATCAGGGGGTACCGTTATATGGGGGCTATATGAAGACGTGGACCTACATGGCTCGTTTTTTGATTTTGGATGTAGTATCCATTACGAACTTCAAATACCAAATTTGAAACGATTCCGGTAAACAATGTCGCTAAAATCATCAAAAAACCGAATATAGGGGGGTACCGTTATATGGGGGCTACAGGAAGACGTGGACCTGCACATATAATTTTCTGTCTTAGGCTGTAGCATCCATTACAAACTTCAAATGCCAAATTTGAAATAATTCCGGTGAATAATGTCGCTAAAATCATCAAAATACCGAATATCGGGAGGTACCGTTATATGGGGGCTATATGATAACTTGGACCTACATGGCCCATTTACGAACTTAACCTGCCTACTGGGAAAAAATACATGTGTGCAAAATTTTAGCCTTCTTTCTCAATTTGTTCGAAAGATAGCGTGATTACAACAGACAGACAGACAGACAGACACACAGACACACAGACAGACAGACGGGCATGGCTAAATCGTCTTAGAATTTTACGCTGATCAAGAATATATATACTTTGTTGGGTCTGACATGAATATTTCGAGGAGTCACAAACGGAATGACAACATTAATATACCCTCCATAGTATGGTGGAGGGTATAAAAAGGGCAATTATAATATATCAATAACAAATATAATTTTGATTTGTCCAATTCCAGCATGAAACAGTCATCTACTACACAGCTGCGGGCAGCAGTTGATTATACGGAGAAGTATCCAGAGTTCGCCAAAGGTGTGTCAATATTTGGAAGCATCAGGTTCCTTCACATCATCCATAAAATATAGGGCAACAGAAATATTATTTTTTATATTTTTTTAAACACAAATAAATTGAGCGAAATTTTAGGGAAACTCGGAATGTTAGTTTGTTTGTTTATTTACAATTTGTCTATTTACATCTAAATTGTCAGTTCAGGCAGAACCATCTTACGTGTGGTTATATTTTTTACAGCTTTTTTGTTTAATTTCGCTATTATTTTTTTCAAAGGTATACGTAGCAACTCTGCGTCACGTAAGGCTATGCGAAAGAATGAACGTATGTTAGTGGAACGCATTCTGATACGAAAGTGAGTAACTAGCTTTCGTTCGCACAAATTTTCTTTCGATATTGTGGGACCGGCTGTGAATAAATAAAAAATAATAATACACATAAGTAATTTTGAATAAAAAAAAATAATTAGATTAAAAAAGTTAAATAAAATTAACAATTTGTTGCAAACTATTCAGGCTTAATCCCTTTACTGTTCCCTTGTTTTTATAAAAACAACAATAAAGGAGTTAAGCCTGACTATTTTGCAACGACAAAATACTATGGTATCCGGAACAAAAAAGACAACACTGTTCTATTAATAGACAAGGCACGGTCGACGAAGGGGTTTTTGTTGTAACAGACAAAACCAACTTACATGCTTATGCTACTTCGTTAAGGTAGAACGAAAGCATAACAAGTGGAGAAAGCTGTAAATGTTTATAAAAGCAGTTGTGAGATTTAGAAGATTTCCAAAAGAATTTTAGTTTGATTTAATTTTTCGGTTCCTCATCTATTGAGCTTACGACCTCGTTACTTGGGTAAATAATGTTTTTTGTCATTGAAGTTAGTTTTTAAGATAACTTCTGGGGAGAATATCCCAGACAAAAAATAAGGGAACTGATAAGGATTGGTGGCTCTTTCCGAAACATAGGTATTCCCTGCCTTACCCCCAGATAAATATTGCCATACTTCACGACTAAAAAACAAACGTTGTTTTTATAAAAACAAAAATAAAGGGATTAAGACTGACCATTTTACAACAACAAAAACTAAGGTATCCCGAACAAACAAGCCAACACTGTTATAAAATTAACAAGTAAAAAAACTGTAAGTTGGGCTCCACAATTTGGAACGAATTTGGCAATTCTCAAAAACAATAAAATCAGTTAAAAATTCCGTTAAAATCTTAAAAATACTGAATGTAGCTGTTACATTAGGGTCTGTACGATGACATGGACCTGCATATGTAACTTTTGTCATATGCCATTAGAATTTTCAAATGCAAAACTTAAAAAAACATCGGTGACTGATGTAGCTAAAACCATCAAAATATCAAATATCGGGAGGTACCGTTATATGGGGGCTATACGAAGACGTGGACCTGCACAGACAATTTTCTGCCTTAGGCTGTTCCGGTGAATAATGTCGCTAAAATCATCAAAATACCGCATTTCGGGAGGTACCGTTATGTGGGGGATATACCTACATGGCCCATTTTCAATACCAAAATTCCTGCGGACATAATATACATTTGAGTAAAATTTTACCAATCTACTCCAATTCGTTCGGAAGTGATTTCCACAGGCAGACTGACATCGCAAAATTTTATGCTGATCAAGAATATCTATACTTTTTGGATATTGTATATTTCGAGGTTTTACAAACGGAATGACAAACTTAATATACTTTCTTTGCTATGGTGGAGGGTACAAAAATAAACTACATATAAAAAAGAAATTAAAAACTTTTTTTTTTAACAAGTTTAAAATATTAAACTTTTGCTGAGAAAAGTCAAAATTATACGCAAATACAAAAAATTTTACAGAAGTTATTTCATTTTACTTATTAACGAGAAATAAAGTGATAATTATAATTTGTTTGTATAATAATAGATAATAACAATAATAAAAAACGAATAATAAAAAAATAAGAAGTAAAAATGAATACATGTATAAATAAATTAAAAGATTAAAATGGATTCAACAATTTGTGCTAAGATTGAATACGGAACCAACAGCCCTATGAGTATATGCATTGAATTGGAAAATACTCCCGAGGAACAATTGCCGATTTTTTTTTAATTGAACCCAAATTAGCAGGTCTATTTCAGATTAAAAGTGAAGATATATGATGCTAATGGCTTCGAGTAAAAGTTTATTCCACCTAGCGCTCCATATATAGGAGGATTATTGGTACAAGGAGTTTTAAGGCACACTTCAACAAGGTTATGTCTGAAAGAAATTCAGTTGGAGGAATTTGCAATTATTTTAGTGAGAATAGAGATTATTGTATTATTTTTTCTAGGCCTTAACACCATTGTCAAAGGATACAGAAGATAATCCCAGTGTATTTTCTAAGAGGTGGACCGTTATTATTTGCTCCAGAAATGCCAATTGACGATAAAACGTTGAGAAAAAATAAAAGCCCCACATCATACTTTTAATAATAGAGGCAAATCTGGATATATCCATCCTTGCCCCCTGATAAACATTACCATCGTTCTCCACTAATACAACTTTGATTTATAAAAAAAAAAACAATAATGGGATTAAGCCATTTTGCAACAACAATATATCCAGGAACTCCATAAAAGATACAGTGGCAATAACCTGAAAAAAAAAATGTTGTCATTCATCCTCAACTTCATTGAAATTGGAGATACATTGCATGTTTGGTGCTTCAAATATATGAAATCGGCCGAAAATATATATGGGAGCTATATCAAAATCTGATCGGATTTCATTATAATTTGACACCGAATAAAGAGAAATATGCACTGATGGAAAATAATTTTTACATTATTTACCGCATCAAGCGGTCTTCGCCCACAAAGTTCTAGCATAGACAAATTAGGTATAGACTAAAAAGTTGTCTCATCTATTATCTCTGAAAAAAGTGATTTAATAGATGTCTTTCATGCTGTGAGAGAGGTTCAGTAGACTCACTCAATTCTCTCATAATATTAAATATTTTTATGATTATTTATTATTTATCAATTGAAAACGAAACATCGACTTTGTTTACTTTTACATTATCCAATTATGTCGTGAAATATAAAAATATAGAACCTAAATAGCAGAAAATGAATATATTGTTTTCGAAGTCGAGTGACTTCACTAGCCCTGAGTGACTTGACTGGCCCAAAATCAACAATAGTGACATCTGCCGGAAGGGGAAATTTTAGAACTTTTTAGTCTATACCTTAATTTGTCAATGGTTGTAGTACTAAATGAGAGTGTTGTTTAATGGAGTGAGTAAGACAAAAGGCTCGTATTCTTTAAATAATGTTTTACACACAGCGCCAATATTACAAAATGATTTAGTGTCTCTAATATTTAATTGGGGCTTGTACAATAAAGTGTTCAACGGTGACATTGAAAAAATGTACCGACAGATATGTGTTCACGATTCTGATCTGCAATACCAAAGAATATTATATAGAAAAGAAGGTCAGAGTGATATTAAAGGTTGATTGTGTACTATTACCTTTGGTATAAACGGTGCACCTTATAATTAACAAGTAAAAAAACAGTAAGTTCCCTCCAACATTTGGAACGGATTAGAAAATTTTCAAAAAAATAAATCCATTAAAAATTATTTTAAAATATTTAAAATATCTAATATAGGAAGGTGCCGATATATGGGAGGATATACGATATTGTGGACCTATAAAGATAAATCTATGTCTGCGTGTAAAGTACTCACAAAGAACTCCTTGTGTGGATTTTCAGATAGTTAAATTGGAAAAAAATGGCTACAATCATCAAAATACCGAATATAGGGGAGTACCGTTATATGGGGGATATACGATATTGTGGACCTATATAGACAATTCCGTTTCAGGGGCAAAGTGCTCACAAAGAACTCCGTGTGTGTTTATTTTCGGACAATGCGATTGGAAAATTTGGCTAAAATCATCACAATACCGAATATCGCTAACCTATATAGAGAATTCTCTGTCGTGGGGTAAAGTGCTCACAAAGAACCCCTTGTGTACAAAGAACCCCTTGTGGCCATTCCGATGAAAAATATGGCTGAAAACATCAAAATACCGAATATCGGGGGTACCGTTATATGAGGGCTATATGATATCGTGGACTTATATAGATAATTCTCTGCCGAGGTATAAAGTACCCAGAAGGAAATCCTTGTGTGGATTTTCAGACAATTCGAATGAAAAATGTTGGTAAAATCATAAAAATACCGAATATCGGGGGGTACCGTTACATTGGGGATGTACGATATCGTGGACCTGTAAAGACAATTCTCTCTCAGGGGGTGAAGTACTCACAAGGAACTACTTGTGTGGATTTTAAGACAATTGCATTGAAAAGAGTGGCTAACATCATCAAAATACCGAATATCGGGGGTACAGTTACATGGGGGATATACGATATCGTGGACCTATATAGACAATTCTTTTTGAGGGGGTAAAATGCCCACAAGGGACTCCTTTTGTGGAATTTCAGACAATTCCATTGAAAATTGTGGATAAACTCATCAAAATACCGAATATCGTGGGTACCGTTATATGAGGGCTATATGATATCGTGGACCTATATAGATAAACTAGCTGAACCCGGTGCGCTTCGCTACCCCTTTTGATTTTATATGCATTCAAAATTTTATTTATGAATATATGTTGGTTAAAAAAAAAAAAAACAAAAACAAAAAAAATTAAAAAAAAAACAAGTAAAAAAGCTGTAAGTTCGGCCGGGCCGAACTTTTAATACCCTCCACCGTTTGGTACAAATTCGGCAATTTCCAAAAAATAAAACCCGTTAAAAATTCTGTTAAAATCTTAAAAATACCGAATGCTTATACGACGACGTGGGCCTGCATAGGCAACTTTTGTCATAAATTATTACAATATTTAAATGCGAAACTTGAAGAAAAATCTGTTTATAATGTAGCTAAAATCGTCAAAATACCGAATATGGGGGGTACCGTTATATGGGGGCTATACGAAGACGTGGACCTGCACAAACAATTTTCTGGCATGGGCTGAAGTATCCATTACGAACTTCACATACGAAATTTGAAACAATCCCTGTAAATAATGTCGCTAAAATCATTAAAATACCAAATATCGGGGGGTACCGTTATATGGGGGCTATATGAAGACGTGGACCTACATGGCTCATTCTTTGACTTTGGATGAAGTATCCATTACGAACTTCAAATACCAAATTTGAAACGATTCCGGTAAACAATGTCGCTAAAATCACCAAAATACCGAATATCGGGGGTACCGTTATATGGGGGCTACATGAAGACGTGGACCTACATGGCTCATTTTTTGATTTAGGATGTAGTATCTATTACGAACTTCAAATACCAAATTTGAAACGATTTCGGTAAACAATGTCGCTAAAATCAACAAAAACCGAATATCGGGGGGTACCGTTATATGGGGGCTACAGGAAGACGTGGACCTGCACAGATAATTTTCTGTCTTAGGCTGTAGCATCCATTACAAACTTCAAATGCCAAATTTGAAATAATTCCGGTGAATAATGTCGCTAAAATCATCAAAATACCGAATATCGGGAGGTACCGTTATATGGGGGCTATATGATAACTTGGACCTACATGGCCCATTTACGAACTTAACCTGCCTACTGGGAAAAAATACATGTGTGCAAAATTTTAGCCTTCTATCTCAATTTGTTCGAAAGATAGCGTGATTACAACAGACAGACAGACAGACGGACGGACAGACAGACAGACACACAGACAGACAGACGGACATGGCTAAATCGTCTTAGAATTTTACGCTGATCAAGAATATATATACTTTGTTGGGTCTGACATGAATATTTCGAGGAGTTACAAACGGAATGACAAAATTAATATACCCTCCATAGTATGGTGGAGGGTATAAAAATATATTGCACTACTTTAATGCGTAAATAACCAAAATGACATACATACACCAAGGGGTTGTCATTCGGATTTATTTATTTCATAGCAAATACCAAGCGTGCAGTAAACTGCAATCTTTTAAAGTTGAGTGGCATTTCTATTGCAATTAGTGAATTCAAGATAGCAACATACTTCGCCGTAGTAAGCGTATTTCAAATTAATTGTTGTGTTGTTTTTTTAGTGTTAGCCTAAGGCGTTGTGGGTCAATGGTTCATATTAAAATCATATCCCAATCTGTTCCGATTTAAATATAATTTAAAAAAAAATACTTTTACATCAAATTCCGCCACACCTTTTATATTTCATTGAAATTGGTGCGTCAAATATGTGAAATCGGCCGAGAATATATATATGGGAGCTATATCCAAATCTTAACTAATTTCCAATTAATTTGTCACATTATTATTGTAACCAAATTCCGCCACACATTCTGAATTTCATTGGTATCGGTCATATATATCATGTTTGGTGCATAACATGTATGAAATCGGCCGAAACCCTCAACTGATTTCAATATAAATTGGCAATTTTTTCTGGTGCCAGATTTTGTCTCTTTCGCTTTGGGTGCATCAAATATGTGAAATCGGCTGAGTATATATATGGGAGCTATAATCTGAGGGTATTTGAATATAATTTGTCAAATTTATTTTTGCACCAAATTTAGCCACTCATGCCGAATTTCATTGGAAACGAAAATACGTATAGTGTTTTGTGCATCAAATATGTGAAATCGGCGTAAAATAGCTATATCCAAATCTGAACCGATTTTAATATAATTTGACTAATTTTTTTTCAAATCAAAACCCCGTTACACATTCCAAATTTCTTTGGAATCGAACATACATATCGTGTATGGTGCATAAAATACATGAAATCGGTCGAAAATATATATGAGAGCTATATCCAAATCTGAACCGATTTTAATATAATTTGACAAATGTATATTTGTTTTAATTTCCGCTACACATTCCAAATTTCGTTGAAATTAGAGATACATAGCGTGTTTGGTGCATCAAATACATGAAATCGGTCGAAAATATATACGGGAGCTATATCCAAATCTGAACCGATTTCAATATAATTTGACAAATTTATTTTCGGATCAAATCCCGTCACAAATTCCAAATTTCATTGAAATCGAACATTCATATTGTGTTTGAGGCATCAAATGAACGAAATCGGTAGAAAATATATATGGGAGCTATATCCAAATCTGAACCGATTACAATATAATTTGGCAAACTTATTTTTGTTCCAAATTCCGTTACGTATTCCAAATTTGGAGACTGTATCTTTAACCAATCAGCAGATATGTGCATATAAAATCTAAATTTTTGGGAGGTACCTCCGATTCTGATGCTATATCTCCAGTTCCAAGTGGAAATTCAAAAATTTATATAGCCTATGTTACTTTCAGGCGATGTTGCAGTATATATGGAAATTTTCAGGAAAAACTATTCAGCGCTTTTCGAGTCCATAAATTACAAACAAACAAACATACAAACATTTTCCTCTTTTATAGATACAGAAGAAGATACCTGTCGAGGTAGAAAGTACCCAGAAGGAACACCTTGTGTGGATTTCCAGACAATTCCGTTGAAAAATGTGGGTAAAATCATCAAAATACCGAAGATCGGGGGGGGGGGGGGGGGGGGGGTACCGTTATATGGGGGATATACGATATCGTGGACCTGTATAGACAATTCTCTCTCAGGGGGTGAAGTACTCACTAGGAACTACTTGTGTGGATTTTAAGACAATTCCATTGAAAAATGTGGCTAACATCGTCAAAATACCGAATATCGGGTACCGTTATATGGGGGCTATACGATATCGTGGACGGATATAGCCCATCTTCGAACTTGACCTGCCTGCAGACAAAAGAAAGATCTGTGCAAAATTTTAGCTTCCTATCTTAATTCGTTTAGACTGTAGCGTGATTACAACAGACGGACGGACGGACAGGGCTAAATCGTCTTAGAATTTTACGCTGATCAAGAATATATATACTTTGTGGGGTCAAAAATGATTGTTTCGATGAGTTACAAACGGAATGACGAACTTAATATACCCTACATACCTTTTTTGGTGGAGGGTATAAAAATTAGATATATGTTGATTATATATTAACTGGAGTCCATACTTTCGCCTCGGCTTTAAAGGTGGAAAAACAAATTAATTTGTTGTTTGAATTCGGCTGGACCCGAATGAGTACTGGCAAACGTTTCGTTGCAAGACTTTTGATTAGAAGGTATTAATTGTGATGATACAGTAAATTTATCCACGTATGCTAAATGGAAATCAGTTTTGGATCAATTTTCAAATCTTGATTTTATTCAATTACCAAGATGAATAAACTATTGCATAGAGGGCAAAACACAACTTCATGGATTTTGTGATACTTCTGAGAACGCATATTGTACCGCAGTATACGTTAGAATAAACACAGAGACAAATTTATCAGATAAGCTTGTCAACAGCGAAGAGTAAAGTTGCTCAATTAAAAATAGTAAGCCTGCCAAGACTAGAGCTTTGTGGTGCCGAATTGTTCTCATCTCTGGTGAAGTATGTTGTCTCCAAATTAGAAGTGAAAATTTATTATGTTCACATGTGGACAAATCCAACAATTGTATTGGCATGGTTACAAAAACATCCATCCACATGGAATACTTACTTTGCTAATAGAACCGCAACTATATTCAAAAATACAACTTGGAGACACGTTTCTTCCAATTGTAATTCCGAAGACTTTGGAACAAGAGGTTGTAATTTTGTTGAGCTGAGTAAATGTTCGCTATTAGACTATTAAGTACTGGCAATAATTGACCAGAACCTAATATGAGTTCATTATCCACAAGAATATAATGAATTAAATAATTCGAAAATTATATCACGAAATAGTCCGTTACGTGCTTTGAATCCATTTTTGGATGATATGAGAGTTAGTGGATGTCTAGCCAATGCAAATGTTTCTAACGACGAACGATGTCCAATAATAATGCCAAGTTCGTCTCTTTTATAGAATATATTCTTAGATTTATCCACAAAACATTAATACATGCTGATGTAAGACTTATGACGTCCACGGTTCAAAGGCAATTTTATAATCCAAGATTAAGAAGAACTGTTAAAAATGTGGTACAAAATTTTGTGATTTGTGTAAGATACAAACAAAAGGTGAAATAACAGATAATTGCTTTCTTGCCTTTAGAGAAAACTTCCTTTTCACCTCCTTTTTTATACCCTCCACCATACTATGGAGGGTATATTAATTTTTTCATTCCGTTTGTAACTCCTCGAAAAACTCATGTCAGACCCAACAAAGTATATATTTTCTTGATCAGCGTAAAATTCTAAGACGATTTAGCAATGTCCGTCTGTCTGTCTGTGTGTCTGTCTGTTGTAATCACGCTATCTTTCGAACAAATTGAGATAGAAGGCTAAAATTTTGCACACATGTATATTTTGCTAGTAGGCAGGTTAAGTTCGTAAATGGGCCATGTAGGCCCAAGTTATCATATAGCCCCCATATAACGGTACCTCCCGATATTCTGTATTTTGATGATTTTAGCGACATTATTCACCGGAATTGTTTCAAATTTGGCATTTGAAGTTCGTAATAAATACTACAGCCTAAGACAGAAAATAATCTGTGTAGGTCCACGTCTTCGTATAGCTCCCATATACCATACCTCCCGATATTCGGTATTTTGATGATTTTAGCGACATTATTTACCGGGATTGTTTCAAATTTCTCATGTGAACTTCGTAATGGATACTTCAACCCTTGTCAGAAAATTGTCTGTGCAGGTCCACGTCTTCGTATAGCCCCCATATAGCGGTACCCCCTACATTCGGTGTTTTGATGATTTTAGCTACATTATAAACAGATTTTCCTTCAAGTTTCGCATTTAAATATTGTAATAACTTATGACAAAAGTTGCCTATGCAGGTCCACGTCGTCGTATAGGCATTCGGAATGTTTAAGATTTTACCAGAATTTTTAACGGATTTTATTTTATTTATTTATTTTTTTTTTTTGGAAATTGTCAAATTTTTACCTAAAGGGGAGGGTATTAAAAGTTCGGCCCGGCCGGCAGGCCCATTTCAGATTAAAAGTAAAGATATATGTTGTTAATGGCTTCGAGTGACGGTTTATTCCACCTATCGATCCACATATAGGAGGATTATTGGAACAAGGAGTTAAAGGTTTTTAGGCACACTTCAAAAAGTTTATGTCTTAAAGAAATTTAGTTTGGGGAATTTGCAATTATTTTAGTGAGAACAGAGAGTATTTTAATTTCTAGGGCCTAAACGCCATTGTCAGAGGATACAGAAGATAACCCCAGCGCATTTTCTAAGCGGTGGACCGTTATTATTTGCTCCAGAAAAGATAATTGACGATAAAACGTTGGGAAAAATAAAAGCCCCACATCATACTTTTAATAATAGAGGCAAATCTGGATATATCCATCCTTGCCCCCTGGAAACATTACCATCGTTCTCCACTAATAAAGGAACCTTGTTTTATAAAAACAACAATAATGGGATTAAGCCATTTTGCAACAACAATTTATCCAGGAACTCCATAAAAGACACAATATCGTATATGAAATAATTTTGTCATTCATCCTCAACTTCATAGAAATTGGAGATACATTGCATGTTTGGTGCTTCAAATATATGAAATCGGCCGAAAATATATATGGAAACTATATCAAAATCTAATCGGATTTCATTATAATTCGACACCGAATAAAGAGAAATATGCACTGATGGAAAATATATTTGTTTATATTATTTACCGCATCAAGCAGTCTTCGCCCACAAAGTTCTAGTACTAAATGAGAATGTTGTTTAATGGAGCGAGCAAAAGGCTCGTATTCTTTAAATAATGTTTTACATACAGCGCCAATATTACAAAATGATTTAGTGTCTGTAATTTTTAATTGGGGCTTGTATAATAATGTGTTCAACGGTGACATTGAAAAAATGTACCGACAGATATGTGTTCACGATTCTGATCGGCAATACCAAAGAATATTATGTAGAAAAGAAGGTCAGAGCGATATTAAAGATTATGATTCTGTACAATTACGTTTGATATAAACTGTGCACCTTATTTGGCGATTCGCACATTGTTGCAATTGGCAGAAGAGTCAAGAGACACATGCTCAATTGCATCGAAATTAAGTGAAAATGAGATATATGTTGATGATGTATTAACTGGAGTCCATACTCTCGCCTCGACTTTAAAGGTAGAAAAACAAATTAATTTGTGTTTTGCATTCGGCTGGACCCGAATAAGAAAATTTGTTAAATTAAGAGTTTTTAAGAATAAAAAATATGAGTTCAACAAAGACATTAGGCATTCGTGGAACTGACTCATTTTCTTATAGTATAAAGTCCCTAGGGGTGACTAGCCCGATAAATAAAAGGAAAATCTTGTCAACCATTTCGAAATTATTTGACCCGGCAGGGTGGCTAACTCCTTTAATAGTACTGGCAAAAAATTATGTTGCAAGACCTTTGATTAGAAGGTATTTATTGGGATGATACAGTAAATTTATCCACGTATGCTAAATGGAAAACAATTTTGGATCAATTTTTAAATCTTGATTCTATTCAATTACCAAGATGAATAAACTATTACATAGAGGGCAAAACACTACTTCATGGATTTTGTGATACTTCTGAAAACGCATATTGTGCCCCAGTATACGTTAGAATGAACACAGAGTCAAATTCATCAGATAAGCTTGTCAACAGCGAAGAGTAAAGTTGCTCAATTAAAAATAGTAAGTATGCCAATACTAGAGCTTTGTGGTGCCGAATTGTTCTCATCTCTGGTGAAGTATGTTGTCTCCAAATTAGAAGTGAACATTTATTATGTTCACATGTGGACAAATCCAACAATTGTATTGGCATGGTTACAAAAACATTCATCCACTTGGAATACTTACTTTGCTAATAGAACCGCTTATATATTGAAAAATATCGAAAATATAACTCGGAGACACGTTTCTTTGAAATGTAATTCCGAAGACTTTGGAACAAGAGGTTGTAATTTTGTTGAGCTGAGTAAATGTTCGCTATTAGACTATTAAGTACTGGCAATAATTGACCAGAACCTAATATGAGTTCATTATCCACAAGAATATAATGAATTAAATAATTCGAAAATTATATCACGAAATAGTCCGTTACGTGCTTTGAATCCATTTTTGGATGATGTGAGAGTTAGTGGATGTCTAGCCAATGCAAATGTTTCTAACACGAACGATGTCCAATAATAATGCAAAGTTCGTCTCTTTTATATAATATATTCTTAGAATTTATCCACAAAATATTAATGCATGCTGATGTAAGACTTATGATGTCCACGGTTCAAAGGCAATTTTATAATCCAAGATTAAGAAGAACAGTCAAAAATGTGGTACAAAATTTTGTCATTTGTGCAAGATACAATAAAAGGTGAAATCACAGATAATGGCTTTCTTGTCCTTTAGAGAAAACTTCCTTGGGAAAAAACAAAAGCCCCACATCATACTTTTAATAATAGAGGGAAATCTGGATATATCCATCCTTGCCATCTGGTAAACATTACCACCATTCTCCAATAATAACGAAACGTTGTTTTATAAAAACAACAATAATGGGATTAAGCCATTT
Organism: Musca domestica; assembly: GCF_030504385.1. Lineage (NCBI taxonomy): Eukaryota > Metazoa > Arthropoda > Insecta > Diptera > Muscidae > Musca > Musca domestica. The sequence goes on along the minus strand of NW_026712328.1, from coordinate 8,687,704 downwards.
TGCAACAACAATTTATCCAGGAACTCCATAAAAGATACAATAATCTAAATGAAATAATTTTGTCATTCATCCTCAACTTCATTGAAATTGGAGATACATTGCATGTTTGGTGTTTTGTTTTTCTACTAATTTCTGTCGTTCGCAAGAAATGTTTTAGGATACACAATTTTTTTTTTGTTTTTCCTTCGAGAGCATAAACAAACAAATCACTGGTTCTGCCCTCACGTAAAATGCCACGTACAGCTGACCATGAAAAGCCAAATGCCAAGTTAAAGAAGGAGTTGAACGGCATTTGCTTTACTATTAGAGGGATTCGATGTAGCAATACATACGAACCTACATACTTCCCAGTAATAATCGTAGATCCAATTATCGGGAGGCTTTTTCGGTTTTATTCAGCTTTACATAGAATGTTCCGGCACCGTAGCTGGAACTCATATGACCGACAAATACCAAATTTTAGACAAACATGTAAAAAATATGACGAAAATTATGGGCCTACGACGAATATTCAAGAATGTTACAAAAGGAATAACAAAGTTAATATACCTTTCCTTTCAAGGTGGCGGTATAAAACAACAACATAACAATATAGTTGGAAGTACGTAGGTTCATATGTATTGCTACCTCGAATCCATCGAAGTAACACAAATGCCGTTCAACTTTACCTTCAACTTGGCATTTGGATTTCTCATGGTGAGCTGTACGTAGCGTTTTCACGTGAGGGTAGAACGAGTGATCAGTTTATTTATGCTCCTGAAAGAAAAACACAAACAGTGTATATCCCACAGCATTACAGTAAATAAGTTTTTAAATTCTTGAACCACAAAAAATATTAAATTTTTAAAATGCATATAAATCAAAAGGGGAAGCGAAGAAAGGATAGTTGTACATTTGGTTGTTTGTTTGTAATTTATAGACTCAAGTCCCGCTTCCAACTATATTGCAGTATCCCCTAAAAGTAACAAAGGCCTTTTTCAAATTCCAATTGGAACTGGAAATATAGCATTAGAATCGGAGGTACATAAAAAAAATTTAGATTTTGCATGCTCATATTTAATTATCCTAAAATATGGATATTTGATGGTGTGATGGAATTTTGTCTGAAAGTATATTTATCAAATTATTTTGAAATCGGATCAAATTTGGATATAGCTACCATATATATCATAGATAAATGAATATACATAGACAAGGAAATGCTCTCATCGTTTATCTTCGATTCAAAAGATGTCGTCTATACGTTTCAGGGGTTTGAGTGGGAATATTAAAGTCACTCAACTCTTAAATGTTGAAAATAACAAAAACTGTATGATATTTATCAGTTAAAAATTGTTACATAATAAAAGAAATGCGAAAAATACGTCATGACATGAAAAAGTTGCGGAATAATCAAGTTAAATCCTTGAAAAAGAATAAAATGCGTTTTCGAAGTTGTGTGGGTTGAACGTGTAAATCAGCATGTTGACTATGCAAAACATGATGAGAGTCACCTAAATATGGAGACATAACTAACTTTTCGTTGTCTATATTCTCATTTGTCTATGTATATATTTCTTTGAAGAAAAAAAAGTCAAAATTATACCGCTAGAGGCGATGTTACATATCTGTCACTGTTTCACAGCTCAGCTGTTTATACTCCGGATACAACTTTTGAAATGTCGGAAATTAGTATTAATGTGCCACCTTGTGACACTCAAGACTTTTACGGATGTTATGAACAATGGCCAACTTTTAGAGACATGTTTACGGTCATATGTGGAAACCATCACAGACTCATGTGATGGCTTCGTTGGCATGGAAGCATTATCAGTGCGATACGAAAATGTGAGGGTACTGGTAGATAATCAATTGAAGATTTTATTTAATCTTTCGGCAGCAACGACTGAGTCTATAAGAGATATAAAAAGAATTGAATCAACAAAACACTTACCATTTTGCAAATGGACACCAAACAAAAGCTCTTGTTAGCACAGCTAATATTGTAGAAGAAATTTCATGTTCGTCCTGTTCGGCAGCTCAGTCTTCTAATGCGAAAAAACACATGTGTCAGTGAGTCATGATGACATTATACTGCCTACAGCTCTAGTAAAAGTAAAATATTCTGGGAAAATATTTACAGTTAGAGCTCTCATTGACTCTGCTTCGAAGCCGAGATTCGTTACTCAAGAATTAATTAAACGAATTGGCATATGCACTGAAATAGCTAGTTTCAAGATAAGTGGACTAAGTGGAACAGTCGTGGCTGATTCTAATAAAAAATGGGTTCTGACGATTTGCTCAAAAATAAATTGAACTGAATTTGAGGCAGAAGCTTTAGTTGACCAAAATTTGACAAGATTATTGTCGACTGCATACAATTAAAATTTCAGATTTGGGAAGTATTAAGGATTTGAAGTTTGGTAGTTAAGTTAAAAAGAATATATTTGGTAACATGATAGCTCAAAATTCAATATACGGATGGTAAATCTATTGGCCCAATATTGGAAAATGAAATTTGTTTAGCCTATATAGAAATAAAAAATTATTCTGAAAATGTCATTAGTTCGTTATTGAGAATGTTTTGGGAAAAAGATGAAATAATTGAAGCGCCTATTTCCACGAAATCTGACGAAACAATACCAACATAGGAGTCATATTTGAAGTATTGAATGAATATTTGTCATATGAAACCACCGAATCAAGAGAAATATGCACTAAAAAATAAAATATTTTTTATATTATTTACCGCATCAAGCAGTCTTCGTCCACAAAGTTCTAGTACTAAATGAGAGTGTTGTTTAATGGAGCGAGTAAGACAAAACGCTCGTATTCTTTAAATAATGTTTTACATACAGCGCCAATATTACAAAATGATTTAGTGTCTCTAATTTTTAATTGGGGCTCGTATAATAATGTGTTCAACGGTGACATTGAAAAAATGTACCGACAGATACTTATGTGTTCACGGCAATACCAAAGAATATAATATAGAAAAGAAGGTCAGAGTGATATTAAAGATTATGATTCTGTACAATTACGTTTGGTTTAAACTGTGCACCTTATTTGGCGATTCGCACATTGTTGCAATTGGCAGAAGAGTCAAGAGACACATGCTCAATTGCATCGAAATTAATTGAAAATGAGATATATGTTGATGATGTATTAACTGGAGTCCATACTCTCGCCTCGGCTTTAAAGGTAGAAAAACAAATTAATTTGTGTTTTGAATTCGGCTGAACCCGAATAAGAAAATTTGTTAAATTAAGAGTTTTTAAGAATAAAAAATATGAGTTCAACAAAGACATTAGGCATTCGTGGAACTGACTCATTTTCTTATAGTATAAAGTCCCTAGGGGTGACTAGCCCGATAAATAAAAGGAAAATCTTGTCAACCATTTCGAAATTATTTGACCCGGCAGGGTGGCTAACTCCTTTAATAGTACTGGCAAAAATTTTGTTGCAAGACCTTTGATTAGAAGGTATTTATTGGGATGATACAGTAAATTTATCCACGTATGCTAAATGGAAATCAATTTTGGATCAATTTTTAAATCTCGATTTTATTCATTTACCAAGATGAATAAACTATTACATAGAGGGCAAAACACAACTTCATGGATTTTGTGGTACTTCTGAGAACGCATATTGTGCCGCAGTATACGTTAGAATGAACACAGAGTCAAATTCATCAGATAAGCTTGTCAACAGCGAAGAGTAAAGTTGCTCAATTAAAAATAGTAAGCCTGCCAAGACTAGAGCTTTGTGGTGCCGAATTGTTCTCATCTCTGGTGAAGTATGTTGTCTCCAAATTAGAAGTGAAAATTTATTATGTTCACATGTGGACAAATCCAACAATTGTATTGGCATGGTTACAAAAACATCCATCCACATGGAATACTTACTTTGCTAATAGAACCGCAACTATATTCAAAAATATCGAAAATACAACTTGGAGACACGTTTCTTCCAATTGTAATTCCGAAGACTTTGGAACAAGAGGTTGTAATTTTGTTGAGCTGAGTAAATGTTCGCTATTAGACTATTAAGTACTGGCAATAATTGACCAGAACCTAATATGAGTTCATTATCCACAAGAATATAATGAATTAAATAATTCGAAAATTATATCACGAAATAGTCCGTTACGTGCTTTGAATCCATTTTTGGATGATGTGAGAGTTAGTGGATGTCTAGCCAATGCAAATGTTTCTAACACGAACGATGTCCAATAATAATGCAAAGTTCGTCTCTTTTATATAATATATTCTTAGAATTTATCCACAAAATATTAATGCATGCTGATGTAAGACTTATGATGTCCACGGTTCAAAGGCAATTTTATAATCCAAGATTAAGAAGAACAGTCAAAAATGTGGTACAAAATTTTGTCATTTGTGCAAGATACAATAAAAGGTGAAATCACAGATAATGGCTTTCTTGCCTTTAGAGAAAACTTCCTTGGGAAAAAACAAAAGCCCCACATCATACTTTTAATAATAGAGGGAAATCTGGATATATCCATCCTTGCCATCTGGTAAACATTACCACCATTCTCCAATAATAACGAAACGTTGTTTTATAAAAACAACAATAATGGGATTAAGCCATTTTGCAACAACAATTTATCCAGGAACACCATAAAAGATACAATAATCTAAATGAAATAATTTTGTCATTCATCCTCAACTTCATTGAAATTGGAGATACATTGCATGTTTGGTGTTTTGTTTTTCTACTAATTTCTGTCGTTCGCAAGAAATGTTTTAGGATACACAATTTTTTTTTTGTTTTTCCTTCGAGAGCATAAACAAACAAATCACTGGTTCTGCCCTCACGTAAAATGCCACGTACAGCTGACCATGAAAAGCCAAATGCCAAGTTAAAGAAAGAGTTGAACGGCATTTGCTTTACTATTAGAGGGATTCGATGTAGCAATACATACGAACCTACATACTTCCCAGTAATAATCGTAGATCCAATTATCGGGAGGCTTTTTCGGTTTTATTCAGCTTTACATAGAATGTTCCGGCACCGTAGCTGGAACTCATATGACCGACAAATACCAAATTTTAGACAAACATGTAAAAAATATGACGAAAATTATGGGCCTACGACGAATATTCAAGAATGTTACAAAAGGAATAACAAAGTTAATATACCTTTCCTTTCAAGGTGGGGGTATAAAACAGCAACATAACAATATAATTGGAAGTACGTAGGTTCATATGTATTGCTACCTCGAATCCATCGAAGTAACACAAATGCCGTTCAACTTTACCTTCAACTTGGCATTTGGATTTCTCATGGTGAGCTGTACGTAGCGTTTTCACGTGAGGGTAGAGCGAGTGATCAGTTTATTTATGCTCCTGAAAGAAAAACACAAACAGTGTATATCCCACAGCATTACAGTAAATAAGTTTTTAAATTCTTGAACCACAAAAAATATTAAATTTTTAAAATGCATATAAATCAAAAGGGGAAGCGAAGCGATGAAAGGATAGTTGTACATTTGGTTGTTTGTTTGTAATTTATAGACTCAAGTCCCGCTTCCAAATATAGTGCAGTATCGCCTAAAAGTAACAAAGGCCTTTTTCAAATTCCAATTGGAACTGGAAATATAGCATTAGAATCGGAGGTACATAAAAAAAATTTAGATTTTGCATGCTCATATTTAATTATCCTTAAATATGGATATTTGATGGTGTGATGGAATTTTGTCTGAAAGTATATTTATCAAATTATTTTGAAATCGGATCAAATTTGGATATAGCTACCATATATATCATAGATAAATGAATATACATAGACAAGGAAATGCTCTCATCGTTTATCTTCGATTCAAAAGATGTCGTCTATACGTTTCAGGGGTTTGAGTGGGAATATTAAAGTCACTCAACTCTTAAATGTTGAAAATAACAAAAACTGTATGATATTTATCAGTTAAAAATTGTTACATAATAAAAGAAATGCGAAAAATACGTCATGACATGAAAAAGTTGCGGAATAATCAAGTTAAATCCTTGAAAAAGAATAAAATGCGTTTTCGAAGTTGTGTGGGTTGAACGTGTAAATCAGCATGTTGACTATGCAAAACATGATGAGAGTCACCTAAATATGGAGACATAACTAACTTTTCGTTGTCTATATTCTCATTTGTCTATGTATATATTTCTTTGAAGAAAAAAAAGTCAAAATTATACCGCTAGAGGCGATGTTACATATCTGTCACTGTTTCACAGCTCAGCTGTTTATACTCCGGATACAACTTTTGAAATGTCGGAAATTAGTATTAATGTGCCACCTTGTGACACTCAAGACTTTTACGGATGTTATGAACAATGGCCAACTTTTAGAGACATGTTTACGGTCATATGTGGAAGCCATCACAGACTCATGTGATGGCTTCGTTGGCATGGAAGCATTATCAGTGCGATACGAAAATGTGAGGGTACTGGTAGATAATCAATTGAAGATTTTATTTAATCTTTCGGCAGCAACGACTGAGTCTATAAGAGATATAAAAAGAATTCAATCAACAAAACACTTACCATTTTGCAAGTGGACACCAAACAAAAGCTCTTGTTAGCACAGCTAATATTGTAGAAGAAATGTCATGTTCGTCCTGTTCGGCAGCTCAGTCTTCTAATGCGAAAAAACACATGTGTCAGTGAGTCATGATGACATTATACTGCCTACAGCTCTACAGTTAGAGCTCTCATTGACTCTGCTTCGAAGCCGAGATTCGTTACTCAAGAATTAATTAAACGAATTGGCATATGCACTGAAATAGCTAGTTTCAAGATAAGTGGACTAAGTGGAACAGTCGTGGCTGATTCTAATAAAAAATGGGTTCTGACGATTTGCTCAAAAATAAATTGAACTGAATTTGAGGCAGAAGCTTTAGTTGACCAAAATTTGGCAAGATTATTGTCGACTGCATACAATTAAAATTTCAGATTTGGGAAGTATTAAGGATTTGAAGTTTGCAGATCCAGGCTTTATGATTTCTGCTCAAATTATCCCATATAAGGTAGTTAAGTTAAAAAGAATATATTGGGTAACATGATAGCTCAAAATTCAATATGCGGATGGTAAATCTATTGGCCCAATATTGGAAAATGAAATTTGTTTAGCCTATATAGAAATAAAAAATTATTCTGAAGATGTCATTAGTTCGTTATTGAGAATGTTTTGGGAAAAGATGAAATAATTGAAGCGGCTATTTCCACGAAATCTGACGAATATTGTGAGAATATTTACTCTAACACCACATGCCGGCGATCAGATGGTAGATTCGTTGTAAAATTACCTTTCAAAGAAAAATTTCCTAAAGAAATGTACGTAGATTCGTATAGATTCAAAGCAAAGAAACAATGCGAACATAGGGGTCATATTTGAAGTATTGAATGAATATTTGTCATTGGGTCATATGATACCACCGAATCAAGAGAAATATGGACTGACGGAAAATATTTTTTTATATTATTTACCGCATCAAGCAGTCTTCGCCCACAAAGTTCTAGTACTAAATGAGAGTGTTGTTTAATGGAGCGAGTAAGACAAAACGCTCGTATTCTTTAAATAATGTTTTACATACAGCGCCAATATTACAAAATGATTTAGTGTTTCTAATTTTTAATTGGGGCTTGTATAATAATGTGTTTAACGGTGACATTGAAAAAATGTACCGACATATATGTGTTCACGATTCTGATCGGCAATACCAAAGAATATAATATAGAAAGGAAGGTCAGAGTGATATTAAAGATTATGATTCTGTACAATTACGTTTGGTATAAACTGTGCACCTTTTTTGACGATTCGCACATTGTTGCAATTGGCAGAAGAGTCAAGAGACACATGCTCAATTGCATCGAAATTAATTGAAAATGAGATATATATTGATGATGTATTAACTGGTGTCCATACTCGGCTTTAAAGGTGGAAAAACAAATCAATTTGTGTTTTGAATTCGGCTGGACCCTAATGAGAAAAATTGTTAAATGAAGAGTTTTTAGGAATAAAAAATATTAGTTCAACAAAGTCATTAGGTATTCGTGGAATGTCTTAACTGACTCATTTTCTTATAGTATAGAGCCACTACAGGTGGCTAGCCCGATAAATAAAAGGAAAATCTTGTCACCATTTCGAAATTATTTGACCCGGCAGGGTGGCTAACTCCTTTAATTGTACTGGCAAAAATTTTGTTGCAAGACCTTTGATTAGAAGGTATTTATTGGGATGATACAGTAAATTTATCCACGTATGCTAAATGAAAAACAATTTTGGACCAATTTTCAAATCTTGATTTTATTTAATTACCAAGATGAATAAACTATTACATAGAGGGCAAAACACAACTTCATGGATTTTGTGACACTTCTGAGAACGTATATTGTGCCGCAGTATACGTTAGAATTAACACAGAGTCAAATTCATCAGATGATATGAGAGTTAGTGGACGTCTAGCCAATGCAAATGTTTCTAACGACGAACGATGTCCAATAATAATGCCAAGTTCGTCTCTTTTATATAATATATTCTTAGATTTATCCACAAAACATTAATGCATGCTGATGTAAGACTTATGATGTCCACGGTTCAAAGTCAATTTTATAATCCAAGATTAAGAAGAACTGTTAAAAATGTGGAACAAAATTTTGTGGTTTGTGCAAGATACAAACAAAAGGTGAAATTACAGATAATGGCTTCCTTGCCTTTTGAGAAAACTTCCTTTTCACCTCCTTTTTGTGTTGGAAAAGTCTTCGCAGGTCCATTCCAGATTAAAAGTGAAAATGTATGTTGTTAATGGCTTCGATTGAAAGTTTATTCCACCTAGCACTCCATATATAGGAGGATTATTGGTAAAAGGAGTTAAAGGTTTTTAGGCACACTTCACAAAGGTTGTGTGAAAGAAATTCAGTTTGAGGAATTTGCAATTATTTTAGTGAGAATAGAGAGTATTTTAATTTCTAGGGACTTAACGCAATTGTCAGAGGATACAGAAGTTAACCCCAGTGCATTTTCTAAGAGGCAGACCGTTATTATTTGCTCCACAAATGTCAATTGACGATAAAACGTTGGGAAAAAATAAAAGCCCCACATCATACTTTTAATAATAGAGTGAATTACAAAGTTAATATACCTTTCCTTTCAAGGTGGGGGTATAAAACAGCAACATAACAATATAATTGGAAGTACGTAGGTTCATATGTATTGCTACCTCGATTCCCTCGAAGTAGCACAAATGCCGTTCAACTTTACCTTCAACTTGGCATTTGGTTTTCTCATGGTGAGCTGTACGTGGCGTTTTCATGTGAGGGTAGAACGAGTGATTAGTTTATTTATGCTCCTGAAAGAAAAACACAAACAGTGTATATCCCACAGCATTACAGTACATACGTTTTTAAATTCTTGAATCTGTTTTTACTTAAAAAAAAAAAAACACAAAAATATAATAAATTTTTGAAATGCATATAAATCAAGAGGGGAAGCGAAGCGATGATTCCACCTAGCGCTCCATATATAGGAGGATTATTGGTACAAGGAGTTAAAGGTTTTTAGGCACACTTCACAAAGGTTGTGTCTGAAAGAAATTCAGTTGAGGAATTTGCAATTATTTTAGTGAGAATAGAGAGTATTTTAATTGCGTGGGCCTTAACGCTATTGTCAGAGGATACAGAAGTTAACCCCAGTGCATTTTCTAAGAGGCAGACCGTTATTATTTGCTCCAGAAAAGCCAATTAACGATAAAACGCTGGGAAAAAATAAAAGCCCCACATCATACTTTTAATAATAGAGGGAAATCTGGATATATCCATCCTTGCCCCTTGGTAAACATTACCATCGTTCTCCAATAATAATGAAACGTTGTTTTATAAAAACAACAATAATGGGATTAAGCCATTTTGCAACAACAATATATCCAGAAACTCCATAAAGGGTACAATGGCAATATCCTAAATGAAATAATTTTGTCGTTCATCCTCAACTTCATTGAAATTGGAGAGACATTGCATGTTTGGTGCTTCAAATATATGAAATTGGCCGAAAATATAAGTATATGGGCGCTATATCAAAATCTGATCGGATTTCATTATAATTTGATAATAAATTTTTAAACCAAATTCCATCACACATTCTAACTTTTACTGAAATTTCATATACCCAGCATGTTTGATGCATCGAACACGTGAAATCGGCCGAATATATATATGGTGGCTATATCCAAATCTGATCCGATTTCACTATAATTTTATAAATAAATAAATAAATGCGATGCAGTTTCATTATAATTTGACTAATAAATTTTTAGGACAGATTCCATCACTCATTCCAAATTTGAAATTTCATATACACAGCATATTTTATCGAATACATGAAATCGAACGAAAATATATGTGGAAGCTATATCCAAATGTGATCCCCTTTCAGATTAATTGAATGAGAAGAGAAAACCAACAGAATGGTTTGACTGTTGATTCAATTCTAATTTTATTATGAAAATATTTTTCTTAAGTACTACTGAAACTAGTCTAACTTAACCTAGTCGCAGCCACACAATTATTCTTATCTATTCTATTATTGAATGGAGAACATTGCAGGGCTACTTGTCATTTCATTCAAGTGGTCTTGCACATCTACTGAGCGCATCGATATCTGTGCGTGTGGGTCATAACCTTTATTATCTCTCACATTATCGTATGCGTCATCGCGCAAGATCACCGAATTCTTCACAAATGATATTTTATGGCGGCTCGGATATATTTAATTTTAGAACATTTTTTTATTGCTACATTTTCCCAGCGCCTCAATCGCACTCAAAAGTATGTACAAAGTATTTTGTACATTCTCCCGGGCGGCTTAAATTGGTATGTTAATATTGGACTGTATTTTTATAAAGTTGAATAAATGTATACTAAATAATAAATATTTAATTAAGTAACTGCTTCCAGGAATCGACTCCATTTCATTGTCCAGTCCTTCTTGCCAATGCCACCACCTTTATCTGCCGGCTTCGTTCTCCATACCGCATTAATAGTCCATCGATGCAGACCGCCATTATTCACGTCGGAAAGGATTGCCATTGGCTCCGTGGTACGCTCTGCTTTGTCGTCTACCGTTCTTAAGGTTATTGGTGGTTTGTAATTGAGTTCTCTCTGGTAATATACTTCCGGAACCAGAGACATTTCTTTGGCTTTTTCTACTTCATCGATGCATTCTTTTCCTGCTAATTTACCACATTCGTCGACAATTTTTGGATCTTCTGTGCGTGGCAGCTTTTCTTCTTTTTCCTCTTCTGCAATAAGAATATTTATTACTTTTCTTACAGAACGGTCGTCCTCATTGCCATTGCACCGATTGTTTTTTTAATAAATTGAGAGGTTCCTCCCGAAATGGTTTTCTATATCTCAGCGCTCACACGACACCAGAATATTCTTCTTCTTCCCGTTCCTCAAAATGAGGACTTGCCGGCGGGAAGCACTTCACAATATTTCCTTCTAAACATCGAATCTGTTTTAGATTAACAGCATTATCTCCCTTTCTTACACTTGCTAGTTGCTTGGACAGGTCATCTTTCTCAGCTTCCAAGACTCGTCGCGCTCTTTCCGAGCTAGCCAATTTTTCATTGACTTTCTCTAACTTCGTTTTCAGATGTCGCACTTAATCTTTCTGAACTCGATGTTTTTCTTCGAATTGTTCATCTTTGGCCCGCAGGTTTTCTTTAGATTTGGCGAGCAGATATTTTTCGTGGGCCTTCGCATTTCTCAATATCACTTCACTTTTTTCCACTTCGATTGTTAGTTGAGAACGCAGTTCGATTGCTTGTCCCTGCAGAGATTGTAAATTGTTGTCATAGGCTTGCATTTGTTCGTGCAAACCATCTTCTAATTCTTTGTCGTAATTTTCCTTTGTTTCGACATAGTTAAGTTGTCTGTTTTCTTCCACTCGCTCTTCCCAAGTTAAATAGTCACATTTCAGCGAGAGTATCCATCGTAATGGAGGTTTCATCGAATCTTCGATTTCTTCATCTATGTACAAGTCTTTGTAATTGCGACTCTGGGTTGCTAAAAGCTTCATTGCCGATAGCATACACATATCCACATCACAGGGTAATGTCTTCATATGGGTTGGAAGATATTTTTGGTGTACTTTCAAGTACCGTTGTAACTGGTAATATGTATTTTCTACCAGTACCTTCCATGCCGCGACGTATTTCACCTTTTCAAAGGCTGACGTCGACGTTAATAGCTGGAAATAGTCTGCCAAAGTGGTGATATCTTCTTCCATTTCTTTATACATTTTTAATTTTTTCCAGTTGGGACCTTTAATGTCTACTTTTCAAAATTGTATGTTTTTCTTTTATTTGGGACTTTGTTGTCCTCTTATCTATTTTTATTTTTTAATTTGCCCCGTGGGTCTGGTTTTGCCCCTGTGGCGTATTTTATAATTTTTGCCCTTTGGCTTTTTTATTTTATTTTGCCACTATGGCTTTCTTATTTATTTTGCCCCTGTGGCTTTTTTGCATTGTTTTTGCCCAATGGCTTTTTTATTCAATTAATCCCTTCGGCTATTTTTAAAATTCCCCTATGGTCTTACATTTAAAATGCCTCAGCGGACTTTTTGGTAGATGTTATTTTCCTTTTTGAGAACACCTACTTCTTTTTTGACTTTTCTGAGTTTCGTACCACTGATGGGGGATAACTCAAACCAATTTTATTTTAGGTCGTCGATTCTTTATTTTTCGAAGGACCAATGAATGAGAAACGAAAAACCAACCGAATGGGTTGGCTGTTGATTCAATTCTCTATCTGGCTTGAATAACCAAATGTGGAAAATGAGAAAAGAAAGAACAACCCTATTCTTTGGATGTAGTTTCAATTCTTAGTATTTGGCTCGAAGTACCAAATATAAATAGTGAGAAGAGAAAGCCTACCGAATGGTTTGGCTGTTGATTCAATTCTAATTTTATTATGAAAATATTTTTCTTAAGTACTACTGAAACTAATCTAACTTAACAAGAACATTGCAGGGCTACTTGTCATTTCATTCAAGTGGTCTTGCACATCTACTGAGGGCATCGATATCTGTGCGTGTGGGTCATAACCTTTATTATCTCTCACATTATCGTATGCGTCAGCGCGCAAGATCACCGAATTCTTCACAAATGATATTTTATGGCGGCTGGGAAATATTTAATTTTAGAACATTTTTTTATACCCTCCACCATACTATGAAGGGTATATTAACTTTGTCATTCCGTTTGTAACTCCTCGAAATACTCATGTCAGACCCAACAAAGTATATATATTCTTGATCAGCGTAAAATTCTAAGTCGATTTAGCGATGTCCGTCTGTCTGTCCGTCTGTCTGTTGTAATCACGCTATCTTTCGAATGAATTGAGATAGATGGCTAAAATTTTGCACACATGTTTATTTTTAAAGTAGGCAAGTTAAGTTCGTAAATGGGCCATGTAGGTCCACGTTTTCATATAGCCCCCATATAACGGTACATCCCTATATTCGGTATTTTGATGATTTTAGCGACATTATTCACCGGAATTGTTTGAAAATTGGTATTTGAAGTTCGTAATGAATACTACAGTCTGTGACAGAAAATTGTCTATGTGGGTCCAGGTCTTTGCACAGCTCCAATTTTACGGCACCTCCTTATATACGATATTTTGATGATTTTAGCTACATTATTTACCGTTTATTTCAAGTTTCCAATTTGAATATTGTAATTGCTTATGACAAACAATGCCTATGTATGTCCACGTCGTATAGACCCCAATATGACGGCTATATTCGGTATTTTTAAAATTTTAACAGAATTTTTCAAGGATTTTATTTTTTAAAAATTTCCAAATTTGTTGCAAATGGTGGAGGGTATTAAAAGTTCGGCCCGGCCGAACTTAGTGTTTTTTAACTTGTTTATTGCTACATTTTCCCAGCGCCTCAATCGCACTCAAAAGTATGTACAAAGTATTTTGTACATTAATTTTGCAAGTTTATTTTTCTGATGTTGTTGTATATTGTTGACCTGTTATATTTATTTTACTTATTTGGTTAATTGCTTTTCTTAAGGTCATTAAAAAACTATGTTTTTTATTTTTGAAATTTTTCATTATTTATTCATCCAATATTTCGATTTCCTCCGGAAATCATCTTCAGGGATCTGTTTTACAAAAAACACAAATTACAAACTGATTTTAACAATAAATGGTAAAAGTGCAATGTAGTTTATAGGATAACATGTAATGGGGACGACGCTGACGTATGCCAAAAGTCATATGTCGGCACGACAAAGACGAAATTAAAAACTAGACTTTCCGGACATAAATCGGATCAAAAAAGTGACAAGCCTCTCGAACAGAAGACTGCTTTAGCTGCCCATTGCACATTGACAGGACATAAACCCGACCTTAAAACCGTCGACATATTAGCACAAGAAAATAATTACAAAAGACGATTTACATTGGAAATGTTACATATTATAAGTTTACCAAATGACAAACGAATTAATTATAAAACCGATACAGACCATTGTGCTCAAATTTACAGAAGACTAGTTCATAAACACCGACGAAAGATAACTTAGTTTGATAGTGACATTTAAACTCAATAGACGAGCTTTTTACTTTAAAAATGTATTTTATTTATTGTGTTATATATTGTTAAAATCAGTTTGTAATTTGGGTTTTTTTGTAAAACAGATCCCTGAAGATGATTTCCGGAGGAAATCGAAATATTGGATGAATAAATAGGAAAATTTTCAAAAATAAAAACATAGTTTTTTAATGACCTTAAGCCAAGCAATTAACCAAATAAGTTTATTTTTCTACTTAATTCTGTCGTTCGCAGGAAATGCTTTAGGATACACATTTTTTTGTTTTTACTTCGAGAGCATAAACAAAAAATTACTCGTTCTACCCTCACGTAAACATGCCACGTACAGCTGCCCATGAGAAAGCCAAATGCCAAGTTGAAGAAAAAGTTGAACAGCATTTGTTTTACTATTAGAGGGATTCGATGTAGCAGTAATAATCGTAGATCCAATTATCGGGAGGTAGCGTTATATGGGGCTATACGAACACGTGGACCTATACATAGAATGTTCCGGCACTGGAGCTGGAACCCATTATGACCAAAAAATACCAAATTTTTGACAAATCCGTAAAAAATGTGAGGAAAATCCTTATAATACCGAATATCGGGCGGTACCGTTATATGGTCGCTGCACGAAAACGTGAACCGATATATCTCATTTTCGATATCAGCCATCGTAGATGCAATGCAAAATACTGTGCCAAATTTTAACTTGTGGGCAGGACCAGACGGACGGACATCCTTAAATCGACTTAGAATTTCATGCTGATCATGAATATATACTTTATGGGTCTACGACGAATATGTTACAAAAGGAATTACATAGTTAATATACCTTTCCTTTAAAGGTGGGGGTATAAAACAACAACATAACAATATAATTGGAAGTACGTAGGTTCATATGTATTGCTACCTCGAATCCCTCGTAGTAGCACAAATGCGTTCAACTTTACCTTCAACTTGGCATTTGGTTTTCTCATGGCGAGCTATACATGGCGTTTTCACGTGAGGGTGGAACGAGTAATTAGTTTATTTATGTTCCTGAAAGAAAGACACAAACAGTGTATATCCCACAGCATTACAGTAGATACATTTTTAAATTCTTAAATTTGTTTTTACTTTTTTAAAAAAACCACAAAAATATATTAAATTTTTGAAATGCATGAAAAACAAAAGGGAAGCGAAGCGATGAGGAAAATTTTTGTAAATTTGTTGTTTGTTTGTAATTTATAGACTCAAACCCCGCTTCCAAATATAGTGCAGTGTCGCCTAAAAGTAACAAAGGCCTTTTTCAAATTCCAATTGGAACTGGAAATATAGCATTAGAATCGGAGGTACATACAAAAAATTTAGATTTTACATGTTCATATCTAATTATCCTAAAATTTGGATATTTGATGGTGTGACGGAATTTTGTCTTCTCATACATATTATAGATAAATGAAAATATAGACAAGAAAAAGCTATCACCGTTTATCTTCGAAAAAATCGGATCAACGATGTCGTCTTTATCGTTTCAGGGGTTTGAGTGGGAATATTAAAGTCACTTAATTCTTAAATGTTAGAAATAACAAAAACTGTGTGATATTTGTCAGTTAAAAATTGTTAAATAATAAAAGAAGTGTAAAAAGTACGGAATAAAGTGCGGAATAATCAAGTGAAATCCTTGAAAAATAATAAAATGTGTTTTCGAAGTCGTGTGGGTTGAACGCGTAAATCAGCATGTTGACTATGCAAAACATGATGAGAGTCACCTGGATATAAAGATAAAACTAGCTTTTCGTTGTCTATATTCTCTTTTGTCTATGTATATATTTCATCAAAAATTCAGTGTGTACGAAATGGAATTAGGCCTAAAAATGAATCTTCAAATTATTATGAAATCGGATCAGATTTGGATATAGCTCCCATATATATTTTCATCCGATTTAACGTTGTGGATGCATCAAGCATGTGGTGTATATGCAATTTCAATAAAATTTGGAATGTGTAACTGAATTTGGTACAAAAAATTTGCAAAATTTTATTGAAATCGGTTCAAATTTGAATACAGCTTCCATATATATTTTCGGCCGCAAACTTGTATTTGATGTACCAAATGCGCAATGTATCTCCAATTTCAATGAAATTTGGAATGAACGACAAATGTAAAATTGGGAATTTATATTGCTTCAAATTTGGATATAGCTCCCATATATAGTTAAGGCCGATCTCGTGTATTTGATGCACCAAACACGCTATGTACTTCCAATTACAATGAAATTGGGATAAGTGACGGTATTTGTCACAAAAATATTTTTTTAATTATATTGGAATCGGTTCAAATTTGAATATAGCTCCATATACAATTTCGTCCGATTTCACGTATTCGATGCATCAAACATGCTGAGTACATATATAATATCTCAATAAAATTTGGAATATGTGATTGATTTTGTTTTAAATATTCATTTTTCAAATTATATTGAAATCGGATAAGATTTGGATTTATTTCTATATATTTTCGGCCGATTTCATATATTTGATGCAACAAACAAGCACTGCATCTCCAATTCCAATGAAACTTCGGACGAGCCACGGAATTAGGTACTAAATTATACTTGCGAAATATTAATGAAATCCTTTCAGATTTGTATAAATTTTCTCAAATTATATTGAACTTAGTTCAGTTTTGGTTTAGGCCAACAGTAAAAATACTACACAACAATTTAATTGAGGGTACGATTCTTACTGGGAACTACGTGTGTGCGTACTAAATTCGTTCCTGCTTTTCTCATTGGGGACTGTACGTGGTATGTTAACGTGAGGGTAGAACGAGCGATGTGTGTGTTTATGCTACAGACGAAGAAACGAACAAAAAAAAACATTTATACTCTCCAATTTTGAAAGGGGAGCATATTTTCCATTCCGTTTGTGAGACCTCTAAATATTTTTCCTAGACCCCATAACATATTTTTATTCATGATCAACATAAAATTCTAAGTTGATTGAATGATGTCCGTCTGTCTGCTGCAATCACGATACAGCTCTCTTTATTTGACGTAGAGCTTCAAAATTTGACACTGTAGATTCCATTGTGTCCAGGATGGTTGAAATTGAAAATGAGAGTTTCCTTGGGCCTTTAGTGGACTGTAGCTTTGGATGGTTTACTGCGTATATGAAAAGAAAAAAATTGTGATGATTTATATATCGAACATGGGAATAGATTTGCGTAACCGAATTTAGTGGGACATGTGGATTCGGGATCCGAAGGAACACATTCTATGGTTACCTTGAGCTATGTAACACTTTGCAAATGATGTAAAATAATACTCAATATGTAGAGCTACGTTGATTTTTATTGGTTGACATTTCAAATAAAAACAGCTTAGTATATACATTTATTGGCTTAGAGGCCGTAGTTAGCATTAAAGGAAAAATTCAACATACTAAATACAGCGCCCTTTTCTTATTCCAATTACAAAATTTTATTAAATATGATTTTGATCATAAGCGGTTAAGGTGGCCAGGTACGAAAAACCGCCCCCCCCCCATTTTTATACCCTCCACCATACTATGGAGGGTATATTAACTTTGTCATTCCGTTTGTAACTCCTCGAAATACTCATGTTAGACCCAACAAAGTATATATATTCTTGATCAGCGTAAAATTCTAAGTCGATTTAGCCATGTCCGTCTGTCTGTCTGTTGTAATCACGCTATCTTTCGAACGAATTGAGATAGAAGGCTAAAATTTTGCACACCTGTTTATTTTTCCAGTAGGCAGGTTAAGTTCGTAAATGGGCCATGTAGGTCCACGTTTTCATATAGCCCCCATATAAAGGTACCTTCCGATATTCGGTATTTTGATGATGTTAGCGACATTATTCACCGGAATTGTTTCAATTTTGGTATTTGATGTTCGATATGGATACTACAGCCTATGATAGAAAATTATCTGGGCAGGTCTTCGTCTTCGTATAGCCCCCATATAACGGTATCTCCCTATATTCGGTATTTTGATGATTTTAGCGACATAATTCACCGAAATTGTTTCAAATTTGGTGTTTGAGATTCGTAATGAATACTACAGCCTATGACAGAAAATTGTCTGTGCAGGTCCACGTCTTCGTATAGCTCCCATATAACGGTACCCATATAACGGTATTTTGATGGTTTTAACGCCATTATTCACCGGAATTGTTTCAAATTACGAATTTAGAGTTCGTAATAGGAACTACAGTCTGTGACAGAAAATGTCTATGCAGGTCCAGGTCTTCGTATAGCCCCCATATAACGGTACCTCCCAAAATTCGGTATTTTGATGATTTTAGCGCCATTATTCACCGGAAGTGTTTCAAATTACGTATTTAGAGTTCGTAATAGGAACTACAGTCTGTGACAGAAAAATGTCTATGCAGGTCCAGGTCTTCGTATAGGCCCCATATATCAGTACCTCCCTATATTCGGTATTTTGACGAGTTTAGGTACAATACCCACTGAAATTGTTTGAGATATTGTATTTGACGTTAGTAATGGATGCTATAGCCTGTGACAGAAAATTGTCTATGCTGGTTCAGGTCTTCGCACAGCTCCGATAGCTACATTATTCACCGTTTATTTCAAGTTTCGAATTTGAATATGGTAATGGCTAATGGCAAACTATGCCTATGTAGGTCCATGTCGTATAGACCCCAATATAACGGCAATATTCGGTATTTTTAAAATTTAACAGAATTTTTTAAGGATTATATTTTTTTAAATTTCCAAATTCGTTCCAAATGGTGGAGGGTATTCTAAGTTCGGCCCGGCCGAACTTACTGCTTTTTAACTTGTTAATAACTTAGTAAGTATCTTATACCTAAAATATAGTTCAGTACGTTAGCATATATATACTAGCTGAACCTGGTGCGCTTCGCTACCATTTTAAATAAAACAAATTTAAAAATTAAAAAAAAATTGGAATACTTTAATGCGTAAATAAACATATAGCTTGGTCTAGCTATTAACAAATAGCTTGAGGAACGCAGGAACATGCCAAATTTTGTCCGCATATATGAAGGGTTTGTCCCTCGGATTTATTAATTTCATAGCAAATGCCAAGCGTACAGGAAACTGCAATCTTTAGAAGTTGAGTCGCATTTCTGTTGCAATTAGAGAATTCGAGGTAGCAACATACTTCCCCGTAATAATCGTATCCTCAATTAAATTGTTGTGTAGTTTTAATACCCTCCACCAAACTATGGAGGGTATATTAACTTTGCCATTCCGTTCGTAACTCCTCGACATACTCATGTTAGACCCAACAAAGTATATATATTCTTGATCAGCGTAAAATTCTAAGTCGATTTAGCCATGCCCGTCTGTCTGTCTGTCTGTCTGTCCGTCTGTCTGTCCGTCTGTCTGTCCGTCTGTCTGTCCGTCTGTCTGTCTGTCCGTCTGTCTGTTGTAATCACGCTATCTTTCGAACGAATTGAGATAGAGGGCTAAAATTTTGCACACCTGTTTATTTTTCCAGTAGGCAGGTTAAGTGCGTAAATGGGCCATGTAGGTCCACGTTTTAATATATCCCCCATATAACGGTACCTCCCGATATTCGGTATTTTGATGATTTTAGCGACATTATTCACCGGAATTGTTTCAATTTTGGTATCTGAAGTTCGATATGGGTACTACAGCCAGGTCTTCGTATAGACCCCATATATCAGTACATCCCTATATTCGGTATTTTGACGAGTTTAGGTACAATACCCACTGAAATTGTTTGATATATTGTATTTGACGTTAGTAATGGATGCTATAGCCTGTGACAGAAAATTGTCTATGCTGGTCCAGGTCTTCGCACAGCTCCGATATAATGGTACCTCCCTATATACGATATTTTGATGATTTTAGCCCCATTATTCACCGTTTATTTCAAGTTTTGAATTTGAATATGGTAATGGCTAATGGCAAACAATGCCTATGTAGGTCCATGTCGTATAGACCCCAATATAACGGCAATATTCGGTATTTTTAAAATTTAGCAGGATTTTTTAAAGGATTATATTTTTTTAAATTTCCAAATTCGTTCCTAATGGTGGAGGGTATTCAAAGTTCGGCCCGGCCGAACTTACTGCTATTTAACTTGCTTACTGTTAGAATAATACCATTGCAAAGTCGTTGTAGGTCAATGCGTCTTTATAAAATCATATCCCAATCTGAACCGATTTCTATATAATTTGACAAAATTTACTTTTACACCAAATTTCGTCATATTTAATTTAAATTGGTGAGTCAAATGCATTAAATCGGTCGAATATATATATGGGAGCTATATGCAAATCTTGACCAATTTCTAATTAATTTGTAATATTTAATATTGTAACCAAATTCCGCCACACAATGAATTTCATTTGATATATATATATATATATATTGGCAAATTTATGTGTGTACAAAATTTATTCACTCATGTCAATCATTCCGTGCATCAAATATATGAAATTGGCCGAAAATATATATGGGACCTATATCCAAATTTGAACCGATTTCAATATAATTTGACAAATTTATCTTTTGATCAAAATCCCGCCACTCATGCCGAAATTCATTGGAATCGGACATGCGTATACTGTTTAATCCATCAAATATGTGAAACCCACCGAAAATATATATGGGAGCAATATCCAAATCTAAACTGATTTCAATATAATTTGGCGAATTTATTTTTGTTTTGAAGTCCGTTACGCATTCCAAATTTGTTATGTTACGTTGGTACGAAACGATGACACGGATTAATAAAATAACGGCCCTACCAGGGTCAAACCAAATATGGTTTTCTGAGATATTAACGAACCGTTGACTTTAGTTTGAATGTTGTTTCTCATTAAAAATAAAAAAGACATCGGCCCCAAAAAGTACATCGATGTACCCTGTTTTGTAAAACTCTGGATCAGACAAAGGGATTTCTGGTGAAGGTAGAAAAAGGTCCTTACAAGCGGAAGCGCTGGGTAAGCATGAAGTCAAGAACCGGGGAAAACAATCGCCGAAATGTCCAGGGAAAAATCTGAATGGAGTGTGGATCCAATGTTAAATGTGCAACATTTTTGGGATTTCGCCGAAATTGCACCATTAGCCCTGATATGTGAGCGGATATATTCTTCCTGGGTAATTTTAGTAAATTGAAAATATGCTCTAATACGAAGGTTGCCTGTAATCCAGAGTCAAAAAGAGCACGGGCTTTGAAAAAGTCTTAACTATAAATTATGTTTATGATATCAGTTCCTAATAAAATCATTTAAGGCCCAATTGCACAACATTCTCTTCAAGCTTGATCGTTGAAGAGGATGGTTGCTTTGTATGAGTGCTTGTAATCATTTGAACGGTAGAAGGCTCAATGTCGCGAGTTACTGAAATCTCTTGAGACTGGGAGGTAAAATCGTCTCTACATAGGAGAGTTGTGTGTCTTCGTTGACATTTTAAGCAGTTAAAGGCGCTTTTTACAGTCTTTCGCGTTATGGCCTGTGCCAAAAAAGTTTAAACATAACTTTTATATTTTTTAAATGTGAGGCTTTCTTTTCATGCTTTAGGAATAAGAATTTCGGACAAAGTCTGATAGTATGGACTTGTTGTGGACATTGTTTACACAAAGGCTGTCCTAAGATATTCGGACTGCGTTTACTGTTTTCAATTTAGTTTGGAACTTACGAACTTGGATGGGCTGTCGGAAGGAGTTTAAAGGCTTATGGAACCACATTGCTTGTTTAAGTCAAAAACGGTTTCAAAGGTTTGATACCTACTAGTTAAAAAAGAATCCAGCACCTCTTCTAGTTAGTATCAGTTTTATTTTTCAGTGAATGTTCCCACAAAGAAAGGGTAGATTCAGACAATTTACTACAGCAAAGGTATAAAAAATGGGATCCCAAGTTTATATGTAAATACCATAAATTTGGAGGGAAGAAATTACCCCATTAATGGTATGTTGGAGTTCTTTAATAGAATTAGAGGACTCATTACTGCAATTCTGAATACTAACAAGTTAAAAAGCAGTAAGTTCGGCCGGGCCGAACTTTGAATACCCTCCACCATTTGGAACGAATTTGGAAATTTAAAAAAATATAATCCTTAAAAAATTCTGTTAAATTTTAAAAATACCGAATATTGCCGTTATATTGGGGTCTATACGACATGGACCTACATAGGCATTGTTTGCCATTAGCCATTACCATATTAAAATTCGAAACTTGAAATAAACGGTGAATAATGTGGCGAATTTTGGGAGGTACCGTTATATGGGGGCTATACGAAGACCTGAACCAGCATAGACATATTTCTGTCACAGACTGTAGTTCCCATTACGAACTCTAAATACGTAATTTGAAACAATTCCGGTGAATAATGGCGTTAAAATCATCAAAATACCGAATTTTGGGAGGTACCGTTATATGGGAGCTATACGAAGACCTGGACCTGCACAGACAATTTTCTGTCATAGGCTGTAGTATTCATTACGAATTTCAGACACCAAATTTGAAACAATTTCGATGAATTATGTCGCTAAAATCATCAAAATACCGAATATAGGGAGATACCGTTATATGGGGGCTATACGAAGACGAAGACCTGCCCAGATAATTTTCTGTCATAGGCTGTAGTATCCATATCGAACATCAAATACCAAAATTGAAACAATTCCGGTGAATAATGTCGCTAAAATCATCAAAATACCGAATATCGGGAGGTACCGTTATATGAAAACGTGGACCTACATGGCCCATTTACGAACTTAACCTGCCTACTTGAAAAATAAACAGGTGTGCAAAATTTTAGCCTTCTATCTCAATTCGTTCGAAGGATAGCGTGATTACAACAGACAGACAGACAGACAGACGGACAGACAGACAGACAGACAGACATGGCTAAATCGACTTAGAATTTTACGCTGATCAAGAATATATATACTTTGTTGGGTCTAACATGAGTATTTCGAGGAGTTACAAACGGAATGACAAAGTTAATATACCCTCCATAGTATGGTGGAGGGTATAAAAAGTTAGACTATTTTTGATTTGTATTTATTATGAAAAAAAAAAAAAAACTAAAACCCTTTGTTTGTTTTATTTTATTTTCTTGTTATTTATTGCCTACGTAAACAATGGTCATTCGAGCCGTATCAAAAACAATTGCTGTAAAAACAACAACAACTAATTGATTATTTTGGTCGTTAAAAGCCGAACTGACGCCGTCAGCATCACAAAAATTATAAACGCTGCCCATCATCATCCCTCATCATCATATAATTCATAAAATTTAAAGGTGAGTACCGTCAATATAAAAGTGAGCAAACGCAAGTGTTTTTTTTTTTTTTTTGGTATTATTTAAAAGAAAAATATACCAATGTTTTATACTTTTAAATATGTCCGTCTTACAGCACCGTGGTTACAAACAATTATAGTAATCGAAAAGTGCAGTGAACCCTTTACAATTTTTTGGTGTCATTATATTCTGTTTAAACAATTTACAACTAACAAATATACTGGCTAAACATCAGCACTGCTTGCTTGGTTATTGTTGATTGTTTGGTACAAGCACAAACACATGTATATTATACATAGGGTGTGCGAAAATTTTTTATTAAAAGTTCATTAATTCATATTATTATTATTTATATATTTATTTATTTTTATTTTTATTTTTTTTTTTTTTTGGAAAGCGTTAATCATTTTAAAGTTGGTTAGTAGCGTTACACCATACATTCATCCCTAATAAAAGCGATTTCGAAAAATTTTGAATATATATTCAAATAAATATACATTTTTTATACCCTCCACCATACTATGGAGGGTATATTAACTTTGTCATTCCGTTTGTAACTCCTCGAAATACTCATGTTAGACCCAACAAAGTATATATATATTCTTGATCAGCGTAAAATTCTTAGTCGATTTAGCCATGTCCGTCTGTCTGTCTGTCTGTTGTAATCATGCTATCTTTCGAACAAATTAAGATAGAAGGCTAAAATTTTGCACACCTGTTTATTTTTCCAGTAGGCATTCCCATTTAAGTTCGTAAATGGGCCATGTAGGTCCACGTTTTCATATAGCCCCCATATAACGGTGCCTCCCGATATTCGGCATTTTGACGATTTTAGCGACATTATTCACGGGAATTGTTTCAATTTTGGTATTTGAAATTCAATATGGATACTACAGCCTATGACAGAAGATTATCTAGGCAGGTCTACGTCTTCTTATAGCCCCCATATAACGGTATCTCCCTATATTCGGTATTTTGATGATTTTAGCGACATAATTCACCGAAAATGTTTCAAATTGGTGTTTGAGATTCGTAATGAATACTACAGCCTATGACAGAAAATTGTCTGTGCAGGTCCACGCCTTTGTATAGCTCCCATATAACGGTACCTCCCAAAATTCGGTATTTTGATGATTTTAACGCCATTATTCACCGGAAGTGTTTCAAATTTGGTATTTTAAGATCGAAATGGATAGTACAGCCTAAGGCAGTAAATTGTCGGTGCAGGTCCAAGTCTTCGTATAGCCCCCTTATAACGGTACCTCTCTATATTCGGTATTTTGATGATTTTAACGACATTATTCACCGGAATTGTTTTAAATTTGGTGTTTAAAGTTCGTAATGGATACTACAGCCTAAGACAGAAAACTGTCTGTTTAGGTCCACGACTTCGTATGGCCCCCATATGAAGGTACCTCTCGATAATCGGTATTTTGATGACTGTAGCTACATTATTCACCGATTTTTATACCCTCCACCATACTATGGAGGGTATATTAACTTTGTCATTCCGTTTGTAACTCCTCGATATACTCATGCCAGACCCAACAAAGTATATATATTCTTGATAAATTTAAAATTCTAAGTCCATTTAGCGATGTCCGTCTGATTTTAGTGAAATATTTTACCGGAATTACTTCAAATTTCGTATTCAAATTTCATTTGAAAAAAAATCCCGTATGCAGGTCCACACCTTCGTATAGCCCCCATTTAACGATGCCTCCCGACGTTCCGTTTTTTGATGATTTTAGCTATATTATTAACCGGAATTGTTTCAAATTTCGTAGATGAAGTTCGTAATTGGTATTACAATGTGTGTCAAAAAATTGTCTATGCAGGTCCACGTCTTCGTATAACCCCCATGCAACTGTAGCTCTAAATATGCGGTATTTTTACAATTTAAGACACATTTTTAAGCAAAATCGATTGAAAATCGGTATTTAGAATTCGTAATGGGTTCTATATTATGTGGCCGAACATTGTCAATAAAGCTCCACGTTTTCGTAATTTGAGACACATTTTTTAATAGAATTGTTTTAAAATACGGTACTTAGAGTTCAGAGATTTGAAACCCTGTTTTTCTATAGCCCCCATACCACGCGATACCCGGTAGTTTGACAATTTAAATCCCATTTTTTACAGAATTATTTAAAATTTGGTACTTAGAAGCCACTATGCTTCTACATCTTGTGGTGAAACACATACGTAAATATTTAGTTTATTAGAACTAAATGGCACCTCAGGATTTACGTGAATTGGTATACGTCTCAAATAACGATGCTGTCCGGTGTTTTGTATTATATAGTTTTGCCAAATTTTGAAACCAAGTCGGGCATCATTTAAAATGATACCTGCAACATTGAATCGCTCTAAAATTATATTATTTTGTAGAATTGTTATTACCAGGTAAACTAAATGTTTTTTTAAAATATCAATAATTAAATACAGGTAGTTCATAGATAATCTCTGTTTTGTGCAGCCTACCAGGTAATTGCTAGAGCACTTTTATTGGACGATTGCATTTACAGGATCTACCTGTCAAATGTTTGTTCATGTATTATTACCTGGATACAGCGTTATTGCTCAAAAATATATTGTCATATAATAGTTCTGTTTTGCTTCTATTGTTAGGTAAAAATAAAAGGCTTGTATATATTCGTATTGAATTTTTATTTTCTGTTTAGTATTAAACAGTTGCGCAGAAAGAAAACATATACGAATTTTAAACAGTGTCAAGTGTGTCATTTTGAAACAGTGTTGTGTGTCTTACATACTTTAATAGAGTTAAAATACATTATTACAAAGCGCTAAGTATACTATTTGTATAGATATTTCTATAAATATGCCTAGATTACGTAAACAATCATCTTTGCAACGCCAAAGGCTATCGACAAATCGTGTAAATGAATTCCGCGAACGCAATCCATCTGACAGGCTTAGAAATGCTATATCTATAGCAGCAAGGAGGCAAGATGTCAATTTCCGGGAAGAAGAACGGGAAAGAGATCGAGTTTCTCGCCAATTGAGGAGACATAACTCATTTAACCGAAGAGTTGAACAAATAGCTTGTCGTCAGGACGAAACATACAGATTGTCTGAGCAGCAGAGGAATACCGCACAACGCTCTGTTCGTCGGGAAGATGTTTCTCAAAGACAAGTTGAACGCGATAGAGATGCAATAAGCCATCGAGTGTATCGCCATGATGAAGTTTATAGACAGTTAGAGCGAGAGAGGGATGCGTTAAATCACGAAGTTCGCCGTCAGGACGAAGTATCTAGACAATTCGAACGAGAAAGAGATTCTCTAAACCACCAAGTTCGTTGGCAGAACGAAGGGTATAGAGAAATGGAGCGAGAGAGAGAGACGCATTCGGCGGCAGGATGAAGTTTATAGAGAATTAGAGCGTGAAAGAGACACTATAAACCATGAAGTTCGTCGACAGGGTGAGACGTACAGACGACTTGAGCAAGACAGGGATACTTTTCGTCGTTCCCAATGTAGACGTAATGAGAACTACAGACAAATAGAACGTGAAATGGACTCACAACGTCGCAATGTGCAAAGACGCGATATAACATATCGCACAATCGAACAAGTTCGTAACACTCAACAACGTCGCGAAGCGCGACAAAATGCTAGTCTTGAATCTCAAGAGCAGAATAGGATTAGAAATTGTCGTGTGCTAATCCATCGGATGAATCCTTACAATCGTGAGGAAGAAAATAACCATCAGTCCGAGAGAAATGCTGTCATTAGACAGAACCTTTCGCCAGAATCCCGCAGGGAAATGTTACAAGCAGACTCCATAAGACATAGGTCACGACAATTGCGCGAGTTCTACGAATTAATCAGAAAGGGCCCAACGGAAATTTGTATTTGCTGTGGAGGGCTATGGTTCATATCTCAAGTATGTTTTTCACTTTCAAGTAAAATCACATTGTTGCTTCAAATTTTCCATCTGAAAATAATATGTACAAATTTTGCAATACATGCTATAAAATCGCTCAGGGGGGGGGGGGAAATACCTTCAATTTGTCTTTCTAAAGGATTACATTTTCGAGAAATACCAACTGACCTTCGTGGTTTAACACAATTAGAAGAGCGTTTCGTTTCACCAAGAATTCCATTCATGAGAATCGTTTCCCTAGGATACAATCGCCAATGTGCTGTGAGAGGTGCTGTTACAGATACAACTGTAAACGTACTTCCGCGAGCAGTCAATCAAACTGAAGTTGTGCAGGTTCACATTAAACGTAGATTGCAATACGAACACAGTTTCATGACAGAAACCATAAGACCAGCAAAGATTTTCGAAGCCGCAAGATATCTAATAAATACAGAACTCTACAGAAAGCACAACATAGTTCTTTCTAATGAGTGGCTAAATAGCATGAATTGTACAGAAGAATGTCCCTTTGTTTCTAATGTGGAAGATTTAGAGTTTGTATCCCGATTAAGTAATACTAATTTCATACAGGATGATGTTGAAGAAGTAAATCCACAAGAACCATTATTAGACAATAATCCTGTCGAAAATGTACCATTGCAGAGAATTTCCATTGCTCCTGGTGAGGGACAACGACCATTAGACATGCTTTTGGATGAGGACTCTGAGGAACTGTCCTATCCTATAATATACTGCGGTGTAAAAAGAAATTGCAATGCTACAATTGGTAAAATTATTAAGTCCGAGGTTTGACGTTATGATAGACGGTGTGCACGCATTTACAAAGTATTATACTGCTATAAAAAATTAGAATTTTCCCGCATTAAAAATAGTATTTCAACATGTTTGAGAAAAAAAGTTGGAAATAGACAATTTACTGCCGCTGATATCTTACATGATCTACTTGTCCAAAACCTTGTGCAACATGACGACGGCTATCATATATTGAAAGGCGTACGATCTTCACCAGCTCATTGGGAGGGCGAAAAGAGAAAGGTTATGGCAATGATCAGGCAGTTTGGACTTCCGACATTTTTTATAACTTTATCCGCAGCTGAATCTCAATGGCCGGAATTAATTGTGATATTAGTAAAAATTTTGGAAGGAAAAAATATCACTGAAAAAGAGGCTATGTCTTACTCAACCCAGAAAAAGTATGATCTTATCCGAACAGATCCAATCACATTCTCTAGATATTTTGATCAGAGAATAAGGCACTTACTTAAATATTTCAGGTCCAATGACGGAATATTTAAGGAGCATTATGTTATTAAACATTACTGGAGGATAGAGTTTCAACAACGAGGATCTCCTCATCTCCATGGAATATTCTGGTTAAACAACGCGCCTCAATTAAACATTACTGACGATGCTACTTTCCCACCGGTGGCCGACTTCATTGACCGATTCATTTCTACTGATTCTTCTTCTACCGACATTCAAAATATTATAAACGGCCAACGCCACAACCACACCAAGACTTGTCAACGTGAGATTAGATGTAAACAATTTTGCCGCTTTCACATTCCTAATCCTCCAATGCCTGAAATACAAATATTGCTTCCACTTTCGGAAGATATCGATTTAGATTAACTAAACTTACATAAGGAAAACTTCGCTAAGATAAGTACTTTGCTTAACGCAAATTTATCAAATGATGAACTAGAAGGTCTTCATACGTTCGAACAATTTTTATCTCACAGATGTATTAACTTAAAAAGAACGGCATATTTTATGGCTTTAAGGTCATCAATTAAAAAACCTCAAAATTTTCTTAAAAAGAACATTTAGGGATAGAGCAATAAATGCATTCAATTCAGATATTTTAGCAATGCAAAATTCTAATATGGATATTCAGTTTGTCTTAGATGCATATGCTTGTGTGTCATACATCGTTAATTATATTAACAAATCGAACAGGGGAGTTTCGAAACTGATGCAAGAAGCTATGGCTGAAATTAGAGATGACAATTATTCAGTAAAAGACAGGCTGCAACATATTGGAAATAAGTTCATTAGCGCATCTGAAGTATCAGCTCAAGAGGCATCGTATAATATATTGGGCATGAATTTATCACAATGTAGTAGTGCGGAAGTATTTATCAATACGTTTGTTCCAGAGAAACGTGTTCGTATGATAAAGTCGAAGCAAGACCTACAAAATCTCAAAAGGGATTCAACTAATATATTTAAGGCAAACATACTTGATCGTTATATCCAACGACCCGATATATTTGAAAATATGTGTTTGGCATACTTCGGTGCATACTACAGCTTTTCCCGGCATTTAGAAAAATCTCGTCATCAAGAAGAAGAGGATGATTTCGTTGAGAACGATGATACCAATTTGGATCAAGTCGGTGCTCCCATACGACTAAAAAATAATTCAGGATACGTCTACAAACGGAAAGCACCCGCAATAATAAGATTTCCTTCTTTCAAACTTGAAACAAATAAGGAGGACTACATCCGATCATTGGTAATGCTTTATTTGCCATGGAGAAATGAAATCGAAGACTTACTACAGAATGACAATGAAAATACTTGTTTCACCCACAAACGCACCATTGAAGAAAATCGATTACAATTTGAATTATTTAAGGAAGGAGAACTTGATGAAAAATTGTTACAAGTCCAAGATGAAAATAACGCCGTAATCAATGATTCTGTTGATAACATGTTAGCGTCTCGCATGCTTGATGACGAGTTTCTTGCACTGGCAATCCCCGAAATTGATAATAATATCAATATTTTCGAAGTTGATAACAATAATGACTCGGATACTAACGATAACATCAGATTTATAAAGTTACCTCCATTCGTTAGTGAAAAAGATCTTCTTGCAGACACAAGGTCCCTAAATGCTAAACAACGTGATTACTTGCATCATACTTTGCATAATGTTGTGAACAAAAAAACATTCTATGAATACATCGGAGGTGGTGCTGGTGTCGGCAAAAGCCGTTTAATTAGAGCAATTTACCAATCTGTCACTCATAGACTTAATTCTATTCCTGAAAGTAATCCGGAAATGCCTAAAGTTCTACTAACTGCACCAACTGGGAAAGCTGCATTTGGTATTGGGGGATCAACGCTACATGCTCTGTTCTCCCTGCCGGTAAACCAATATTCGGGAGAACTTCGGCCACTTGGTTAACTCAATAATGTCAAAATTAATTAATGTAAATTTAATAATTATTGACGAAATATCAATGGTAGGATCCAGAATGCTAGGTCACTTGGATGCTCGATTGAAACAAATATTTAAGAGCACTAATCCATTCGGTGGCATTTCAATTATTGCGTTTGGTGATTTCAAACAACTTCCACTTGTTGGCGATAGATGGATTTTTAGTGAGAATACTTATAATCCTTACGGAATAATTGTTGGATCTAAGTTGTGGGATCTTTTCCAATTTTAAGAGTTGACCGAAATAATGCGTCAAAGGGAAGATTTGAGGTTTGCGCAGGCGCTTAGTAGAATGTCCAATGGGGAAATGACGGCTGAAGATGTGGATATCTTTAAGGCAAGAGTCATTCGTGACGTGAACGATGTTCCGATGGAAACCATTCATTTGTTTCTATCTTATGAGGAGGTTGAAAACTATAAAATTTTAAAATTAAACCAAATAGCTTCTGAAGCTTTCTTTTCAAGACGTAATAAAATGCAATACTTTGAATCCTGATCAAAGAATAAATATTTTAAACAATGTTACAAAATTTAAGACATCCCAGACACAAGGTCTTTGTTTTCAGTTACATTTGAAAAAAATCGCAAAGTACATGATTACAATAAATATTAACACCGCCGATGGTTTAGTAAATGGCGCAACAGGAGTTTTAATGAGTATTGATTTCGAACGTGGTTCATCAAATCCAAAGACAGTTTGGTTAAAGTTTTCAGATGAAAATGTTGGAAGGGAAGCACGGCGAAAAAAGCCACACAGTACAGAACCATCCTGGACTCCAATTGAAAAGTGTACCAGATCATTTCAGTTCAAACGAAATGAACAAATTTCAATAGAACGTCGCCAATTTCCTTTGGTCGTGGCCGAAGCTATAACTGTTCACAAAAGTCAAGGTGTCACTTACGCAAATGTTGCGGTGCACACTCGTAGCCGAATGGCCAGAGCAGCTCTTTATGTTGCATGCAGTCGTGCAACAAATGCGTCTGGGTTGTTCATATTTGGTTCCTTCAACCCTCCCAAAGCTTTTCAAAACTCAGATCCAGTAAAATTAGAATTGGAAAATTTAAATAACAACAAAAAATTAAAACTAAATTTTGATTTTATGAAATTGGAAGAGAAAGACATTAAAATATTTTTCCAAAACATTCAAAGTTTCCGCGCCAATAAAGAAGATATCAATACAGACTACAATCTCATTAATTCCAACTTCCTTTGTTTTGTTGAAACATGGACTTTTCCAGGAGAATCCTGCAGCATAATGGAGTTCTCTGAAGTAAGCAGAATTGACTGCGTAAAAAGTGCCCAAGAAAATACGAGGAATAAAAGTGGAATAATAATATTCAGCCGATCTAATATTGTAAATGACGTAAGAATTATCTTGAAAAGAGATTATAGTCAGGGAACTCAGACTCTTCAAATTATTGCTTTTAAATACCTTTCGACAATTGCTATTGGAGTCTCTGAATGAAATTGATTGGCAACAAGACCAAAAAATAATAATTATTGGTGACTTCAATATATGCAGGCGAAGCACAACAGATACACTATTATGTACGAAAGGAATTCTTTCCCTTTTAGACAGAAATGTGCACACAACAAAGCATGAAACTCAAATAGATTGGGCTTTCTCTAATATACCACATGGTGATATTATTTGTAAGACTTATCCAACTGCACATAGCCATCATGACGGTATAATAATCGCGATGTAGGCAAAGTTCTAAAGGCGAGTGTCAAATTGAATTCAAATATAGATTAATAGTAAAGAAATACTCAATTTTATTTTTCCTAAAATAAATCAAAATTACGTATATACTTTTATGCAAGATCATAAAAATGTATTACTTCGAAATAGAAAATACGTATTGAGTAGCAAACTTATATTACATTCGGTTTATGTTAATTTGTACATTTTATTTAAAATAAAATGCTATACAACAATTAACATATTCTACTCCTCTTAGGAATAAGCCTTGGCGTGGCGGTGGAGCTAAGTACTTTCATAATTGAGAGGCAACTAATTATTCCATTTGGTTTAATATCCTTCTTGGTGGAGGGTATTAAAAGTTCGGCCCGGCCGAACTTACTGCTTTTTTACTTGTCCTAATTTTATTTTGATTTTTTTCTTTGGAAAATTTTGTTGTTGTTTAACTTTAGAGTGCATTTTACAGTCGGTTGTCGCCAATTCAATTTCTTTATACTTTTTTGGCTTTGAGCGTTTTTTTTTTCGTTCGGTCCCAACTCCACTCTTACCCGCCCTGCCGACCGAGGGGGCCACCTCCCAATACGTAGGGAGCGCGTACACCCCATAGTCCGCACCATGGAGGGTTAGTATGGAAGGTGTTGATATGAAAGGTATAAAAAGCAAAATAAAAACACAAATGATTAGTTTTCAATCCAAATAAGTTTGCTGGTTTATTGAATTCAGATTTTGTTTTCTTTTCTACAAATAATTACCTTTTGGTATGTGAAATGGCGACAGAGGCCTTGATGCTTAAGCTTTCGATACTCAAAGACAAGTGAACGCAGAGGTTCTAAGTGATCGCAGAGGATCCCTTGTCTATTTCTAATACATATGCAAATGCAGACAAGTGAACGCAGAGGTTCTAAGTGATCGCTGAGGATCCCTTGTCTCATTTTTAGTACATTTACAACTATTTAAGTGTATCGAGGTGAGCAACAAAAACAACAACTTATATTAGACAATTCAAATACTACTACCTCCTCGGAGATAGTTTGTAGAGGAGTTGTCAGTGATGTCAATCAGCTTCGGTAATTGATTAAGCTGAAGTTGCAGGACAACGTATCTAACATATACATTGCCGCCCACCTTGATACATATATCCATATGAATCAACAACATATACATAGAGATATTCATAAATTTAGATAAATACATTTATATAAACATGTTTGACGTAAGTTCAGTTCATTTTGAGCATTTTATTAAAGTTTAATTCATATTTTAACATTTCTTTGGTTTTCAAAAAGTGCCAGTTTAAGAAAACTATAATTATAATGGCACAGGACCCGATATTATCCATCCAAATTTGGTGTATATTGCTGTAGGAAGACCACGGTTGGAAATGACTCGCGGCTCTACGATTTTATGATAAATTTCTGGCCCAAGTACCATAGCGATTGGGCCAGCGCGATCAAAATTAGGATCTGCTAATTCGAGACCTACAAACGAATCGCGTATGTTAGGAGGAGCCGAAAAGGAAGGTGTCACGCCACGTGTTATGTTTGCGACGCTAGCGGTTACAAATTGTCTCTGCTACGGATCAAAACGTGACATAATCATAAAATCCGCGTAAGTCATATGATTAACTGACGTGGTAGGCCAACGAAGATCATTAACAAGTGACACACAAACTTGACTTACGGGACAACAAGGATCTAAAAA
Organism: Musca domestica; assembly: GCF_030504385.1. NCBI lineage: Eukaryota > Metazoa > Arthropoda > Insecta > Diptera > Muscidae > Musca > Musca domestica. The sequence goes on along the minus strand of NW_026712328.1, from coordinate 8,653,295 downwards.
TGCCCGTACCGCAACGGTTGACTTAGGCAAACAGAGACGAACAACAACAGTGGGGAACAGGGACTTTATGCGACCTATCGGTAACATCAATGTGGGTAAAACGTGTCTCCGTGGTACTGGAAACGTACCTCGCGGAACAAGGGATTTGTTGGTGCGTTGTGCCGTGTCTAAGTTCAAAATTTGCACCTTTGACTAATTTGGCAGAATTTTGATACATGGTCCGGACGTAGACAGTTATAGCAGCAACGGTGGTATGTCACAGTCCGAATACGCTTTTCTAGCGCCATCCTTCGAATACCGAACATTTCTCCAACGGGTGAGGTTGGGTGCACAGCAGACACAGGACCATAGAATTTATCGGCGCGCTTCTGACGCGTGAAAGCGCTGCTGTAGCCACTGTTTGGGAGGGCTCAGAAATAGATGCATGGATGTCAGCAGCGGAGGTGGTTGGAACAAGTTCAACTACAGGATCACCATTTGGAACGGAACTATTTGGATTGGTCGCCCTCAATTCCGCTTCTAGCTCGCGGTCGGACATCACTGCATCATCATAGTCAGACAAGACAACTTCTGGGAAAAGTTCCTGCGATGCCATAACTATTACAAATAAACACGACAACACACAAAGGATGAGAGTTAATTTGGGATACTTAGTGTGGTAAGACGACTAACTTAACGACTGGTCGCCTGACAATACCCTGGTCCGTTCGTACATCCACTACACGAACATGACCATCATCACCGGGGTGAATACCAACAACACGACCTAGTTTCCAAGAAGTGGGTGGCAGTTTTCATGCCGAATTACAACTAAATCATTGATCTCAACGTTTCTTTGAGGGTATTTCCACTTGTAGCGCTTATTTAAACTAAATAAGTTTTCTTCTTTCCACCTTACACAAAACTGATGAGTTAAAGCTTTTAGTTTTCGAAAGCGATCGACTAAACTCAATGTCGATTCTTCAATTAGGGGTTCGGGTGGTGAGAGGAGAGGAGCGCCTATAAGAAAATGGCCAGGAGTAAGCGCAACTAACTCATCAAGGTTATCAGACATTGGACACAGGGCCGAGAATTCAAGCAAGCTTCGATTCGGGTCAAAACTGTTGAAAACTCTTCGAAGGTATACGACAGTGCTCTTGTGTCACGATAAAAATGCAACTTAAACCTTTTGACAGCCGCTTCCCAAAGACCACCCATGTGGGGAGCCCCAGCAGGTATGAACTGCCAAGTAAGTTCTTGATACCCTAAAGCTGAACAAACTGTGTCTCGACAGTCACGAATAAAGATTCTAAAGTTCTTTTCAATTTCACGAGAAGCCCCAACAAAATTGGTTCCGTTATCAGAAAATAGTGATTTTGGACAGCCACGGCGGCCTATAAATCGGTGAAATGTAGCCAGAAAAGTGGCGTTGATAAATCAGACGCTGCTTCTAAATGGACCGCTTTGGTTGCAAAACAAACAAAGACACAAACGTACCCTTTGGAAATACGGCAGGCACGGCCAGAAAACGACTTAATATCAAACGGATCCGCAAAGTCCACACCGGTGGTAGTGAAAGGTCGATTAACTTAAGTTCTTTCCGGTGGAAGTGCAGCCATGAGTGGAGGACTTGCCTGAGTTTTTTCAAGCAAACAAACCTTACAACGACTGATCACTGTTCGAATTAGAATTTTTACCCGAGGTATCCAATACTCCATCCGTATGAGGCGTAGCATAAGTTGGTTTCCTCCATGGACTGATTTAGAGTGAGTGAAATCAATAAGGAGGAGTGTAAAACGACACGAATACGGCAAAATAAAAGGATATTTTTCTGCGTAGGACAAAGTAGCAGACTTTACTAAACGTCCATTCAATCGCATAACACCAAATTTATCTAAAACTGGATTTAAAGATAGCAGGCGACTATTAGAGGGGAAGGATCGCTTTTCCAGAAGGCATTTGTACTCATTGGCATAGTAAACTTTCTGCGTTAATATAACTAAACGAGTTTTTACCCTACAAATTTCAGCAGATTCAATGACTTTACTATTGAAAACAAATTGGCTACAAAATTTTGGGCGAGTTCTATGATAAAATCTGAGGACATACGATAATACTCGCAACGCCCTATAAAGAGATGAAAACAGTTCGAGGAGATCTTCATGATTCGAGAAGAACGATAAATGAGTTTTGACGCTACGAGCTTCAAGTTCTGTTTCAATGTGATCAGGATCCGAAATATTCCAATCAGAATTATCTAAACTCAACCAACTAGGACCCTTCCACCAAAGGGAGGAATTAGCTAGCTCTAAAGGGGAAATACCACGACTTCCCAAATCAGCCGGGTTGTCCTCAGACCTAACATGAAACCAATGGGCACTTCCTACATTTTGTTGAATTCGACAGACTCTATTTGCCACGAATGTAGTCTATGAAGTGGGGGTTTTACGCAGCCACGCTAACACAATAGTTGAATCTGTCCAACAGTAGATTTTATGAATTGGAATGTCTATCTCGCTCACAATAGGCTTTAAAAGATCTGACGCCAAATGGCCCCACACAACTCCAAACGCGGAAGTGAAACACATTTAATGGGTGCTACTCGTGTTTTTGAGGACAGCAAATTAACATTAATTTCGCCATTTGAATCTTTTATACGAATATAAATTACCCCGCGTATGCTTTCTCTGAGGCATCGGAAAAAACATGCAATTCAACTAAAGAAGTTTGTTTATAATGAACCCAACGCGGAATATTTATGGAATTTACTTGCGAGAACTTTTCAACAAAGGCGAGCCAAGAGGTTTTCGTTGCAACCAGAAGTGAATCGTCCCAACCGATGTTGTCTAACCACACCCTTTGCATAATTATTTTCGCAACGACAATAACAGGGGCTAACCATCCCACGGGATCAAACAATTTCGCTATGTGTGAAAAAACTTCCCGCTTGGAATAATCAGATTTAATAGGAATTGGATTCACACAAAAATAGAAAGAGTCTAAACTGGCATTCCACCTTATGCCCAATGGTTTAGAGCTACTTGCTTCTACAAAGGATAATACTTGTGCGTCAACTAAATGACTAGGGGGTAAACCAGCAAGAATAGACTTCTCATTAGAAGTCCATTTCCTCAACTCAAATTTAGCTGTGGCTAGAGAAGCAATGAGCTGATTGCGAGCAAGTAATGCGGTTTCTATATCATGAGCACCAGCAAGAACGTCATCGACATACATACTTTTACGTAAGATCTTAGAAGCCAATGGATATTCTAATTCGCAATCGTCGGCGAGCTGAAGCAAAGTTCGAATGGCAAGATACGGCGCACAATTTACCCCAAATGTAACTGTTTGTAATTCATAGTCGCTAATGGAGTCATTAGGGGATTCTCTAAATAAATTTCTTTGGAAAGATGTATGGCTTGGGTGAAGGCGGATTTGACGATACATCTGAGCAATGTCACAATTAAACACAAAACGAAATAGACGCCATCGTAGAACTAAGAGGACTAAGTCTGCTTGGAGAGTTGGTCCAACATGCAGAATGTCGTTTAGACTTACGCCTGTAGATGTTTTATTTGACGCATTAAATACTACTCGTACTTTTGAAGTTCGTCTTTCTAGATTAACTACTGGGTGGTGGGGTAAATAGCAAACATTTGGCGCTGGTGAGGGGGAAACAGGTCGCATGTGACCTAAATCAAGATATTCGCGCACTACTGCGTCGTACATTTCCTTAAAAGAAGGTTTGCATAAGAGCGACTTTTCGAGCAAACTGTCTTAAGACATACTGACGAGAATCACCTAGTTGCAATGACTGAGGAAATTCGCCACGAAAAGGAAGGGTGACAACATAACGACCTTCCGAGTTCCTCAAGGTGGTGGACTGATAATTCTCCTCGCAGATCTTGTCCGATGGCGAAAGAATTTTGCGTTTAGGAACCTCCTCTAGTTCCCAAAACTGCAGAAGAGTTTTGTTGATACTGTCTTCCTCACAAAAACTCAAGGTAGTTGTAAAGACCTGCAAAGGTGAGCAGGGAAGTGGGCCCGAAAGGATCCATCCGAAGACAGTATTTTGCGCCAGTAAAGAGCCGAAGATATTTTGTTGTACCCCAGACAACAAAATTTGAGGATATAAGTCCGCACCCAACAACATATCCACTGGACGACAATCAAATATATGTGGATCAGCCAGGTGAAGATTAGGAAATGCTCGTGACCAAGAAGGATCTACCGAAAAGGAGGGACGATTACCAGATATCTTAGGGAGAACAAAAGCTTCAGTATTCAACAAAATTGAAGAGTCAAATCGGGAACTAACACAAATAAACAATTTTTCTTAGAGGTGACTGAAGTAGAACCATTTACCCCAGAAATATTAGCGAGGGTGGAGCGACAAGACAATTTGATTCTATTTTGAAGGTGCTCAATTATAAAAGTAGCCTCTGACGCAGGGTCAACGAGAGCTCGCACAGGATAAGACGTACCCTCGTGAAGAAGATTTACTATAGCAGTACCTAGAAGAACTTTGGCACTGTGCGAAATATGGAAAACTTGACGATTGACTGTTGTAGAGTTTGCACCGGAGGACGTAGACGCAATATTATCTAGATTTGAGCTCAATTGAGTACTGGGAGCCGAAGGAATTGTATTGGACACGATACTACTTGTGGGCGCTGTTCTAGTTGGCTTATGTTACAGGGTATGATGCCTTGCACGGCATATATTACATGCATGTGTACTAGGACACCTATCTGACGAATGACCTCTAGATAAACAGTTAAAACACAAATTGTTCTTTTTTACAATGACTAGTTTCTGATCGAACGACAATGTCTTGAAACGAGGACATGAATATTTTATGATTTTATGAATGATTTTATAGTATCAGTCGAAGTTTTTGCCAAGTGGGCCTTAACGTTGCGTGAAGTTGGTCTAGAATCCTCAATACCTCGAATATCACGTAAACAGGCCAGCGTCTGAATTCTCTCTGTTAGGAAAGAATCGAGTTCGGACCATAACGATAAGGACGACTTATCTTTGAGACTCTGTTCCCAGACTGTCACGGTAAGTTTAGGCAGACGCTGAAGACAAATAAATACAAGAATGGGATCCCAATGATCCGAAACAATGTCATAAACTGACATGGCAGACAAACAACCGTTTATTCCCCTTTGTAATGTTTTCAACCCAGAACTCGTTTCACTTGATAGAGACGGAAGTTCAAAAAGGACTTTCAAATGGCTATTTACAAGAATTCTGTTGTTGTCTTACGTATCTTGAAGCGATTTCCAAGCCAGAGAAAAACTTTTGTGCGTTAGTGGAAATTTAGGTTTTTTGTACTAAATGTAATAACCTCTCAATATCGCTTAACCTAGAATTATTGATATACATCGCGGAAAAAAGGTCCCGGAAGGTGGGCCATGATAAAAAGTCTCCACGGAAATCCTCTATATCACACGGAGGTAGATTGAGACTGTGCATTGTATTGGAAACGTTCGGCGGCAAACTCCAATTAGAAATGGATATATCAACAGGGTTCTGAATATCTTGGTGACCAGAGTTAGACAAAGAAGACAAATTTAAGCTGTGACTCGACATATTGCCAGTGTTAGATGAGCCAGGCTGAGCCATATTAGGCCGATTAGATGTACAACCAGTTTGTCGAAGATTCGAAGCTACATTACTTTGTGGTGTGCTAATGCTTAAAACTGTGGGAGTTGTTGGAGGAGATTTCACCGACTTCAAATTTAGCAACTTTTCATTAATTTCTGACAAGCAATCGATATAGTTTTGACACGTCGATTGGTATTTGGAATCCGCAGAAGAAATTTGATCGGTAGTCGTACCATCTAAAGTCATAAAATAATCAATACACTTATCATAAGTGTCTTTGACTTTACCCCATAAATCTTGAAGTTCCGTGCTCCGAATTTCGAGGTCGAAGATCGTATGGTTATCTGGATATAACAAATGAAAAGTGGCAATAAACTTTACCACATTATCAGAAGCACGGATAAACTGAGTTAAGGGGGTAACCGAAATTTTTTACAAGATTCTGTTTACTTTTCCCAGAAAGAAAAACAATTTCGAAATTCGTTTATAGAAGTCTAAACTGAGTTACGGAAAAGGTCCAAAGTATCTTAACTCCCATGATATACTCAAATACGCAGATCGAAGAGGGTGGAAATACTAAGATTCTGAAGAGGCTAACCACAATTCAAGGAAACCAACTAAAAGTAGGCAAACACACGGATTTTCTGCTGAAATCTCTATCAATGGTAGAAAAGTAGAGTCAAAAAAGCAATAAATTTCGAGAAATACTCCAAAAAAGTATAATATTTGTATAAATATTCCAAAATGCAAAAAATTAAAAAAAAATAAAAAACACCAAATAATAACAATAATTAATATTTCAGTTTGTACCAATTGTAGAATGTACGAGTTACAATCGCCACTATTTTTATTATTTTTATTATTATTATTATTATTATTATTATTATTATTATTATTATTATTATTATTATTATTATTATTATTATTATTATTATTATTCTTGTTATTAATATTATTATTATTAATATTATTATTTTCGAAAATTAATAAATTGTATTGGTAAATGTTTAAATATATATATTAATCTACAACACAATTTACTAGTGTATTTTTGTTAATCTTCTAAAGTCGCCTTGAAAATTAAATATTTTAAAATTTTGAAAAAAAATCCAATAAAGTTTTCAATCCAAATAAGTTTGCTGGTTTATTGAATTAAGGTTTTGTTTTCTTTTCTACAAATAATTACCTTTTGGTATGTGAAGTGGCGACAGAGGCCTTGATGCTTAAGCTTTCGATACTCAAAGACAAGTGAACGCAGAGTTTCTAAGTGATCGCAGAGGATTTCTTGTCTATTTCTAATACATATGCAAATGCAGACAAGTGAACGCAGAGGTTCTAAGTGATCGCTGAGGATCCCTTGTCTCATTTTTAGTACATTTACAGCTATTGCAGTGTATCGAGGTGAGCAACAAAAACAACAACTTATCTTAGACAATTCAAATACTACTACCTCCTCGGAGATAGTTTGTAGAGGAGTTGTCTGTGATGTCAATCAGCTTCAGTAATTGATTAAGCTGAAGTTGCAGGACAACGTATCTAACATATACAGAAGGTATTAGTAAAAAGATTGGTATTACAAAGCACACAACAACGAGCAAAAATACAAATCTGGCAGCTCCTAATACTATAATTACAATTTAAATATTGATATTTTTATTGCATGCAAAGGTTCAGATAGTGACAAATTATTATAGAGGTTATTATATATGTCACATAAAGATCTAAGGAGGTTGCTTAGTTCGTAGTTAGATCTAGTCAAGCAAAGATTTAGTGGTATATAGTTACGAGTTATAATTAGGGAACAATAAACTTTATTTCGCTAATTAAAAATTGTGTATCAATTTGACCACGCAAAAGTAGTATTAAAAATATTGTTCTAAGCATTAAACGCCTTCTTTCTAACGATGGAAGATCTATAAGTTTTAACCGATTTTTAATGGGGGGAGTGCTTCAGCCGGATACCAGAGCAGACCTTTGAGAGCGAATATAATGAATTGTTCTTGAACTGTTTCTATTGAATTAGAGTAACATTTATAAAATGGACTCCACAGCACGCAACCATACTCTAATGTATGTCGAACTAGACTAGTAAACAAGCGTTTAGTTAGGTAAGGGTCTTCAAACTCTTCAGACCAGCGCTTAATGAAACCTTGAACGCTAGATTCAATGTGTATGATATTTATGAAAGGCACCTTTTGCGTACGGTATGATGAAAGCCAGTCTAACAAGAAGGTTTTTAAAATTTTTAAACCATTTAAAACCTCTTCTTCTGTAAGCAAAATTTTGGGGCAAAAAATTCAGTTTTTTAATGTTAAAGCTGTAATTGCTAGTGGATGCAACTGTTGAATAGCTATTCTGAAAAAAATCTGCGAACATGTTTGTAATTTCAGAATCATCGGTAGCCTCTGTGCTGCCGAATTTCATACAGCTAGGGAATTCATGAACTTTTCTTTTAGAATTCACGAAATTATAGAAGTTTTTTGGGTTGCGTTGAAACTATTTCTAATTCTTTGTAGGTATGCCGAATAACATTTTAAATTTTCAGTATTATACTTATTTCGAGCTTTGGAGTAATTGGAGTAGTTTATGGATGAGTTAAATTTTTTAGATTTCTTAAAAAGTTTACTTTTGTTATTAAGTAAACTTCTTAAATATGGAGTAAACAACGGCGACCCTCCATTTGGCGCGTAATTTGAACTAGGGACTGTTAGTTTAAAGGCATCATTTAAGATATTATAAAAGTCGGAAATGCAATAATCAATATCACCTTCAAGACGCCAGATTGTATTGGAAATAGTAGTACGTAACAAATCTATGTTAATTTTGGAAAATTTAAAGGACATTTTTTTATTGAGTGATTTGGATGGTATTTGAGTTTTAAGATCAAGAGTTACATTGAGGGTTGGGTAAATTGAGGGTTGGATAATTATCCTCCGGTTCAACAAACGGTGCACATCTAGATAATGAAAGGTTAACGGTTGTGGAGAATACTTGATCTAAAATTCTATTCTTAACATTAAAAACATTATTTATTTGGAAAAGTCCTTGGTCATATAGCTTCCCAGAATTCGTCCTTTCTACTAGCTGAGCCTGCAGACGATACAGGAATATAGTCTGGAATTTTCTTTAGGGATCCACGATATACTTGGTAAGTTGAAATCACCAAGGCAAATAAGATCAAAATTTGCTGACTTTAAACATTGGTTTTTATAATGTCGCTTACTCCGTTAGATTTTTTCATTAGAGCTGCAGACTCACTTATTAAGTTTGAAGCCAACTTCTTGTCTCTTCGAAATAAAGACTTTGATATTTATGCACTTGAACCTCAAGCCAGTGAAGTTAAAGAAATATGGAATAGGGTAAAAGATATATTTGATAAATGTCTCAATCATTTACAGACTACCGCTGGTGCTGGTGTTGAAGATATAACTTCGTCAGAGGGCAAATATCAAGCCGCTTTCAAAGACATATATTAATATTTTGGCTTTAATAAATAGGAAACTTGATGACCTACGAATGGTTTCAAAGAAATCCCCCGCACATATGGTTCAAAATATTTCTAGTTCTCCTCGGGTAGAACGCCAAAGTGCAAACGAAATCCTTTCCATTTCACAGATTTCGTTTCCAGCTGAGCCCGCAAGTGGTGTTTTCGTACTAGGGAATGAAAATAATTTTCATAACATGAATTTACCTCCTTGTGATATTGGTGATTTTCTATCATGGCCAACGTTCCGGGACTTATTTTCTGCTGTATTTATTTATAACAGCCGATTAAGTGTCATTGAAAAATTATGTCATTTAAGGAAAAACAGGGGGTGAGGCGAAAGATATCGTATCAAAGTTCCCCTTAACCCATAAGCATTTGTAATTATCGTAGAAGGCATTGAAAGCGACATATGACAATGTCCGCATACTTGTCCATAATCAATTGAGATTGTTATTTAGTACTCCTGTTCTAGATAATGAGACTTGTTCTGATGTAAAAAACATTCAACGGGTAGTAAATGGGTGCATTTCGGCAATGGCGATTTATGAGGTTTCCACAAAAGACTGGGATCCCATATTAGTTTTTTATTTGCATTCAAAGATTGCCTAGAAATACAGTGACTTTAGGGGAACAAACCTTAAAAGATAAATTAGCATTATCAACTTGGAGAGAATTCAGACACTTACGTGTCTCAAAGATATTCGGGGTATCGATTCATCTCAAAAAGTTGAAAAAAGGTTTGCTCCCACATCTCCAAATTGATCTTTACTAAGACAACACGTTCCTCTGTGGGCAAAACTTGCATTCTTTGCCCGAAAATAGCTCACGCGTTGCGTTTGTGCCCAGAGTTTTTAAAATTATATATATTTAGAATCTTTATTCAGTACTTCGTCGATACAATTGTTGCATGCCATGATGTGAAGAACTGTGTAAGTAAGCACAGTTGTGGCATGTGTAACAAACGGCATCACAAGCTTTAGCATCGTGAAATATCAAATTTCGAAACTTCAGTGAGACAAAGATTCCGTCCCAAACTTCTTCCAATGTGTCTACCACAAGGTCATCATCAGAACTTAATCCGTCTGTCTACCGTCTACCCGATATTCGCCTGGCAGATACACAGTTATTCGACTGTAGACCAGTAGATATGCTGATAGGTGCATACCTTTATCCAAAAATTATATTACAGGGTACTCATATTAATATCTTAGGTACTTTGGTTGCACAAGATACCGTATTTGGGTGGATAGTTAAGGGCCCATTTTCACAGTCAAATGCCTGGGTATATTCTACGACCATAGCCTATTCGGACGCAGAAGATGTAGACAAAACTCTTCTTCGGTTTTGGGAAATAGAGGAACCACCAGAACGGACTATTATGTCTCCTTTCGATAAGTTTTGTGATGATAATTACAAATGTACGACAGTTCAGGTCTCTGAAGGCGGGTAAAATGTCACCCTGACTGTTAAGCAGAATATATAAATCAGACTGATATGGGATACTTGCGAACAAATTGTTTGAAACCGTTTCTTCGTAACAAGGCTTCACTTCTACGAAAGCCATATATCAAAAAATTTGCGACGGGGTGGTAAATGAATATTCAAATTTAGATCATATGTGGCCATTCACGACTCCACCAGCAAGCACGAACGTTTGCTACGCCAGAGAAACCAACCACAAATCTAAGGGTGGTTTTCAGTGCCTTTAATAAGACTTCAAATGGTAAAAGTCTTAACAACATCTTGTATGTGGGTCCTACTTTACAGTTAGACTTAGTCCTACTTATATTAAGGTAGATGTTATTCAAGTACGTTTTAATTGTGATATCACACATATGTATCGCCAAATTAGAGTTACTTCCAAACACACTCCTCTGAAAAGAATAGTTTTTTGGGATTTGCCCTATCAACCTGTTCAAGATTATGAGCTCCAGCCAGTTACTTTCGGTGTCAATTGTGCGCCATATTTGGCTATACACACTTTATTGTAACTAAATTATGGAAAAAAATAATTTCCATTAATTAGAAGGTGTGTGTATGTAGATGACGTGCTAGCAGGTTAACACGATTTATCCCTTGCTCAAAAGTCTCGTGATGAATTAATAAAGACTTTATCGTTAGCTAAGTTTGAATTCTGAAAATGGACATCGAATAATCGCACAATCTTGGAAAATTTGCCAGCTGAACATTTGTATGACACCCAACTTCTTACCTTTGTTGGAGCTAGTTGCTCTAAGCCATTAGGAATGCACAAACCGATTTATTCTTTTGTAATGTAGACCGTCTTGTTTAGAAATCAATTATACTAAACGAGAAGTTTTGTCCTGTATTGCTAAACTTTTTGACCCAGTTGGATGGTTAGGTCCCAAAATCATAATGCAACGTATATGGTAGGATAAAATAGATTGGGACGAGTCACTACCGTCTGCGACGGCAAGTGATTGGTAAAAGTTTGTCGGAACATATAATTATGTCACATCCATCCTCAGTAAAGGTAAGGGTAATATACATCCGTATCTTCACTCCGAATAGAAAAGTTTTGACTGAATTGTACTTATATTGTTGGACCGATTCTACGATTGTCATCTCCTGGCTTAAAAAATCTCCTTCAACATGGACTACTATTGTGGCTAATAGGGTGAGCAGAATACATGAGAACATAGGTGGGGGTCCTGGTACCACGTGGGTTCGGAAGTTAATCCAGCAGAGTTAGGTAGTCGTGGGCTTTCGCCTGCTGAGTTGGTGTTGTCTAAAATTTGATGGCGTTGTCCTAGATAGCTTAGCGTAGACAGTTCCCATTGGAATCTTTCATATTCATCCACCGTTAATACCGATTTGGAGATGCGCGTCTTCCAGAGCCATGTAACATTTTTCTCTAATTATACGGACATTTTAGAAAGCTTTTCATCATTGAACGCAGCGATACATGTAGTTGAATATGTTTTTCGGTTTTTCTATAAAACCTACTCTCTGCATAAAGGCAAGCATTGGTTTGAAGAGAGAACCCTGCTAGAAGATAACGTTCATATAAGGTTCATTCATGGACAAAATCAACTAATGTTGCGAATTATTTGTAGTAAATGCTGAATTCCTCACCTAACGACTTTACTTCTCACTGTAATCAGTAGATGTGAACGCTTTTCATTGTATAAAAGTCGAGCTTGTAGTCAAATTATGGCAGATCTCCCTCCGGAGAGGACAAGCTTTCCCAGACCATTTGCTACGATCGGTGTAGACTTTGCTGGTCCAATTGAGATCAAGTCCTTTACTGACTGGTAGGTGCTGTAAGATAACCGAAGGTAATGTATGCGTTTTCGTATGCTTTTCTACAAAAGCTATACATTTAGAAGCTGCTTCAGATTTGTCTACGACAAGTTTCCTAGCTGCCTTCTACAGGTTCATTTCGCGTAGAGGCTGTTCTAAATTTTTTTTGGTAACGGCACCAATTTCGTTGGATCTTCTAGGAAATTAGAGAAAGATTTTAATTTCTTGGAAGAAAATTGTAAGCGTGTATGTTCCAATATGCAATGTAAAATGGGGTTTCATGGAATTTCATTGCTGCTGGGGCCCCACATATGGATGGTCTGTGGGAAGCAGCCGTGAAAAGTTTTAAATTACATTTTATGAAATCTGCTAATAACCCGAAATATACGTTCGAGGAATTATCAGCTCTTCTACCGAGAATTGAAGCATGTTGAAATTCACGACCACTATGAACGACAGTCCACATTCACAAGTGGCTCCTACTCCAGGTAATTTTTTAATAGGCTCTCCGATTCTTGCTCTTCAGGAGCCATTAATAAACGAATCTCCACTGCATATCGTGAATCGATTTAGAAAAATGAAAGCGTTGACTCAACAATTCTGCCTCCGGTGGAAGGAAGAGCATTTAAAAAGTCTTCATAAACGTTACCTTAAGTTATTCGTAATGAACAACTACCTCCTACATCGTGGAAACTCGGTCGGTCTATTGACGTTTTTCCGCGCGTTGACGGTCACAATTGCGTGGCAGATATTCGCACAGAAAACGGTGTTGTAAGACGACCAATAGTTTAGTTGGTCATTCTGGCCAACCAGTAGTTGTATTTTTGTTATTACTGCGGAATCTCTACCTTTTTTCGCAGAATGGAAAATATGAGCAAGATTGCCTCTACCTAACTTTTAATGTCTGATGAGGAGAGGGCCTCCAAACAAACAAGCCAACAGCACCGATCAAATGGAGGCCACTCCTATCCGGGTGATTGCACAAAGCCCTCCAGTAGAGAGTAGTGCCCTTTTGGCAAGTCGAGCCGAAGTGACTCCTTTTCGGGAGACTGCACCCACACTTCGTGCCTCCAGATCAGTGGTAGAAGATAAGGAAGCAGCTCCTATCCAAGAGATAGCACTGAAGCCTTCCGCAGAAATTATTAATAATTCCACAACCGGGGTTCAGCATAAGTCGGCTCCGTCGACCGCTCCTGCAGGGAAAACATCAGGTTCGAGTATTAGGAATCAAAAATGTGGGTTTTGCAATCAGGGCAATAAAATTCGTGACTGCCGTAAGTTCTATAGACTGTCCCATGCAGCGAAGGCTCGCGTCATTGTGTCGAAGCGTTCGAACCACTTTTATAGAAATTGCCCTAGTCCGAGTTATGCCAGATATGTCAGCGGTATCACCATACCCTTTTGCATCCTAACAACAATTCCGCAAATCTGGACCTAAGATATCCAAACGGCAGACAAATTCTTCCTCATAGTTCCGTCCCCAATTTTTCCTCTGGAATGTCTCCGTTCCTTCCCTTTGAAGATCCTATCCCCATGTCCGTTTCTTTGTTTTCCTTGCAACATACTGTAACATTAGCACTCACCGTTATATTAAATCTCCAATTGGGCAACCATACTCTAATGTATGTCGAACTAGACTAGTAAACAAGCGTTTAGTTAGGTAAGGGTCTTCAAACTCTTTAGACCAGCGCTTAATGAAACCTTGAACACTAGATTCAATGTGTATGATATTTATGAAAGGCACCTTTTGCGTACGGTATGATGAAAGCCAGTCTAACAAGAAGGTTTTTAAAATTTTTAAACCATTTAAAACCTCTTCTTCTGTAAGCAAAATTTTGGGGCAAAAAATTCAGTCTTTTAATGTTAAAGCTGTAATTGCTAGTGGATGCAACTGTTGAATAGCTATTCTGAAAAAAATCTGCGAACATGTTTGTAATTTCAGAATCATCGGTAGCCTCTGTGCTGCCGAATTTCATACAGCTAGGGAATTCATGAACTTTTCTTTTAGAATTCACGAAATTATAGAAGTTTTTTGGGTTGCATTGAAAACTATTTCTAATTCTTTGTAGGTATGCCGAATAACATTTTAAATTTTCAGTATTATACTTATTTCGAGCTTTGGAGTAATTGGAGTAGTTTATGGATGAGTTAAATTTTTTAGATTTCTTAAAAAGTTTACTTTTGTTATTACGTAAACTTCTTAAATATGGAGTAAACAACGGCGACCCTCCATTTGGCGCGTAATTTGAACTAGGGACTGTTAGTTTAAAGGCATCATTTAAGATATTATAAAAGTCGGAAATGCAATAATCAATATCACCTTCAAGACGCCAGATTGTATTGGAAATAGTAGTACGTAACAAATCTATGTTAATTTTGGAAAATTTAAAGGACATTTTTTTATTGAGTGATTTGGATGGTATTTGAGTTTTAAGATCAAGAGTTACATTGAGGGTTGGGTAAATTGAGGGTTGGATAATTATCCTCCGGTTCAACAAACGGTGCACATCTAGATAATGAAAGGTTAACGGTTGTGGAGAATACTTGATCTAAAATTCTATTCTTAACATTAAAAACATTATTTATTTGGAAAAGTCCTTGGTCATATAGCTTCCCAGAATTCGTCCTTTCTACTAGCTGAGCCTGCAGACGATACAGGAATATAGTCTGGAATTTTCTTTAGGGATCCACGATATACTTGGTAAGTTGAAATCACCAAGGCAAATAAGATCAAAATTTGCTGACTTTAAACATTGGTTTTTATAATGTCGCTTACTCCGTTAGATTTTTTCATTAGAGCTGCAGACTCACTTATTAAGTTTGAAGCCAACTTCTTGTCTCTTCGAAATAAAGACTTTGATATTTATGCACTTGAACCTCAAGCCAGTGAAGTTAAAGAAATATGGAATAGGGTAAAAGATATATTTGATAAATGTCTCAATCATTTACAGACTACCGCTGGTGCTGGTGTTGAAGATATAACTTCGTCAGAGGGCAAATATCAAGCCGCTTTCAAAGACATATATTAATATTTTGGCTTTAATAAATAGGAAACTTGATGACCTACGAATGGTTTCAAAGAAATCCCCCGCACATATGGTTCAAAATATTTCTAGTTCTCCTCGGGTAGAACGCCAAAGTGCAAACGAAATCCTTTCCATTTCACAGATTTCGTTTCCAGCTGAGCCCGCAAGTGGTGTTTTCGTACTAGGGAATGAAAATAATTTTCATAACATGAATTTACCTCCTTGTGATATTGGTGATTTTCTATCATGGCCAACGTTCCGGGACTTATTTTCTGCTGTATTTATTTATAACAGCCGATTAAGTGTCATTGAAAAATTATGTCATTTAAGGAAAAACAGGGGGTGAGGCGAAAGATATCGTATCAAAGTTCCCCTTAACCCATAAGCATTTGTAATTATCGTAGAAGGCATTGAAAGCGACATATGACAATGTCCGCATACTTGTCCATAATCAATTGAGATTGTTATTTAGTACTCCTGTTCTAGATAATGAGACTTGTTCTGATGTAAAAAACATTCAACGGGTAGTAAATGGGTGCATTTCGGCAATGGCGATTTATGAGGTTTCCACAAAAGACTGGGATCCCATATTAGTTTTTTATTTGCATTCAAAGATTGCCTAGAAATACAGTGACTTTAGGGGAACAAACCTTAAAAGATAAATTAGCATTATCAACTTGGAGAGAATTCAGACACTTACGTGTCTCAAAGATATTCGGGGTATCGATTCATCTCAAAAAGTTGAAAAAAGGTTTGCTCCCACATCTCCAAATTGATCTTTACTAAGACAACACGTTCCTCTGTGGGCAAAACTTGCATTCTTTGCCCGAAAATAGCTCACGCGTTGTGTTTGTGCCCAGAGTTTTTAAAATTATATATATTTAGAATCTTTATTCAGTACTTCGTCGATACAATTGTTGCATGCCATGATGTGAAGAACTGTGTAAGTAAGCACAGTTGTGGCATGTGTAACAAACGGCATCACAAGCTTTAGCATCGTGAAATATCAAATTTCGAAACTTCAGTGAGACAAAGATTCCGTCCCAAACTTCTTCCAATGTGTCTACCACAAGGTCATCATCAGAACTTAATCCGTCTGTCTACCGTCTACCCGATATTCGCCTGGCAGATACACAGTTATTCGACTGTAGACCAGTAGATATGCTGATAGGTGCATACCTTTATCCAAAAATTATATTACAGGGTACTCATATTAATATCTTAGGTACTTTGGTTGCACAAGATACCGTATTTGGGTGGATAGTTAAGGGCCCATTTTCACAGTCAAATGCCTGGGTATATTCTACGACCATAGCCTATTCGGACGCAGAAGATGTAGACAAAACTCTTCTTCGGTTTTGGGAAATAGAGGAACCACCAGAACGGACTATTATGTCTCCTTTCGATAAGTTTTGTGATGATAATTACAAATGTACGACAGTTCAGGTCTCTGAAGGCGGGTAAAATGTCACCCTGACTGTTAAGCAGAATATATAAATCAGACTGCTATGGGATACTTGCGAACAAATTGTTTGAAACCGTTTCTTCGTAACAAGGCTTCACTTCTACGAAAGCCATATATCAAAAAATTTGCGACGGGGTGGTAAATGAATATTCAAATTTAGATCATATGTGGCCATTCACGACTCCACCAGCAAGCACGAACGTTTGCTACGCCAGAGAAACCAACCACAAATCTAAGGGTGGGTTTCAGTGCCTTTAATAAGACTTCAAATGGTAAAAGTCTTAACAACATCTTGTATGTAGGTCCTACTTTACAGTTAGACTTAGTCCTACTTATATTAAGGTAGATGTTATTCAAGTACGTTTTAATTGTGATATCACACATATGTATCGCCAAATTAGAGTTACTTCCAAACACACTCCTCTGAAAAGAATAGTTTTTTGGGATTTGCCCTATCAACCTGTTCAAGATAATGAGCTCCAGCCAGTTACTTTCGGTGTCAATTGTGCGCCATATTTGGCTATACACACTTTATTGTAACTAAATTATGGAAAAAAATAATTTCCATTAATTAGAAGGTGTGTGTATGTAGATGACGTGCTAGCAGGTTAACACGATTTATCCCTGGCTCAAAAGTCTCGTGATGAATTAATAAAGACTTTATCGTTAGCTAAGTTTGAATTCTGAAAATGGACATCGAATAATCGCACAATCTTGGAAAATTTGCCAGCTGAACATTTGTATGACACCCAACTTCTTACCTTTGTTGGAGCTAGTTGCTCTAAGCCATTAGGCTTATCGAATTTCATTGCTGCTGGGGCCCCACATATGGATGGTCTGTGGGAAGCAGCCGTGAAAAGTTTTAAATTACATTTTATGAAATCTGCTAATAACCCGAAATATACGTTCGAGGAATTATCAGCTCTTCTACCGAGAATTGAAGCATGTTGAAATTCACGACCACTATGAACGACAGTCCACATTCACAAGTGGCTCCTACTCCAGGTAATTTTTTAATAGGCTCTCCGATTCTTGCTCTTCCGGAGCCATTAATAAACGAACCTCCACTGCATATCGTGCATCGATTTAGAAAAATGAAAGCGTTGATTCAACAATTCTGCCTCCGGTGGAAGGAAGCGCATTTAAAAAATCTTCATAAACGTTACCTTAAGTTATTCGTAATGAACAACTACCTCCTACATCGTGGAAACTCGGTCGGTCTATTGACGTTTTTCCGCGCGTTGACGGTCACAATTGCGTGGCAGATATTCGCACAGAAAACGGTGTTGTAAGACGACCAATAGTTTAGTTGGTCATTCTGGCCAACCAGTAGTTGTATTTTTGTTATTACTGCGGAATCTCTACCTTTTTCGCAGAATGGAAAATATGAGCAAGATTGCCGCTACCTAACTTTTAATGTCTGATGAGGAGAGGGCCTCCAAACAAACAAGCCAACAGCACTGATCAAATGGAGGCCACTCCTATCCGGGTGATTGCACAAAGCCCTCCAGTAGAGAGTAGTGCCCTTTTGGCAAGTCGAGCCGAAGTGACTCCTTTTCGGGAGACTGCACCCACACTTCGTGCCTCCAGATCAGTGGTAGAAGATAAGGAAGCAGCTCCTATCCAAGAGATAGCACTGAAGCCTTCCGCAGAAATTATTAATAATTCCACAACCGGGGTTCAGCATAAGTCGGCTCCGTCGACCGCTCCTGCAGGGAAAACATCAGGTTCGAGTATTAGGAATCAAAAATGTGGGTTTTGCAATCAGGGCAATAAAATTCGTGACTGCCGTAAGTTCTATAGACTGTCCCATGCAGCGAAGGCTCGCGTCATTGTGTCGAAGCGTTCGAACCACTTTTATAGAAATTGCCCTAGTCCGAGTTATGCCAGATATGTCAGCGGTATCACCATACCCTTTTGCATCCTAACAACAATTCCGCAAATCTGGACCTAAGATATCCAAACGGCAGACAAATTCTTCCTCATCGTTCCGTCCCCAATTTTTCCTCTGGAATGTCTCCGTTCCTTCCCTTTGAAGATCCTATCCCCATGTCCGTTTCTTTGTTTTCCTTGCAACATACTGTAACATTAGCACTCACCGTTATATTAAATCTCCAATTGGGCAATCGAAATATTCCTGTACGAGTTCTGTGGAATTCTTGCTTTGGACATAGTACAATTTGTCAGTCTCTTGCGCAGAAACTAAAATTGGGTATGGTGCCAATGGGACAGGGCATGTTTTCTCAAATTAAGGCGGAGTCCATGTATGGACGGACTCAAAACGTAATGTTATTTGCTCACACCACATTGTAAAGCCACCCGTCTGTCCGTCTGTTGAATCAATCTAGCTTCCGAACGAAATGAAGAAATTTAATAAACGTCTACTCAAGTGTGTATTATGCCTGCAGGATTTTTGGTATTGAATATGGGTCATGTAGGTCCACATCTTCGTATAGTCCCATATAACGGTACCTCCCGATATGCAGTATTTTGATGATTTTAGCGGCATTATTTACCGTAATTGTTTCAAATTTGGAATTCGAAGTTCGTAATGGATATTACAGCATAATATAGAAACTGGGCCATGTAGGTCCACGTCTTCGTACAGCCCCCATATAACGGTTCCCGATATTCGGTATTTTGACGATTTTAGCGAAATTTTTACAGGAATTGTTTTAATTTCGCATTTGAAGTTCGTAATGGATATTACAGCCTGTAACGGAAAACTGTCTGTGCATGTCCACGTCTTCGTATAGCCCCCATATAACAGTACACCCGTTATTCGGTATTTTGATGATTTTAGCAACATTATTTACCGGAACTATTTCAAATTTTGTATTTGAAGTTCATAATGAATACTACAGCCTACGACAGAAAATTGTCTGTGCAGGCTTATGACAAAAGTTGCGTATGCAGGTCCACGTCTTCGTATAGACTCTAATACACGGCTACATTCGGTATTTTTAAGATTTTAACAAAATTTTTTAATGGATTTTAATCTTTTGATAAATGCCAAATTTGTACCAAATGGTTGAGTGTATTCAACGCCTTTTTTACTTGTTTGCGTTTATTACGAAAAAAACTAAAACCCTTTGTTTTTTATTTATTGCCTGGGCATGACTTTG
Source organism: Musca domestica (assembly GCF_030504385.1). NCBI lineage: Eukaryota > Metazoa > Arthropoda > Insecta > Diptera > Muscidae > Musca > Musca domestica. The sequence continues at coordinate 8,633,336 of NW_026712328.1, read as the reverse complement.
AATTAACATCACGAAGTACCGGATGTTACAAATAGAGTTAGAATATGTAAGAGTTGGCAGGTAAACAAGAGGTGTTACGGAGGTTGTAGCAATATTTCTTTTTAACGAATAAACCTGTATGTAAAATATAACATTTTTCTTTGAAAATCACTTTGACTCACTACAAATTCAGTATTGGTAAAGAAATTGACACTGAATATAGACTTGTTCACCGTTCACACAATTAAGCTTTCTCTGAGATTAAATCATTAGAATTTGGAATAATGTTAATTTTTATTGCTTGCTTGGGGCAGCAATTTTTTCCACGAGTTTTTGGCAATCTTATTTCTTCTGTCATAAATGGAAAAATTGAAAAATGAGTGGTTGAGAAAGTGGTGAGCGCTAACTGTGAGAAAAATTACTCAAACTCCCTTTTGGGACTATGTTGAAATGTAATTATAAATGTGGAAAAGTATAATAGACGGATAACGTTGTGTATTATTGTAACGGAGATTTATCAAAATGAAATAAGCAAATTGCATACAAATGGAATGAGATTGTACGAAATTACTGATTGAGTTTATTGGTGATTTCAAGGAATTTTCATGAACTTTGAAATAATATGCCAACGTACCTGTTTAATATTAAAATCAATAATATTTGATAATAATAATCTTATGCTTAAATCCTTCTTCTGTACAAATCTGGAGCGGCAGGACTAATGTTAGGCCTTCAGTGGACTGTAGCTTTGGGTTGATTACTGCGCATATGAAGGGAGGATATAGATTTTATATGGGGACATCATGGAAACGGGGTAGCGAAAATGGAAATAGAAATAAAATTTAGTGGACTAAGATGGCCAGTTTGCAATATAACGGTACAAGTTTTGGGATAACCCCCATATAACGGTACCTCCCTACATTCGTTCTTTTAATAGTTTTAGCCATATTTTACGGATTTGTCTAAAAGTTAGTATTTGTAGTACCTAATGGGTTCTAGCTCCAGCGACAGAACATTGACTATCTAGGTCCAAGGTTTCCTACAGCACACATATAACAGTTCCATCGGATATTCGGTGTTTTGACGATTTAAGCCACATCATCTTAAATCCAGATACTTTTGCATAATAATAATTTATTTCTCAAATTTTCTATAAAATAATATCAAAAGAATTTTGGCCCTAGACCATTTATTATTTGGCTAGGGCATTTATTAAAGATTTTTTCGAAACGTCTGATAATTTAGCTCATCTACCTCAGAGACCTCCATCGATTTGAAAACACTAAATAACTTCTTAATAAATTGTAATCAAAGTGTACGGGAAATAAATACAACTGTCCCGATGGTTTATTGATAGTTTTGGTCTCGAATATCACATCATTGCATGGCTTAAGTCGTCAATTCTTAATAGGGAAATCACTTGCTATAAATACCAAACATACAAAAAAAGATGATAGTTTTAAAAAAAGTGGGTCGTGATTTTGTAGCTATCAAATCCGATTATTGTACTAATATGGCTGTACAAACAAATTTTGATGACATAGAATTTGTTGTAATTTATATTGAATTGGCCACATCCAAATTATTTGTTACTTATTCATATATACCCTTTGTTTAATTTAGAATAAACATTGCTTTAATTTCTTCTGCGTCGCTACATTCATTGTGTTTGAGACCTTATCGAATTCTATACTCGTTACAATCTGCATATTCCTTTTTGTTACAACACTGAACTGTCAAATGCAGATTCTAATGAGTATTAATTTGGCGCCGACGCCTCCTTACGACATTATTAACACTCACCATTGACCTCGCTTCATACTAAGCAACACGTAATCTGTCCATCCTCAATATTTCAAATGTATCCCAATAAACCAACTATGTTATTTGAATCTAAAATGTTCGTGTTTTATTTTTATTTATTTAAACGCAATTTCGACATAGTGATCAGTAAAAAAATAATATTTTTGTGCTTACAAATAATATAATTACTAATTTTGTTTCAAAAGTGAGTGGATATAATTTAAATTAATTATTTTTTACAAAAATTGTGGTGCAATCGTTTTTTAAAACGAAAATTTAAATAATCTCAAAAAATAAACATTATAAAGATTGCAATAACATTCACTCACTCTAGTGTTCTTTCCCATTCTAAAAGAATAACAAAAGAAACAAGTTAAAAAGCAGTAACTTCGGTCGGGCTTAGAAATTTTCAAAAAATAAAATCCTTAAAAATGTTAAAAATTAAAAAATACCGAATATATTGGGGTCTATATGACGTCATAAGCCATTACTACATTCAAATTCGAAACTTGAAATAAATGGTGAATAATGTAGGTAAAATCATTGAAATATCGTATATAAGGAGGTACCGTTATAATAGACAATTTTCTGTCACAGGCAGTAGCATCCATTACGAAGTTCAAATACGACATCTCAAACAATTTCGGTGGGTATTGTACCTATATATGGGGCCTATACGAAGACCTGGACCTGCATAAATAATTTATTGTCACAGACTGTAGTTCCTATTACAAACTCTAAATACGTAAATTGAAGCGATTACGGTGAATAATGACGCTAAAATCATCAAAATACCGAATATTGGGAGGTACCGTGATATGGGGGCTACATGAAAACGTGGACCTACATGGCCCATTTACGAACTGCCTACTGGAAAAATAAACATGCGTGAAAATTTTTAGCCTTCTATCTCACTTCGTTCGAAAGATAGCGTGATTACAACAGACAGAAGGCGCTAAATCGCCTTAGAATTTTTTTTTTTTTTTTTTTTTCAAAAAAATATATATATACTTTGATGGGTCTAACATGAGTATTTCGAGGAGTTGCAAACGGAATGACAAAGTTAATATACCCTCCATAGTATGGTGGTAGTAACCAACGGCGAAACGCTTCGCATAGTGGTGAGTGTGTGATAGTGTCTAACTGGCTTTCCCTTTCACTGCAAATTTCAGATCATTAAGCTCGTCTCGAAAGAGAAACAAACACATAAATCATAAAAATATTATCTTCCCCTTATCAAGTGTAGCATAGAACTACTAAATTATTGTGGCTGATGGTGTTAGCAAACTCTTTATGGCAGTTGCACGCGGTTACACGGCCTTATTAGCTCGTCGGTGGGTTGGGTTCTCTGATTGCCGGGTTGGAGATTTCACGGTACACAATAAATACATCAATACAATTCGCGTACACTAACATTTTTCCTTGAGAGTACGGGTAGGTGACTTGACAGAAAGATTCAATATAGTTTTGAGCTCGAAAAGATTGTATATAATAAAATATAGAAAATACAGATTCATATACTCTCTGAATACCTCAGATGGTAAATGAAAGGGTATGCAGCAAGTGAATGAAAGAGACAAAAGTACAGCAAATGATCTGGAGCAACAGCTGTTGGTGTGCTCTTACGCCCTCCCTACCATGGTCACATTCGAAGAGAATCCTAGCGGAGAAATTACATTAGTGACCCCTAGAATCACATGGAGCAAGTTCGTTCACGTGGGGAAATCAAAAAGTTTATATTTTAATCTACTCAGAATTCATAATTATTTTTATTTTCATATATTGGGGATTAACAAAATCGTGGTGTCGTTTACACTATGATGTTATGCTGGTGAGAGAGGTTTGTTAAGGTAACATTAATAGCTTCAAAATTTACAAAAAAAAAAAAAAAATGTAAATGAGATCTGTTGCTGAGCACTGATACCGTTGGTGAGAGCCGTTCCTGAATGGTTCTCACATAATCACATTAAGCGGTTTTCTGTTTCATCGAAGACTATCTCTTTCAGCACTTACACTACGTAATAATGAAATACAATTTAATTTAGATAATGATCATCAGAACTTAGAAAGAAAAAAGCATGTGATAAGCAATGAAAAAATGATCTTTTATGAAACACATCGTATCTTTTCATATATGATTCCGATTAAACAAGTTGTTTTCTTAAATATTATAAAACATTTTGCATTTTTTTAACAAAAAAAATATATATTAACTTAGAAAGCAAATGCACTTTGCTTGAATTAATGTGCGATGTAAATAACTTCAATTATTTTGTCTGGTCACGGAGATGTTATAAATTGATATTTAATGCACTTGTTCAGTTTAACACCACTTCTTTAAAAAAAAAGGTTTCCATGTGGGTTATGTTCGGAGCGAAATTAAGAGCTAACTGATCTCTATACACTTTTAATCACACCATATTTATAATGGAAAATTCCACTGTACTCACGGAGGCAAATTGGTTGATTTGATTGAGACTTCCACCGAAATCTCCCAGAGCTCACCAAAATATAACATTCCTAGATAAGATGAATACTTCATTTTTAAGGAACTTAAAACTAGTTGGGCAGAAAAAACTTTCTTACCGTCAGGAAAGAAATTACCACAAATTAAATAAAATGTATGATGTTTTTTGCAAGGTTAGAAAAAGATATTTTAAAACTCTGGTAGAACTTGATTCTTCTCCGTACGGGTAAGATGACAAAATAGACGATATATTGCACTTTCGATCAGCTAGAAACCTCGGCAACATAAATTTTTGGCGGGCTATTCCAATGTTTGAGTAAAATGTGAGAACGAAGGTAAAGAAAACGCAATAGGTAAGATAAGCTGTTTTACTATAACTTGATAACAAGATGACGCAGTAAAATATGTTAATGAAGCTTCGATTTGAATCTGTAAGGAAAAGCTTTATTTTTGGGGCAAGCGCCGCTACAACACCCCCGGACAAAATCAGACTTTAGGGGATATGTTAGTCCACCAAAGCTGATTCCGCTTGCCCTATTAGTGGACTCATTGTCGTATGTCTTTAGCGTGGTAGACTCCTACTAGGTTACCACTCAAATCTTTCAACTCATAATTGCAGTTTCCAATCTTCTTCCTTGCTTTTAGAAAGTTGGGTGCCAGCTTCGAGTTAAAACCTTGAGCAAAATAACTTTGCTTGAAAGAGGAAGCCCTCTTGCCCCACCTTGTACGACTCTTCTCTTGACCGGAGGTTGTAAGACCTCTCGTTGCGCTCATGCTGTTTTTGCATTAGCTTCCTCGCGCGGTCGCCCATTATTGCCAATGAATCGGTTTTATCAAACCTGACATACCTATCTTCAAGTAACTCCAGTTGTCGCAATAAAGGATACGTCATGGCATTCGTCAGCATTGACTGGCCAAATGCGAGATAATATGGAGAGGTTCCGATGGCCGAGTGGATAGATGATCTTAGAGAGCACGCAATACTGCTGAGCAATTTATCGCAGTTCATCTGATCAGTATGAACATACGATTTAATGGCAGACAGTATCGACCTATTAACACGCTCCGAGGCATTGGCCTGTGGAGCGTGTGTCGCTGTGAAAATATGCATAACCCCATAACGTTTTAAAAGCTGGTTAAAGTGGTGAGAACGAAATTGCGACCCATTATCCGATACCAGCAGCTCCGGAACGCCAAACGTATGGAATAACTCATGTTCTAAGTACTGTACAACAATTTCCGACGAGAACTTTTTGACAGGTTTCACAAAAGGAAACTTCGAAAAAATGGTCGAGCACAACGAAGATTCCAATATGTCCAGATCGGGAACGGGGATATGGCCCTAGAAAATCAACATACATTTTCTGGAAGAATCGTTGAGTTTCTGTTGACCATTTTATCGGCGGTGTAAAAGTGGCGTTCGGGTGCTTATATGACTTGCATTTCTCACAGCCATTGACGTAATTTCTTACATCAACTACAAGATTTGGCCAAAAGTAGAATTTGCGAATCCTACTCAATGTCTTGTTTATACCGCCATGAGCAGATAGAGGGTCATCATGAGCCCTGTGCAATGAAACCATCAACAACTTTCAAATCAGGCACTTGCATTGAACTGTTCTGTATTTTCATTAAACGATGACAGTAATAATCAGATTCAAAACAAGACGATTCTGTGTTTACAAACATTCCAGACTGTTCCTCCAGATAAGACAAACAACAAATATCCAGCGCAGAAAGATCGTCAGAATGGGCCCTGGAGAGAGTATCTGGGACTACATTAAGATCACCACGCCTATGCTCAATTTTAAACTTATACGCCTGAAGCTTTAGTGCCCACCGAGCCGACCGAGTGCTTAAGTCAGTTTGGGGCATGAGCCACTGCAAAGACGCATGGTCTGTGATGACTGTGAACTCATGTCCTTCAACATAAACTCTAAACTTTTTAATACTCAGCATTGCTGCCAAGTATTCCTGTTCGGTGACAGAGTAATTGCGTTGGGCTTGATTGAGCTTCTTCGACATAAAGGCGAAGGAGGTGTAAAGGAGGTGTATTGCATCAATACACCTCCTATACCAGTTTTACTTGCATCACAGTGTATAAAGAACGGCTGTGAGAAGTTCGGACTGTGTAAAACTGGAGCGGTGCTCAAGTGGGTCTTTAAAGTTTTAAAAGCAGATTGGGCCTCTTTTGACCAAACAAATTTTCGCTTACTTTTAGTTAAGTCTGTTAAAGGCGTGGCAATGTTAGCGTAGTCCCGGATAAACTTTCGCTACCAACCTGTCGTACCTAAAAATCTACGGACCTGCTTTACACAGCGAGGCACAGGGAACTCCGAAATGGCGGATACCTTTTCATGATCCGTACGTATAACACCGCATCCTACCACGTGTACCAAATATTTCACCTCTTCAACACAAAAATTTGACTTTTCAACATTGATAGTTAATCCAGACTCTCTGAACCTCCGTGCAACCAACCTTAGAATCCAAGATGCCTTTCGAATTCCTCCGAAACAATCAACAAATCATCCAGATAGTCGAACACTTCTGTCCTGATAGCCGGGGGTACCACTCTGTCCATTAATCTGGACATGGTTTGAGTGGCGTTACTTACGCCGAATGGCATCACTGTATAGTGATACAGCGGCCTCCCAGGAACGGTAAATGCTGTCTTCTCCTTCGATTCTTGATCCAGAGGAATCTGCCAGAAGGCATCTTTAAGGTCTAAGGCGGTAATATATCTGGCTTTGGGAAAACGACTAAGGATACCTTCAATATGTGGCAGCGGGTATGCATCACCTACGGTGACGGAATTAAGCTTGCGACTATCTAAGCTAAGACGATTCTTCCCAGGCTTACGATGAAAGACTACAGGTGAGGACCAAGGGCTAGTTGATTCCTCAATAACGCCAAGTTCCGACATTCTGTCTGATTCAATATAAATCAGTTTTTCAACTGCTGGTGACACGGGAAAATGTCTTTGCTTAATAGGCTTAGCGGAACCAGTATCAATTGAATGACACAAAACAATGGTTCTGCCAAGTCCTTTTTTAGAAAACGACGGAAATAATCCCACAACTTGTTCCAAACGCTGAGTTTCTCTTAGGGAGAGAGGGATTTGGGTGGTTACAGTGGAAACATATGACAAGTTGTCGGTGAAATGATCGGCCTTAACCTTGATTAAGCAAATCAATCGCATCCCAAAAATCTATGGCCAAAAACAATTCCTTATCCAAACTGGGAATTAAAAAAATTGTCATAATTTTATCAGTGCCCCTAAACGTAATAGTCTCCTTAAAAAAACCGACAACATTTTGACTAGTACCATCCGCAGTCTTAACGGAAGAATTTATATTTTTGTATGGTCTACCAGAATCAAGGAACTCCTCGGCAGCTTTGCCACCAAGACAACTTACAGATGCGCCAGTGTCCATAAGCCCCAGCATCTTTTTCCCAAATAAAGTCACCTCAGCGTACGGTCGAACGTCTGAAGATCTATTGAACACAGAACACACGAATTGTTTTCTCATATTGTGCACATTTTTCCAAAATAATCTCATTCTTTTTGCTGATCTTGAATTCCTTTCTTTTTCTCCAAAAATCCTTTCCCTTGCCTTGTAATATTCCTGTATGCGTGTGTGTAGTGGTTTAATGGTGAAATTACTGCTTTTATCGGTCTTCTCTTTCAAACTTGTTGCTCCTAATTTCGTCTCACATCCGGGTCTATTAAAAGCAGGTTTCTCTAAAATTGTTATTCCAAGTCCAACTCCTGTACTCGTCCTTGACTCTGTGCACCCTTTTGTGCACAAGCTCTCTCGTTTTTTGGATTGCATTTTCTGCAGTTTGGCTTATACACATCAGGTGTGCCACATCCATAACAGAAAATTGTCCTCTCGGACAAACAATCATGATATCTGTGACCTTCCTTTCTGCAGTTCCAGCAGATAAGGCCCAAAGCGGATATTTCTTCGCTGGCATGCCTAGTTTGACTAATATCTTCTTGAGTTAAGACCTCATTAACTTCTGACACCGCTTGGACAATACAGAGGTCTTAGAAACAGCAGCATCGTGCTTTCGACGGATATCCTGCGAAAAGAACTCACGTCTACGACATATTTCCCTTAGAAGGGAAGAGATGAAATCTTGACATTTAAGATTTCGTGCTGTATTTCTGGCACCAAATTTCTCCTTAAAATTTCAACAAGAGTGTCGTCAGTAATTGGTTCTTTGAGACGATCTGTCAGTTCTACAACAGATTCGTAGAGATTATCAAAGTTTTCACCGTTCCGTTGCTTCCTGTCCCTTATTAACTCACGAATATCCACGTCAGTTCGAGAATCGCCGTACTGCTTCCTTAAGTCATTACATAAATCGTTCCAAGACAAGTTTCTCACTGAGCGATGTTATCGCCAGAACCAATCTGCCGCTTTACCCTCAAACATGAGAATAGCATTTCTACATAGAAGATCGTGGTTGCCCTGCAATGTTTGTATCATGAGAGCCTCCACACGGTATATGAAATTTTCGACTGATAACCCACTAGAATTGCCGGAGAATTTCAGTTTCCAGTTGGTTATTATATATATACCTAACATCTCCCTAAAGGCGCGTTGTTCAACAGCAGGAAGTGTCTGCATTTAAGGAGGTGGAGTGTACCGGTAGGAGCATGCGTTGTCACTGGCGGAAGAGTAGGATGTTGAATGCTTAAACGTGATAAACCCGCCTCAATGTTTGTCCGTACGAGTTTGGCTATTTGGTTGCTAAAGTCAGAAAAAAGTTGTGTCTGCTGGACTGCAACTATACTTGTTATCATTTGCGACAGGCTATTAGGATCCAAACTGGTTTGATCTCTACCACTACCACTGGCCACATCCGATTCTGTGACACCACCAGAAGTTTGATGTACAATCTGAGTACCAGTCAAGTGTTTCCCTTGAGATCTAGTTTTCACACCAGATGGTGTTGGGGGTGGATCAATTAAGAGTCGTGTGTTACATGTGGGACAGTAAGGTCTAATTTTGACGCACTTATCCAAACACGATTTATGGAAGCTATGGTTGCAATTTGTACGAAGGCCTTGGGATGTAGCAGAAAATTCTGTCCACATATCCCACATAGAGGCATGGATTCGTTTGAATCACCGTTGTTCAATTCACCTAAATCTTGCTCGACAGACATTTCCCTAACTTTACGCTAATACAGCAACGAGGAAATCAATTCTAAAGTCAAGATAACTTGACACCCTTTAATATCTGAATATGGCTTTTTAATTGGATTTCTCAAAAAAAAAAAAAAAAAAAATAAAGATAATGATAATAAAAAGTAAAATATAAGAGTATCCTCCGAATCCAGTGATATGGATATACGATTATATGTTTCAAGATCAATAGCAGGGCAGGAAGACAAGATTTTCTAACTCAACAGAAATTCTAGTGATATAAAAACAAGTGATTTATGAATCTTATTTGCAAATAATAACTTATAATAGAGTCTATGTTCAAAAAAAATCCAATAACCAATATATTCAACTTATAACTTTTTGACTTTTCCCCTTAGTGTAACGTGCTTGCTACATAAACAATAGATCAATTGCGGCTTGCTGAATTACAGTACATCCAAAGAAGTATACATTGGTGTATTTTCATTGATTAGGTTTATATAATGGCCAGATCTAGAATAGGGTCATATCCAGATTCTGTATTCCGAAAATATACTTACTAATATGAATGATAAACACACGTAAGTTGATACTGATGAAAATATTCCCAAATTGGTGCTTGTTAAGGATATACGTGACCAAAAAAAAATCCTTCTTATTTGGAATATTTTCCAAAACAGTTATTTTATAATTATAGATATTATATAATTACTAATATTTTGAAAACAGTTAGAGAGATAGCAATTAAAACAAGTTAAAAAGCAGTAAGTTCGGCCGGGCCGAACTTTGAATACTCTCCACCATTTGGAACGAATTTGGAAATTTAAAAAAATATAATCCTTAAAAAATTCTGTTTTCTGCAAAATTTTAGCTTTCTATCTCAATTCGTTCGAAAGATAGCGTGATTACAACAGACAGGCGGACAGACAGACAGATGGACAGACAGACAGACGGACATGGCTAAATCGACTTAGAATTGTACGCTGATCAAGAATATATATACTTTGTTGGGTCTAACATGAGTATTTCGAGGAGTTACAAACGGAATGACAAAGTTAATATACCCTCCATAGTATGGTGGAGGGTATAAAAAAATAGATTGAGGCCGAACATATATTGTGGATATAATATCTGCGCTCTAAACGGTGGAAAATAAGCAGCATTTTTATTTGCTCGGGCCCCACGTTGAGTGCCATTTATATTTATTATGTAGCATACAACTATTAAATGATTGTGGCTGATGGTGTTAGCAAACTCTTTATGGCAGTTGCACGCGGTTACACGGCCTTAGTAGCTCGTCGGTGGGTTGGGTTCTCTGACTGCCAGGTTGGTGATTTCACGGTACACAATATATACATCAATAAAATTCGCGTGTACTAACATTTTTCCTTGAAAGAACGGGTAGGTGACTTGACAAAGAGATTCAATATAGTTTTGAGCTCGAAAAGATTGTATATAATAAAATATAGAAAATACAGATTCATATACTCTCTGAATACCTCAGATGGTAAATGAAAGGGTATGCAGCAAGTGAATGAAAGAGACAAAAGTACAGCAAATGATCTGGAGCAACAGCTGTTGATGTGCTCTTGCGCCCTCCCTACCATGGTCACATTAGCAGAGAATCCTAGCGGAGAAATCACATTAGTTACCCCCAGAATCTCATGGAGCAAGTTCGTTCATGCGGGGAAATCAAAAAGTTTTTATTTTAATCTACTCAGAATTCATAATTATTTTTACTTTCTTATATTTGGGATTAACAAAATCGTGGTGTCGTTATTCTACAAGTAATTAAGATAAGAAGAAAATGCAACTGGTAAACATGATATATGAGAATAGACGTTCGTTAAACATCATAAACATGATATATGAGAATAGACATTCGTAAAACATCATAATTGAATTCAAATTGAAATGAACTTATAAAAATGTATGCTTTTTTTAGATTAACCCTATTTAATAACTATGCGTCCAAAATCATTGGTATGTAATAATAAAAGAGAAAAATATAAATTTGTTACAATCAAAATCCTATGCAATAATATTATTTATGAAATTTGGGTGCAATGAAAACGATTAAAACAAAACAAAACAATACAATCTACCCTTCTAAATATATTCTTCTTTAAATAACAATAGCCGTATTTTTGATATCATTCTCAAACTCAGATCACAAAAAAAGTTGATCAAAGTAAAAACAATGGAGATGAAGTGCAAATGACAAAAAAAAAATTGACAAATCGTATCTCTTGTTTTAGTCATCTCATACTTTCCTCGCGGTACCAACTATTTCTCATAGTATAGAATCAAAACAAAATTGATAAAAAAACTTACTTTGGTTATTTTGTGGCTCCCACGCAGAAAGTACTTTCGGCGAATCCAGAGTTTAACAGTTGACCATTAACTTGTAACTTTACACTATGATGTTATGCTGGTGAGAGCGGTATGTTAAGTTAACATTAATAGCTTCAAAATTTACAAAAAAAAAAAAAAGTAAATGAGATCTGTTGCTGAGCACTGATACCGTTGGTGAGAGCCGTTCCTGAATGGTTCTCACATAATCACGTTAAGCGGTTTTCTGTTTCATCAAAGACTATCTCTTTCAGCACTTACACTACGTAATAATGAAAGACAACTTAATTTAGATAATGATCATCAGAACTTAGAAAGAAAAAAACATGTGATAAGCAATGAAAAATATGATCTTTGATGAAACACAACGGTATCGTTTAATAAATGATTCCGATTAAACAAGATGTTTTCTTAAATATTATAAAACATTTTGAATTTTTTTAAAAAAATATATATATATTAATTTAGAAAGCAAATGCAAATTGCTTGAATTAATGTGCGATGTAAATAACTTCAATTATTTTGTCTGGTCACGGAGATGTTATAAATTGACATTTAATGCACTTGTTCAGTTTAACTTTCTTTAAAAAAAAGGTTTCCATCTGGGTTATGTTCGGAGCGAAATTATGAGCTAACTGATCTCTATACACTTTTAATCACACCATATTTGTAAAGAAAAATTCCTCTGTACTCACGGAGGCAACTTGGTTGATTTGATTGATTGAGTGAGACCTTGGTCTAACTTCACATATCCACATAAATCCACTAGCGAAATCAATACAATTTTCATATTATTTAATATTATTCAGCGACCAAATATGTATGTTACATGTGCCAGTTTTGGTATGAGGTTGTTAGGGCATAGGTATAAATCTCACTAATAACGCCATGCAGATTTATCACGCGCAAGGTCAGGAGAACTCAGTCGCTGAGAACAAAAGCTTTTAATTATTATGATCTCATTTTTTAAAGCAGTTGTTGTAATCAATGCAACCTATTTGGAGAAGTAGATGATTAAAAAAACTAAATACGGATTCAGAAGGCATTTGGAGAACAAAGTTTGATTTACCTTTTTTTCGAATATGAGTAAGGGCACAAGTTAATAAAAAAATAAATGTTCACAAAGACTTCCACCGAAATCTCCCAGAGCTCACCAAAATATAACATTCCTAGATAAGATGAATACTTCTTTTTTAAGGAACTTAAAACTAGTTTGGCAGAAAAAACTTTCTTACCGTCAGGAAAGAAATTACCACAAATTAAATAAAATGTATGATGTTTTTTGCAAGGTTAGAAAAAGATATTTTAAAACTCTGGTGGAACTTGATTCTTCTCCGTATGGGTAAGATGACAAAATTTACGATATATTGCACTTTCGATCAGCTAGAAACCTCGGCAACATAAATTTATTCCAATGTTTGAGTAAAATGTGAGAACGAAGGTAAAGAAAACGCAATAGGTAAGATAAGCTGTTTTACTATAACTTGATAACAAGGTGACGCAGTAAAATACGTTAATGAAGCTTCGATTTGAATCTGTAAAGAAAAGATTTATTTTTGGGGCAAGCGCCGCTACACAAGGCAAAACTCAAAAATTAAAATTCAGCTGAGCCTGGCTGTGGGATTTGAACCGCAGACCTCAGTGTGCAGCCAACTAGAAGTTGCCGTCTCTACGTTCAGGGCCATTAACCCATCTTCCTAAAGCAGCACTAAGTGTATGCATTGGAAGCAATGTAGTTGACGTGGACAAAAAATCCATCACTACCAAAAAAACTTTGCTGTGAAAAAGATCTGCTAATAGAACATGAGTCGAACTCGGAAAGTTTCTAGTGTTTAATTTGCATATGCTAATTCGCAATAAGTTCGAAATATATACTACTTTCCACAGAACGGCCCTTGTTAGCCATCATCCACAGCCAATATGGCTGATATATGAGAAACGCGTCGCATAGTGCTGAGTGTGTGATAGTGTCTATCTGGCTTTCCTTTTAACTGGTTGATGTTTGTATATACATACGCCAATTACGTTCGCATAGTTTTTTATTTCTCCATTTATTTTTTCTATGTTACGTGTGTGCTACACCATTCCGTTCGGTCGATGGTGGTTAGTTAATACATTGGTACAAAGGTGAACAAGTTAAAAAGCAGTAAGTTCGGCCGGGCCGAACTTTGAGTATCCTTCACAATTTCAAAAGAATTTGGAAATTTTCAAAAAATAAAATCCTTAAAAAATGTTGTTAAAATTTTAAAAATACCGAATATAGCCTTTATATTGGGGTCTATACGACGTGGACCTACATAGGCATTGTTTGTCATAAGCCATTACCATTTTCAAATTCGAAACTTGAAATAAACGGCGAATAATGTAGCTAAAATCATCGAAACATCGTATATAGGGAGGTACCGTTATATCGGAGCTATACGAATACCTGGACCTGCATAGACAATTTCCTGTCACATGCTGTAGCATCCATTATGAACTTCAACTAGCATCCATTATTGTACCGAAAGTAGGGAGGTATTGGGTATGGGGCCTATACGAATACCTAGACCTGCTTAGACAATTTTCTGTCACAGACTGTAGTTCCCATTACAAACTCTAAATACGTAATTTGAAACAATTCCGGTGAATAATGACGCTTCAATATGGGGACTATACGAAGACATGGACCTGCACAGACAATTTTCTGTCATAGGCTGTAGTATCCATTTCGAACTTTAAATACCAAATTTAAAACAATTCCGGTGAAAAATGGCGCTAAGATCAATATAGTTTTGAGCTCGAAAAGATTGTATATAATAAAATATAGAAAATACAGGTTCAAATACTTTCTGAATACCTCAGATGGTAAATGAAAGGGTATGCAGCAAGTGAAAGAAAGAGACAAAAGTACAGCAAATGATCTGGAGCAACAGCTGTTGATGTGCTCCTGCGCCCTCCCCTACCATGGTCACATTCGCAGAGAATCCTAGCGGAGAAATCACATTAGTGACCCCCAGAATCTCATGGAGCAAGCTCGTTCACGCGGGGAAATCAAAAAGTTTTTATTTTAATCTACTCAGAATTCATAATTATTTTTACTTTCTTATATTTGGGATTAACAAAATCGTGGTGTCGTTATTCTACAAGTAATTAAGATAAGAAGAAAATGCAACTGGTAAACATGATATATGAGAATAGACGTTCGTAAAACATCATAAACATGGTAAATGAGAATAGACATTCGTAAAACATCATAATTGAATTCAAATTGAAATGAACTTATAAAAATGTATGCTTTTTTTAGATTAACCCTATTTAATAACTATGCGTCCAAAATCATTGGTATGTAATAATAAAAGAGAAAAATATAAATTTGTTACAATCAAAATCCTATGCAATAATATTATTTATGAAATATGGGTGCAATGAAAACGATTAAAACAAAACAAAACATTACAATCTACCCTTCTAAATATATTCTTCTTTAAATAACAATAGCCGTATTTTTGATATCATTCTCAAACTCAGATCACAAAAAAAGTTGATCAAGTAAAAACAATGGAGATGAAGTGCAAATGACAAAAAAAATTGACAAATCGTATCTCTTGTTTTAGTCATCTCATACTTTCCTCGCGGTACCAACTATTTCTCATAGTATAGAATCAAAACAAAATTGATAAAAAAAACTTACTTTGGTTATTTTGTGGCTCCCACGCAGAAAGTACTTTCGGCGAATCCAGAGTTTAACAGTTGACCATTAACTTGGAACTTTACACTATGATGTTATGCTGGTGAGAGCGGTATGTTAAGTTAACATTAATAGCTTCAAAATTTACAAAAAAAAAAAAAACAAGTTAAAAGGCACTAAGTTCGGCCGTGCCGAACTTTTAATACCCTCCACCATTTGCAACGAATTTGGAAATTTTTAAAAAATAAAATCCTTAAAAAATTCTGTTAAAATTTTAAAAATACCGAATATAGCCGTTATATTGGGGTCTATACGATGTGGACATACATAGGCATTGTTTGTCATAAGCGGTGAATAATGTAGCTATAATCACCAAAATATCGTATATAAGGAGGTGCCGTTAAATTGGAGCTGTGCAAAGACCTGGACCAGCATAGACAATTTTTTGTCACAGGCTGTAGCATCCATTACGAACTTCAAATACCACATTTCAAACAATTTCGGTGGGTATTGTACCTAAAATCGTCAAAATACCGAATATGGGGAGGTACTGATATATGGGGCCTATACGCAGACCTGGACCCGCACAGACAATTTTCTGTCACAGACTGTAGTATTCATTACGAACTTCAAACACCAATTTCGAAACAATTCCGCTGATAAATGTCGCTAAAATCATCAAAATACCGAATATAGGGAGGTACAGTTATATGGGGGCTATACGAAGACGTGGACCTGCAAAGACAATTTTCTGTCTTAGGGTGTAGTATCCATTTTGAGCTTCAAGTACCAAATTTGAAACAATTCCCGTGAATAATGTCGTTAAAATCACCAAAATACCGAATATCAGGAGGTACCGTTATATGGGGGCTATACGAAGACATGGACTTGCACAGACAATTTTCTATCTTAGACTGTAGTATTCATTACGAACTTCAAATTAGCTCTTCCCTAATACCCTCCACCATTTGCAACGAATTTGGAAATTTTTTAAAAATAAAATCCTTAAAAAATTCTGTTAAAATTTTAAAAATACCGAATATAGCCGTTATATTGGGGTCCATACGACGTGGACATACATAGGCATTGTTTGTCATAAGCGGTGAATAATGTAGCTATAATCACCAAAATATCGTATATAAGGAGGTGCCGTTAAATTGGAGCTGTGCAAAGACCTGGACCAGCATAGACAATTTTTTGTCACAGGCTGTAGCATCCATTACGAACTTCAAATACCACATTTCAAACAATTTCGGTGGGTATTGTACCTAAAATCGTCAAAATACCGAATATAGGGAGGTACTGATATATGGGGCCTATACGAAGACCTGGACCCGCACAGACAATTTTCTGTCACAGACTGTAGTATTCATTACGAACTTCAAACACCAATTTCGAAACAATTCCGGTGACTAATGTCGCTAAAATCATCAAAATACCGAATATAGGGAGGTACAGTTATATGGGGGCTATACGAAGACGTGGACCTGCACAGACAATTTTCTGTCTTAGGGTCTAGTATCCATTTTGAGCTTCAAGTACCAAATTTGAAACAATTCCCGTGAATAATGTCGTTAAAATCACCAAATACCGAATATCAGGAGGTACCGTTATATGGGGGCTATACGAAGACATGGACTTGCACAGACAATTTTCTATCTTAGACTGTAGTATTCATTACGAACTTCAAATACCAATTTCAAACAATTCCGGTGAATAATGTCACTAAAATCATGAAAATACCGAATATAAGGAGGTACTGATATATGGGGGCTATACGAAGACGTGGACCTGCACGGACAATTTTCTGTCTTAGGGTGTAGTATCCCATTTGAACTTCAAATACCAAATTTGAAACAATTCCAGTGAAAAATGTCCCCAAAATCATCAAAATACCGAATATAGGGAGGTACCGTTATATGTGGGCTATATGAAAACGTGGACCTACATGACCCATTTACGAACTTAACCTGCCTACTGGAAAAATAAACATGTGTGCAAAATTTTAGCCACCTATCTTAATTCATTCGAAAGATAGCGTGATTACAACAGACAGACAGACGGACAGACAGACAGACAGACGGACATCGCTAAATCGACTTAGAATTTTACGCAGATCAAGAATATATATACTTTGTTGGGCCTGACATGAGTATTTCGAGGAGTTACAAACGGAATGACAAAGTTAATATACCCTCCATAGTATGGTGGAGGGTATAAAAAGTAAATGAGATCTGTTGCTGAGCACTGATTCCGTTGGTGAGAGCCGTTCCTGAATGGTTCTCACATAATCACGTTAAGCGGTTTTCTGTTTCATCAAAGACTATCTCTTTCAGCACTTACACTACGTAATAATGAAAGACAACTTAATTTAGATAATGATCATCAGAACTTAGAAAGAAAAAAACATGTGATAAGCAATGAAAAATATGATCTTTGATGAAACACAACCGTATCGTTTAATAAATGATTCCGATTAAACAAGATGTTTTCTTAAATATTATAAAACATTTTGAATTTTTTCAAAAAAAAAATATATATATTAATTTAAAAAGCAAATGCAAATTGCTTGAATTAATGTGCGATGTAAATAACTTCAATTATTTTGTCTGGTCACGGAGATGTTATAAATTGACATTTAATGCACTTGTTCAGTTTAACTTTCTTTAAAAAAAAGGTTTCCATCTGGGTTATGTTCGGAGCGAAATTATGAGCTAACTGATCTCTATACACTTTTAATCACACCATATTTATAATGAAAAATTCCTCTGTACTCACGGAGGCAACTTGGTTGATTTGATTGATTGAGTGAGACCTTGGTCTAACTTCACATATCCACATAAATCCACTAGCGAAATCAAGACAATTTTCATATTATTTAATATTATTCAGCGACCAAATATGTATGTTACATGTGCCAGTTTTGGTATGAGGTTGTTAGGGCATAGGTATAAATCTCACTAATACCGCCATGCAGATTTATCACGAGCAAGGTTAGGAGAACTCAGTCGCTGAGAACAAAAGCTTTTAATTATTATGATCTCATTTTTTAAAGCAGTTGTTGTAATCAATGCAACCTATTTGGAGAAGTAGATGATTAAAAAAAACTAAATACGGATTCAGAAGGCATTTGGAGAACAAAGTTTGATTTACCTTTTTTTCGAATATGAGTAAGGGCACAAGTTAATAAAACAATAAATGTTCACAAAGACTTCCACCGAAATCTCCCAGAGCTTACCAAAATATAACATTCCTAGGTAAGATAAATACTTCTTTTTTAAGGAACCTAAAATTAGTTGGGCAGAAAAAACTTTCTTACCGTCAGGAAAAAAATTACCACAAATTAAATAAAATGTATGATGTTTTTTGCAAGGTTAGAAAAAGATATTTTAAAACTCTGGTGGAACTTGATTCTTCTCCGTATGGGTAAGATGACAAAATTTACGATATATTGCACTTTCGATCAGCTAGAAACCTCGGCAACATAAATTTATTCCAATGTTTGAGTAAAATGTGAGAACGAAGGTAAAGAAAACGCAATAGGTAAGATAAGCTGTTTTACTATAACTTGGTAACAAGGTGACGCAGTAAAATACGTTAATGAAGCTTCGATTTGAATCTGTAAAGAAAAGCTTTATTTTTGGGGCAAGCGCCGCTACACAAGGCAAAACTCAAAAATTAAAATTCAGCTGAGCCTGGCTGTGGGATTTGAACCGCAGACCTCAGTGTGCAGTCAACTAGAAGTTGCCGTCTCTACGTTCAGGGCCATTAACCCATCTTCCTAAAGCAGCACTAAGTGTATGCATTGGAAGCAATGTAGTTGACGTGGACAAAAAATCCATCACTACTAAAAAAAACTTTGCTGTGAAAAAGATCTGCTAATAGAACATGAGTCGAACTCGGAAAGTTTCTAGTGTTCAATTTGCATATACTAATTCGCAATGAGTTCGAAATATATACTACTTTCCACAGAACGGCCCTTGTTAGCCATCATCCACAGCAAATATGCCTGATATATGAGAAACGCGTCGCATAGTGCTGAGTGTGTGATAGTGTCTATCTGGCTTTCCTTTTCACTGCCAATTTCTGATCTCGAAAGAGAAACAAACACATAACTTGTTCATATTTTCTATTTTTTCACTGATCCCTCATACATTATTATATTTACATATTTACGGTTGTGACATATGTACGCTTGCGGTCGATCGTCTGGTTGATGTTTGTATATACATACGCCAATTACGTTCGCATAGTTTTTTATTTCTCCATTTATTTTTTCTATGTTACGTGTGTGCTACACCATTCCGTTCGGTCGATGGTGGTTAGTTAATACATTGGTACAAAGGTGAACAAGTTAAAAAGCAGTAAGTTCGGCCAGGCCGAACTTTGAGTATCCTTCACAATTTCAAAAGAATTTGGAAATTTTCAAAAAATAAAATCCTAAAAAAATGTTGTTAAAATTTTAAAAATACCGAATATAGCCTTTATATTGGGGTCTATACGACGTGGACCTACATAGGCATTGTTTGTCATAAGCCATTACCATTTTCAAATTCGAAACTTGAAATAAACGGTGAATAATGTAGCTAAAATCATCGAAACATCGTATATAGGGAGGTACCGTTATATCGGAGCTATACGAATACCTGGACCTGCATAGACAATTTCCTGTCACATGCTGTAGCATCCATTATGAACTTCAACTAGCATCCATTATTGTACCGAAAGTAGGGAGGTATTGGGTATGGGGCCTATACGAATACCTAGACCTGCTTAGACAATTTTCTGTCACAGACTGTAGTTCCCATTACAAACTCTAAATACGTAATTTGAAACAATTCCGGTGAATAATGACGCTTCAATATGGGGACTATACGAAGACATGGACCTGCACAGACAATTTTCTGTCATAGGCTGTAGTATCCATTTCGAACTTTAAATACCAAATTTAAAACAATTCCGGTGAAAAATGGCGCTAAAATCATCAAAATACCGAATATCGGGAGGTACCGTTATATGGGGGCTATATGAAAACGTGGACCTGCACAGACAATTTGCTGTCATAGACTGTAGTATCCACTTCGAACTTCAAATACCAACATATCCACATAAATCCACTAGCGAAATCGAGACAATTTTCATATTATTTAATATTATTCAGCGACCAAATATGTATGTTACATGTGCCAGTTTTGGTATGAGGTTGTTAGGGCATAGGTATAAATCTCACTAATACCGCTATGCAGATTTATCACGAGCAATGTTAGGAGAACTCAGTCGCTGAGAACAAAAGCTTTTAATTATTATGATCTCATTTTTTAAAGCAGTTGTTGTAATCAATGCAACCTATTTGGAGAAGTAGATGATTAAAAAAAACTAAATACGGATTCAGAAGGCATTTGGAGAACAAAGTTTGATTTACCTTTTTTTCGAATATGAGTAAGGGCACAAGTTAATAAAACAATAAATGTTCACAAAGACTTCCACCGAAATCTCCCAGAGTTTACCAAAATATAACATTCCTAGATAAGATAAATACTTCTTTTTTAAGGAACCTAAAATTAGTTGGGCAGAAAAAACTTTCTTACCGTCAGGAAAAAAATTACCACAAATTAAATAAAATGTATGATGTTTTTTGCAAGGTTAGAAAAAGATATTTTAAAACTCTGGTGGAACTTGATTCTTCTCCGTATGGGTAAGATGACAAAATTTACGATATATTGCACTTTCGATCAGCTAGAAACCTCGGCAACATAAATTTATTCCAATGTTTGAGTAAAATGTGAGAACGAAGGTAAAGAAAACGCAATAGGTAAGATAAGCTGTTTTACTATAACTTGGTAACAAGGTGACGCAGTAAAATACGTTAATGAAGCTTCGATTTGAATCTGTAAAGAAAAGCTTTATTTTTGGGGCAAGCGCCGCTACACAAGGCAAAACTCAAAAATTAAAATTCAGCTGAGCCTGGCTGTGGGATTTGAACCGCAGACCTCAGTGTGCAGTCAACTAGAAGTTGCCGTCTCTACGTTCAGGGCCATTAACCCATCTTCCTAAAGCAGCACTAAGTGTATGCATTGGAAGCAATGTAGTTGACGTGGACAAAAAATCCATCACTACTAAAAAAACTTTGCTGTGAAAAAGATCTGCTAATAGAACATGAGTCGAACTCGGAAAGTTTCTAGTGTTCAATTTGCATATACTAATTCGCAATGAGTTCGAAATATATACTACTTTCCACAGAACGGCGCTTGTTAGCCATCATCCACAGCAAATATGCCTGATATATGAGAAACGCGTCGCATAGTGCTGCGTGTGTGATAGTGTCTATCTGGCTTTCCTTTTCACTGCCAATTTCTGATCTCGAAAGAGAAACAAACACATAACTTGTTCATATTTTCTATTTTTTCACTGATCCCTCATACATTATTATATTTACATATTTACGGTTGTGACATATGTACGCTTGCGGTCGATCGTCTGGTTGATGTTTGTATATACATACGCCAATTACGTTCGCATAGTTTTTTATTTCTCCATTTATTTTTTCTATGTTACGTGTGTGCTACACCATTCCGTTCGGTCGATGGTGGTTAGTTAATACATTGGTACAAAGGTGAACAAGTTAAAAAGCAGTAAGTTCGGCCAGGCCGAACTTTGAGTATCCTTCACAATTTCAAAAGAATTTGGAAATTTTCAAAAAATAAAATCCTAAAAAAATGTTGTTAAAATTTTAAAAATACCGAATATAGCCTTTATATTGGGGTCTATACGACGTGGACCTACATAGGCATTGTTTGTCATAAGCCATTACCATTTTCAAATTCGAAACTTGAAATAAACGGTGAATAATGTAGCTAAAATCATCGAAACATCGTATATAGGGAGGTACCGTTATATCGGAGCTATACGAATACCTGGACCTGCATAGACAATTTCCTGTCACATGCTGTAGCATCCATTATGAACTTCAACTAGCATCCATTATTGTACCGAAAGTAGGGAGGTATTGGGTATGGGGCCTATACGAATACCTAGACCTGCTTAGACAATTTTCTGTCACAGACTGTAGTTCCCATTACAAACTCTAAATACGTAATTTGAAACAATTCCAGTGAATAATGACGCTTCAATATGGGGACTATACGAAGACATGGACCTGCACAGACAATTTTCTGTCATAGGCTGTAGTATCCATTTCGAACTTTAAATACCAAATTTAAAACAATTCCGGTGAAAAATGGCGCTAAAATCATCAAAATACCGAATATCGGGAGGTACCGTTATATGGGGGCTATATGAAAACGTGGACCTGCACAGACAATTTGCTGTCATAGACTGTAGTATCCACTTCGAACTTCAAATACCAAATTTGAAACAATTCCGGTGAAAAATGGCGCTAAAATCATCAAAATACCGAATATCGGGAGGTACCGTTATATGGGGCCTTATGAAAACGTGGACCTACATGGCCCATTTACGAAATTTACCTGCCTACTGGGAAAATAAACACGTATGCAAATTTTTTGTGTTGGTGGGAGGGTTTAATATACCCTCCAGAGTATGGTGGGAGGTATAAAAAAATTTTAATATTTGTTAATGGTGTATGGTGTGAACAAAATGTAATTATTTTGGAAATAATTAAATATCGTGTACTCTACAGTCCGCATTGGTCCATTTATTTGTCTGTTAGCATAAATAATATATTTTTAGATTATTTTATGCGAAATTAAATTGATTTGAAATAATATATATTTTTGGTCGTTTTAATTAAATATAATTTTTTTATTTACTATTTTAATTTACGTTATAATAAAATATTGAAATACTTTTGTTACTATTCTTAATTTTGATTTTTTCGTTCGATTTTTTAGAATAAAAATTTTTTTTTTGGAAATCATTATTGATTTCGTTTTTGAAATTGCAACAATTTTGGCTGGTTCTTTGTCGGAAGTTTTTACAGTTTTTTGATATTTTTCTGTCAGTTTTTGAAAAAAACTCTCGTTGAATTTCGTGAAAATCTTTAGTATTAATTGATTTGGTAAAACATCCCATTATTTCTGACAACTTGTTTACATTTTTGTAAGAATTTTTGGTCGATTTTAATTCTTTTCTTGAAAAATTTGGTTTGTCTCGTGAAGAATTAGGTCGGATTATTTTTTCTTTAGATATTTTTGTCGGAATTTGTGGAAAATTTGCAGGATATACATTTTCAGAAGAAATTGGTTTCTCTCGGAAAGAATAAGTTCATCTTGTAAAGCTAGTCTGAAATATTTCTTATTATTTTGATTACTTACGAGAATTTTCATTTTATATTTCGAGTATCTGGACAAAGAAAGTCGTCTTTATTTGGAAAACAATGTTTGTGAGCCTTTTAATGTTTGCCGTTTACTTTAAATAAAATCTACAAATATGTCGTATACTCCTTTGGACTGCTTTATCCGAGTTTCTGATACCTTCGTAATGTTCGTCGAACAGGTTCGGGCAATGAAACCAGAGGAAATTAACCTCTGTGCATTAGAAGTTCGTATCGGCGAGCTAGAAAAGTATTGAAAAAGACTCAGGATATCTTCGATATATGTATGCTCTTTTTGGAAACGTCTGAGGACACCACAAGAGAAATGAATGAGCCCACTGATCATAAATATGAGGTCGTGCATCAAGAATATATGAAATGCTTATAGAAATAAATAATCAGTTGTTAGCATTTCGAGGTTCGAAAAAGTCGCTGAACTCCTCTCGTTGTAGTTCAGTAGCTTCTCATTTGCAGCATCCCTGTAATACTCAGTCTCCTGATGTAGGTGTAGAGTTAACGAGCTCTTCTACTTATACTGCTAAGGAAGCAAGTAAGACTAGATTTTTTCTTTATCCTCAAAATGATGATATTATGCATAATTTAGTATTGCCTCCATGTTATGTAGATGTTTTCAAAGGAGGTTTTTAATCTTGACTTACGTTTATAGACCTTTTAACACGGTTTACATAAATAATTCGCGTTTGAGCGATATAGAGCGTCTTTGCCATCTTACGTGCAAAACAAATGGACCTAAATAAATATGATATAAATATTGCGTTGTGCCATGTTTGGACTATATTGGTAACTTCCTTCACTTTACATGACATATATGATAATTTTTAGAAAATATTAACATGTGCGTGGGGTACCAGATATATTTGACCAAAGTATTTAATTTTCATGCTTCATCTAATACATGTAAAAATATTGATATGGGCAATAATTTAAGTAAATCGAACACTTATATATGATTTATGGAAAATCATAAATTCTATATTCCTCTCAGGTTTTTAGGAGAGAGATATATATTTAGATATTGCAAGTTGTAAAGAATCGCTGTCTTGTTTCGCAAGTTGTGAAAAATAAAAGTATTGAAATTGTGACTCTTTGTGGGTGAGGTGCCAGAAGGGGTTCGCAGTTATATATCTTCTTCATATCCATTATGAACTTCAAATACCAAATTTCAAACAATTCCGGTGAATAGTGTCGCTAAAATCATGAAAATAACGAATATTGGGAGGTACCGTTGTATGGGGGCTATATGAAAACGTGGACCAACATAGCTCATTTACGAACTTAACCTTCCTACTGGCAAAATAAACATGTCTGCGAAATTTTAGCCTTCTATCTCGATTCGTTCGAAAGATAGCGTGATTACAACCGACAGACACACAGACAGACATAGAATTTCACACTGACCAAGAATATATATACTTTGTTGTGTCTTACATCAATATTTCGAGGAGTTACAAACGGAATGACAAAGTTAATATACCCTCCATAGTATGGTGGAGTGTATAAAAGCGAAATCAACATCCTATTCCATTCCAGACATGGCACATCTCAATATTTCCATCAACACAAGGTTTGTTATAAAGGTGGTAGAGATTGGACCATTTCTTTTGCTACCTGGTTCAAAATTTTGAAAAACATAATGCTCAAAGAAAGCGAAATGAGCATGGAAGTCTCTTCAAATTTCACACATACAAATATTTTTGCTAACACAAGATCTGTTATGAAGATGCTATATATCTGCGAACCCCTTCTGGTACCTCACCTACTACCTACCATATTGACTTATTCTCTCCAAGCCCACTGCACAGAGTGTCAAGAGTTTGAAAATTCATAACAGAAGTCAACATATTTTAAAATAATCGAACATTGGCTTAGGGTATACATCTGTCGGCAAAACCGACCGATACTTTTTTACTTTTTCTAACAGATTCCGTGTTGATAGAAATATTTATATGTGCCAAGTCTAAATAGATTTATGAGCTCAATGATTATTCAAAATTTCGACCTGTTGTGGGGGAGATACCAGAATGAGTGGACCTCTATATTCCATCTTAGCACCAGATCTTGGGTTGTAAAATATTGGGATGTGTGAAATTGAGATTGAGAATTGAGATTGAGACAATCGGATTCTTACATCACATTTTATAAGAGTTATAACTATTTAAAATGTTTACCCTTTGTGGGGGAGCCACTTGATGGAGTGGGCCGATATTGTCGAAAGTTAGAGCAAAATCGAATTATCCTTTCTCTTCCTGTGCAATAAATTATTCTCTTTTAAAATTTTGACATTTTGTGTGGAGGTACCAGAAGGAGTGGACCGATATTGCCCATCTCCGAACACGATCTAAGTTTGAC
The DNA here is from genome assembly GCF_030504385.1 of Musca domestica. Taxonomy (NCBI): domain Eukaryota; kingdom Metazoa; phylum Arthropoda; class Insecta; order Diptera; family Muscidae; genus Musca; species Musca domestica. The sequence continues at coordinate 8,607,241 of NW_026712328.1, read as the reverse complement.
AATAATATTACGATGTACTAACTTTGGATCAAATCAGATGCTCCCTTCGAGAGTTATCGTGCGCACCAGCCAGATAGACATACGGACGGACATCGCTAAATCGACTCTTAATGTCCTGAAACGGTTTTGGTCCAAAGAGACCTAGGGTCTAAAACCGTTATTTCGATGAGGCACGTTTTGGCCTATCAAATGATATATACCCTCTCTAGCCATATGGCTGAGGGTATACACAAATGGCAAATTCGAAGTCATCGGATAATTTTAAACCTCCCCAAAAGAACTTTTGTATTCTTTGCCTGCAACATAATCATCAGCTTTTTGAATGTCCTCGTTTGAAAAATATATCGATCTCACAAGATTTTCTATCGTCAAACACCGTCACCTTTGCGTGAATTGTCTGAGAAATGGTCATGAGGTTAAAATTTGTATAAGCAAGCATCGGTGTTCTAAATATGGTAGAACACATCACTCATTGTTGCATAGAACTAATTCTTCGCCTTCAAAATCATCTTCTGGCCCAACCTCTCCTAATAGAAATAGTAATAGCATTGAAAATCGTCCTCAAAGTTCTTCATCAATACTTTCTACATCAGCTAGTTGTAATCCCCCACAGGTATTCCCCGCGGCACAAAAAAATCAATGCTTTTAGGAACAGCGATGGTGAACTTAATTCATTTTGGACCACGCTTCTGAATCGCCGTTTTTATCTAAGCGGCTCCAGAATCATCTACAACTCCCAGTTTCTTCAACAAATATTAGTATTTCGGGCGTTAATTGTGCAATTTCGGCAAATTCACGCAAAGTTTGCTCGATTAAAATTGAAAGTCCTTGTGATTCATCGGCGTGGAAACTAATGTTTTAGTATTTCCACTTATTTCTGGAAATTTATCTTCGTTCACCGTGTCGTCAGTTTTTAGGTCGCACATACCCAATATTCGTTTGGCTGATGTTGATTTATTCGATTCTCGTCCAGTAGATCTGCTGCTTGGTGCAGATTTATATCCTAAAATCTTGTTAGAAGAATCTTGTATCACATTGTATATTATCACAAAATACTGCTTTCATCCCCATCTGATCGTCTTTGTGAGGCAAATTATGTCCGAACTACCCATTGATTATCTGACGGTAGATACATGGTAACCTTGCCCATACGAATATTTATTTAGGAGAATCTCGGGGTAATGTCCATAAGCAGTTCATTCGGAATGAAGCATCTCTTTCGAAAAAAAACCGGAGGTTAAAATTACGTATGGTCAAGTTCTGACTGAATATTTAGAACTCGATCATATGAAGTCAGTTTCTGCTGAGAGTCCTGATAGCCTCTCTTGTTATTTGCCTCATCATCCGATAATTAACCCCGAAAAACAGAGAACTAAACATCGTGTAGTATTTAATGCTTCGAATAAAACTTCTAATGGGAATGGTTTAAACGACATTTTACATGTTAGACCACTTTACAACTCGATCTTTATCTTTATCTATTTAAATTTGTGTATAATTCGGACATAACCCAAATGTATCGGCAGATACGAGTCGGCTGGTTAGGACCAGTCATTGTCACGGCAAAAATTATTATGCAAAAGATCTGATTAGATCAAATCGGTTGGGACGACCCCCTTGTTGAATCCTACCATGAAGTCAAGTATTCGGCCGAACTACACGTGTTTTCAGATCCCTCGATTAAGGCATACGCTGGGTAGTATTTAAGTAAGTAAGACCAAAGTGGTCCCAATTATATCAAATTCACTCCCTCGTTTTAAGCTTTGTTGCGCAGTTTTAGCTTCGGGACTTTTGGAAGTTATAGTGAGAGAGATCGACATAAAATTTCGTTAAGTATATTGTTGGACGGATTCTACTATCGTTTTATCATGGCTTCGAAAACCGCATTCCCTGGCTCAGCCAAGATAATTTGAGTTGGTCTATTCGAGATTTAACTCCGCTTGCGACTGACATTGACATGCGTTCGTTGCAGTGTTATTTCTCATTCCTTTCGTCAACCTTTACAAATATCTTGGAAAGATTTTCGTTGTCTGTAAAAGGAATTCGGGCTGTCGCTTACATGTTTAGATTTTTGCGTCAAACTCATACTCGCTACCTAGGTAAATATTATCACTCTCAGAAAAAGATTACAACTTCGAGATGTAATGAGGTCCACTTTTCTAAAGAGTATAAGGATTTGATTTATAAAAAAACCCGTGTCACACTCGAGTCATTTAGTTCGACTTAATCCTATGCTCGTTGAAAATGGTATCATGCGCATGGATGGTCGTTTGGCGCGGTCAGCCACACTTTCACCCTCAGAACGTGTCCAATAATTCTACCATATAAAAGTAGGTTTGCTAGACTTTTGGTGGAATATATTCAAGTCAAGAGTGTTCACGGAGGAACACAGCTGATGCTTCCTATCTTGAGAATGGAATATTGGATTCCCAGAGTAAGAAATTTGATTCGTTCGTATGCATTTTAGATAAAAAAGATACATTGTAGTCAAATTATGGCTGCTCTTCCACCGGAAAGAACAATTATCGATAGGGCATTTACTACGACTGGTGTGGACTTTGCTGGTCCTTTTGAGATAAAATTGTTTTCGTTTCGAGCTTGCAAAATTACAAAAGGATAAGTTTGTTTATTCGTTTGCTTCTCGACGAAAGCTATTTATTTGGAGGCAGTATCGGATTGTCCACTGCCAATTTTATGTCCGCAATCCATCGCTTTATAGCGTGTCGTGGTTGTACAGGGTTGGTATGAACTTCACATGAAATTGCCCGGAATTATAGTCGTTTCGTTCGTGGAAGTTTTGATTCAGCTTTATAGCTTTATAGCGTGTCGTGGTTGTACAGGGTTTGTATGAACTTCACATGAAATTGCCCGGAATTATAGTCGTTTCGTTCGTGGAAGTTGTAATTCAGCTTCAGAGGTTCTTGTTCATCCGTGCGTCGTATGGAAATTCATTCCAGCCGGTGCACCACATATGGGTGGTCTATGGGAAGCTGGAGTGAAATGTTTTAAGCAACATTCCCGAAAACATATTAAAATCTTCGCTTCACTTTTGAAGAAATTGTTACAGTATTAGCTCGCATAGGGGCTTGTGTGAATTCGCTGCCACTTTGTTCTATGTCAGACGATCCGAGTGCATTAGCTTCCTTAACACCCGGTCACTTTCTTATTGGCGCGCCGTTACTATCTCCTCCTGAACCCATGATTAATGAACAACCGAACTCGCTAATGAATCGGTTTAGAAAAGTCCAATCGCGTGCTCATTAATTTTTTATCAAATGGAAGAAGGAATATCTCAAAAATTTACATATGCGGTACAAGTGGAATTACCCTGAAAGAGAAGTAGATAAGGGTGATTTAGTCATCGTTCAAAGATAACGTTCGAAAGATAGCGTGATTACAACCGACAGACACACAGACAGACATAGAATTTCACACTGACCAAGAATATATATACTTTGTTGTGTCTTACATCAATATTTCGAGGAGTTACAAACGGAATGACAAAGTTAATATACCCTCCATAGTATGGTGGAGTGTATAAAAAGCGAAATCAACATCCTATTCCATTCCAGACATGGCACATCTCAATATTTCCATCAACACAAGGTTTGTTATAAAGGTGGTAGAGATTGGACCATTTCTTTTGCTACCTGGTTCAAAATTTTGAAAAACATAATGCTCAAAGAAAGCGAAATGAGCATGGAAGTCTCTTCAAATTTCACACATACAAATATTTTTGCTAACACAAGATCTGTTATGAAGATGCTATATATCTGCGAACCCCTTCTGGTACCTCACCTACTACCTACCATATTGACTTATTCTCTCCAAGCCCACTGCACAGAGTGTCAAGAGTTTGAAAATTCATAACAGAAGTCAACATATTTTAAAATAATCGAAAATTGGCTTAGGGTATACATCTGTCGGCAAAACCGACCGATACTTTTTTACTTTTTCTAACAGATTCCGTGTTGATAGAAATATTTATATGTGCCAAGTCTAAATAGATTTATGAGCTCAATGATTATTCAAAATTTCGACCTGTTGTGGGGGAGATACCAGAATGAGTGGACCTCTATATTCCATCTTAGCACCAGATCTTTGGTTGTAAAATATTGGGATGTGTGAAATTGAGATTGAGAATTGAGATTGAGACAATCGGATTCTTACATCACATTTTATAAGAGTTATAACTATTTAAAATGTTTACCCTTTGTGGGGGAGCCACTTGATGGAGTGGGCCGATATTGTCGAAAGTTAGAGCAAAATCGAATTATCCTTTCTCTTCCTGTGCAATAAATTATTCTCTTTTAAAATTTTGACATTTTGTGTGGAGGTACCAGAAGGAGTGGACCGATATTGCCCATCTCCGAACACGATCTAAGTTTGACAATAATATTACGATGTACTAACTTTGGATCAAATCAGATGCTCCCTTCGAGAGTTATCGTGCGCACCAGCCAGATAGACATACGGACGGACATCGCTAAATCGACTCTTAATGTCCTGAAACGGTTTTGGTCCAAAGAGACCTAGGGTCTAAAACCGTTATTTCGATGAGGCACGTTTTGGCCTATCAAATGATATATACCCTCTCTAGCCATATGGCTGAGGGTATACACAAATGGCAAATTCGAAGTCATCGGATAATTTTAAACCTCCCCAAAAGAACTTTTGTATTCTTTGCCTGCAACATAATCATCAGCTTTTTGAATGTCCTCGTTTGAAAAATATGTCGATCTCACAAGATTTTCTATCGTCAAACACCGTCACCTTTGCGTGAATTGTCTGAGAAATGGTCATGAGGTTAAAATTTGTATAAGCAAGCATCGGTGTTCTAAATGTGGTAGAACACATCACTCATTGTTGCATAGAACTAATTCTTCGCCTTCAAAATCATCTTCTGGCCCAACCTCTCCTAATAGAAATAGTAATAGCATTGAAAATCGTCCTCAAAGTTCTTCATCAATACTTTCTACATCAGCTAGTTGTAATCCCCCACAGGTATTCCCCGCGGCACAAAAAAATCAATGCTTTTAGGAACAGCGATGATGAACTTAATTCATTTTGGACCACGCTTCTGAATCGCCGTTTTTATCTAAGCGGCTCCAGAATCGTCTACAACTCCCAGTTTCTTCAACAAATATTAGTATTTCGGGCGTTAATTGTGCAATTTCGGCAAATTAACGCAAAGTTTGCTCGATTAAAATTGAAAGTCCTTGTGATTCATCGGCGTGGAAACTAATGTTTTAGTATTTCCACTTATTTCTGGAAATTTATCTTCGTTCACCGTGTCGTCAGTTTTTAGGTCGCACATACCCAATATTCGTTTGGCTGATGTTGATTTATTCGATTCTCGTCCAGTAGATCTGCTGCTTGGTGCAGATTTATATCCTAAAATCTTGTTAGAAGAATCTTGTATCACATTGTATATTATCACAAAATACTGCTTTCATCCCCATCTGATCGTCTTTGTGAGGCAAATTATGTCCGAACTACCCATTGATTATCTGACGGTAGATACATGGTAACCTTGCCCATACGAATATTTATTTAGGAGAATCTCGGGGTAATGTCCATAAGCAGTTCATTCGGAATGAAGCATCTCTTTCGAAAAAAAACCGGAGGTTAAAATTACGTATGGTCAAGTTCTGACTGAATATTTAGAACTCGATCATATGAAGTCAGTTTCTGCTGAGAGTCCTGATAGCCTCTCTTGTTATTTGCCTCATCATCCGATAATTAACCCCGAAAAACAGAGAACTAAACATCGTGTAGTATTTAATGCTTCGAATAAAACTTCTAATGGGAATGGTTTAAACGACATTTTACATGTTAGACCACTTTACAACTCGATCTTTATCTTTATCTATTTAAATTTGTGTATAATTCGGACATAACCCAAATGTATCGGCAGATACGAGTCGGCTGGTTAGGACCAGTCATTGTCACGGCAAAAATTATTATGCAAAAGATCTGATTAGATCAAATCGGTTGGGACGACCCCCTTGTTGAATCCTACCATGAAGTCAAGTATTCGGCCGAACTACACGTGTTTTCAGATGCCTCGATTAAGGCATACGCTGGGTAGTATTTAAGTAAGTAAGACCAAAGTGGTCCCAATTATATCAAATTCACTCCCTCGTTTTAAGCTTTGTTGCGCAGTTTTAGCTTCGGGACTTTTGGAAGTTATAGTGAGAGAGATCGACATAAAATTTCGTTAAGTATATTGTTGGACGGATTCTACTATCGTTTTATCATGGCTTCGAAAACCGCATTCCCTGGCTCAGCCAAGATAATTTGAGTTGGTCTATTCGAGATTTAACTCCGCTTGCGACTGACATTGAAATGCGTTCGTTGCAGTGTTATTTCTCATTCCTTTCGTCAACCTTTACAAATATCTTGGAAAGATTTTCGTTGTTTGTAAAAGGAATTCGGGCTGTCGCTTACATGTTTAGATTTTTGCGTCAAACTCATACTCGCTACCTAGGTAAATATTATCACTCTCAGAAAAAGATTACAACTTCGAGATGTAATGAGGTCCACTTTTCTAAAGAGTATAAGGATTTGATTTATAAAAAAAAACCCGTGTCACACTCGAGTCATTTAGTTCGACTTAATCCTATGCTCGTTGAAAATGGTATCATGCGCATGGATGGTCGTTTGGCGCGGTCAGCCACACTTTCACCCTCAGAACGTGTCCAATAATTCTACCATATAAAAGTAGGTTTGCTAGACTTTTGGTGGAATATATTCAAGTCAAGAGTGTTCACGGAGGAACACAGCTGATGCTTCCTATCTTGAGAATGGAATATTGGATTCCCAGAGTAAGAAATTTGATTCGTTCGTATGCATTTTAGATAAAAAAGATACATTGTAGTCAAATTATGGCTGCTCTTCCACCGGAAAGAACAATTATCGATAGGGCATTTACTACGACTGGTGTGGACTTTGCTGGTCCTTTTGAGATAAAATTGTTTTCGTTTCGAGCTTGCAAAATTACAAAAGGATAAGTTTGTTTATTCGTTTGCTTCTCGACGAAAGCTATTTATTTGGAGGCAGTATCGGATTGTCCACTGCCAATTTTATGTCCGCAATCCATCGCTTTATAGCGTGTCGTGGTTGTACAGGGTTGGTATGAACTTCACATGAAATTGCCCGGAATTATAGTCGTTTCGTTCGTGGAAGTTGTGATTCAGCTTTATAGCTTTATAGCGTGTCGTGGTTGTACAGGGTTTGTATGAACTTCACATGAAATTGCCCGGAATTATAGTCGTTTCGTTCGTGGAAGTTGTGATTCAGCTTCAGAGGTTCTTGTTCATCCGTGCGTCGTATGGAAATTCATTCCAGCCGGTGCACCACATATGGGTGGTCTATGGGAAGCTGGAGTGAAATGTTTTAAGCAACATTCCCGAAAACATATTAAAATCTTCGCTTCACTTTTGAAGAAATTGTTACAGTATTAGCTCGCATAGGGGTTTGTGTGAATTCGCTGCCACTTTGTTCTATGTCAGACGATCCGAGTGCATTAGCTTCCTTAACACCCGGTCACTTTCTTATTGGCGCGCCGTTACTATCTCCTCCTGAACCCATGATTAATGAACAACCGAACTCGTTAATGAATCGGTTTAGAAAAGTCCAGTCGCGTGCTCATTAATTTTTTATCAAATGGAAGAAGGAATATCTCAAAAATTTACATATGCGGTACAAGTGGAATTACCCTGAAAGAGAAGTAGATAAGGGTGATTTAGTCATCGTTCAAAGATAACGTTCGAAAGATAGCGTGATTACAACCGACAGACACACAGACAGACATAGAATTTCACACTGACCAAGAATATATATACTTTGTTGTGTCTTACATCAATATTTCGAGGAGTTACAAACGGAATGACAAAGTTAATATACCCTCCATAGTATGGTGGAGTGTATAAAAAGCGAAATCAACATCCTATTCCATTCCAGACATGGCACATCTCAATATTTCCATCAACACAAGGTTTGTTATAAAGGTGGTAGAGATTGGACCATTTCTTTTGCTACCTGGTTCAAAATTTTGAAAAACATAATGCTCAAAGAAAGCGAAATGAGCATGGAAGTCTCTTCAAATTTCACACATACAAATATTTTTGCTAACACAAGATCTGTTATGAAGATGCTATATATCTGCGAACCCCTTCTGGTACCTCACCTACTACCTACCATATTGACTTATTCTCTCCAAGCCCACTGCACAGAGTGTCAAGAGTTTGAAAATTCATAACAGAAGTCAAAATATTTTAAAATAATCGAAAATTGGCTTAGGGTATACATCTGTCGGCAAAACCGACCGATACTTTTTTACTTTTTCTAACAGATTCCGTGTTGATAGAAATATTTATATGTGCCAAGTCTAAATAGATTTATGAGCTCAATGATTATTCAAAATTTCGACCTGTTGTGGGGGAGATACCAGAATGAGTGGACCTCTATATTCCATCTTAGCACCAGATCTTTGGTTGTAAAATATTGGGATGTGTGAAATTGAGATTGAGAATTGAGATTGAGACAATCGGATTCTTACATCACATTTTATAAGAGTTATAACTATTTAAAATGTTTACCCTTTGTGGGGGAGCCACTTGATGGAGTGGGCCGATATTGTCGAAAGTTAGAGCAAAATCGAATTATCCTTTCTCTTCCTGTGCAATAAATTATTCTCTTTTAAAATTTTGACATTTTGTGTGGAGGTACCAGAAGGAGTGGACCGATATTGCCCATCTCCGAACACGATCTAAGTTTGACAATAATATTACGATGTACTAACTTTGGATCAAATCAGATGCTCCCTTCGAGAGTTATCGTGCGCACCAGCCAGATAGACATACGGACGGACATCGCTAAATCGACTCTTAATGTCCTGAAACGGTTTTGGTCCAAAGAGACCTAGGGTCTAAAACCGTTATTTCGATGAGGCACATTTTGGCCTATCAAATGATATATACCCTCTCTAGCCATATGGCTGAGGGTATACACAAATGGCAAATTCGAAGTCATCGGATAATTTTAAACCTCCCCAAAAGAACTTTTGTATTCTTTGCCTGCAACATAATCATCAGCTTTTTGAATGTCCTCGTTTGAAAAATATGTCGATCTCACAAGATTTTCTATCGTCAAACACCGTCACCTTTGCGTGAATTGTCTGAGAAATGGTCATGAGGTTAAAATTTGTATAAGCAAGCATCGGTGTTCTAAATGTGGTAGAACACATCACTCATTGTTGCATAGAACTAATTCTTCGCCTTCAAAATCATCTTCTGGCCCAACCTCTCCTAATAGAAATAGTAATAGCATTGAAAATCGTCCTCAAAGTTCTTCATCAATACTTTCTACATCAGCTAGTTGTAATCCCCCACAGGTATTCCCCGCGGCACAAAAAAATCAATGCTTTTAGGAACAGCGATGGTGAACTTAATTCATTTTGGACCACGCTTCTGAATCGCCGTTTTTATCTAAGCGGCTCCAGAATCGTCTACAACTCCCAGTTTCTTCAACAAATATTAGTATTTCGGGCGTTAATTGTGCAATTTCGGCAAATTAACGCAAAGTTTGCTCGATTAAAATTGAAAGTCCTTGTGATTCATCGGCGTGGAAACTAATGTTTTAGTATTTCCACTTATTTCTGGAAATTTATCTTCGTTCACCGTGTCGTCAGTTTTTAGGTCGCACATACCCAATATTCGTTTGGCTGATGTTGATTTATTCGATTCTCGTCCAGTAGATCTGCTGCTTGGTGCAGATTTATATCCTAAAATCTTGTTAGAAGAGTCTTGTATCACATTGTATATTATCACAATATACTGCTTTCATCCCCATCTGATCGTCTTTGTGAGGCAAATTATGTCCGAACTACCCATTGATTATCTGACGGTAGATACATGGTAACCTTGCCCATACGAATATTTATTTAGGAGAATCTCGGGGTAATGTCCATAAGCAGTTCATTCGGAATGAAGCATCTCTTTCGAAAAAAAACCGGAGGTTAAAATTACGTATGGTCAAGTTCTGACTGAATATTTAGAACTCGATCATATGAAGTCAGTTTCTGCTGAGAGTCCTGATAGCCTCTCTTGTTATTTGCCTCATCATCCGATAATTAACCCCGAAAAACAGAGAACTAAACATCGTGTAGTATTTAATGCTTCGAATAAAACTTCTAATGGGAATGGTTTAAACGACATTTTACATGTTAGACCACTTTACAACTCGATCTTTATCTTTATCTATTTAAATTTGTGTATAATTCGGACATAACCCAAATGTATCGGCAGATACGAGTCGGCTGGTTAGGACCAGTCATTGTCACGGCAAAAATTATTATGCAAAAGATCTGATTAGATCAAATCGGTTGGGACGACCCCCTTGTTGAATCCTACCATGAAGTCAAGTATTCGGCCGAACTACACGTGTTTTCAGATGCCTCGATTAAGGCATACGCTGGGTAGTATTTAAGTAAGTAAGACCAAAGTGGTCCCAATTATATCAAATTCACTCCCTCGTTTTAAGCTTTGTTGCGCAGTTTTAGCTTCGGGACTTTTGGAAGTTATAGTGAGAGAGATCGACATAAAATTTCGTTAAGTATATTGTTGGACGGATTCTACTATCGTTTTATCATGGCTTCGAAAACCGCATTCCCTGGCTCAGCCAAGATAATTTGAGTTGGTCTATTCGAGATTTAACTCCGCTTGCGACTGACATTGAAATGCGTTCGTTGCAGTGTTATTTCTCATTCCTTTCGTCAACCTTTACAAATATCTTGGAAAGATTTTCGTTGTTTGTAAAAGGAATTCGGGCTGTCGCTTACATGTTTAGATTTTTGCGTCAAACTCATACTCGCTACCTAGGTAAATATTATCACTCTCAGAAAAAGATTACAACTTCGAGATGTAATGAGGTCCACTTTTCTAAAGAGTATAAGGATTTGATTTATAAAAAAAAACCCGTGTCACACTCGAGTCATTTAGTTCGACTTAATCCTATGCTCGTTGAAAATGGTATCATGCGCATGGATGGTCGTTTGGCGCGGTCAGCCACACTTTCACCCTCAGAACGTGTCCAATAATTCTACCATATAAAAGTAGGTTTGCTAGACTTTTGGTGGAATATATTCAAGTCAAGAGTGTTCACGGAGGAACACAGCTGATGCTTCCTATCTTGAGAATGGAATATTGGATTCCCAGAGTAAGAAATTTGATTCGTTCGTATGCATTTTAGATAAAAAAGATACATTGTAGTCAAATTATGGCTGCTCTTCCACCGGAAAGAACAATTATCGATAGGGCATTTACTACGACTGGTGTGGACTTTGCTGGTCCTTTTGAGATAAAATTGTTTTCGTTTCGAGCTTGCAAAATTACAAAAGGATAAGTTTGTTTATTCGTTTGCTTCTCGACGAAAGCTATTTATTTGGAGGCAGTATCGGATTGTCCACTGCCAATTTTATGTCCGCAATCCATCGCTTTATAGCGTGTCGTGGTTGTACAGGGTTGGTATGAACTTCACATGAAATTGCCCGGAATTATAGTCGTTTCGTTCGTGGAAGTTGTGATTCAGCTTTATAGCTTTATAGCGTGTCGTGGTTGTACAGGGTTTGTATGAACTTCACATGAAATTGCCCGGAATTATAGTCGTTTCGTTCGTGGAAGTTGTGATTCAGCTTCAGAGGTTCTTGTTCATCCGTGCGTCGTATGGAAATTCATTCCAGCTGGTGCACCACATATGGGTGGTCTATGGGAAGCTGGAGTGAAATGTTTTAAGCAACATTTCCGAAAACATATTAAAATCTTCGCTTCACTTTTGAAGAAATTGTTACAGTATTAGCTCGCATAGGGGCTTGTGTGAATTCGCTGCCACTTTGTTCTATGTCAGACGATCCGAGTGCATTAGCTTCCTTAACACCCGGTCACTTTCTTATTGGCGCGTCGTTACTATCTCCTCCTGAACCCATGATTAATGAACAACCGAACTCGCTAATGAATCGGTTTAGAAAAGTCCAATCGAAGAAGGAATATCTCAAAAATTTACATATGCGGTACAAGTGGAATTACCCTGAAAGAGAAGTAGATAAGGGTGATTTAGTCATCGTTCAAAGATAACGTTCGAAAGATAGCGTGATTACAACCGACAGACACACAGACAGACATAGAATTTCACACTGACCAAGAATATATATACTTTGTTGTGTCTTACATCAATATTTCGAGGAGTTACAAACGGAATGACAAAGTTAATATACCCTCCATAGTATGGTGGAGTGTATAAAAAGCGAAATCAACATCCTATTCCATTCCAGACATGGCACATCTCAATATTTCCATCAACACAAGGTTTGTTATAAAGGTGGTAGAGATTGGACCATTTCTTTTGCTACCTGGTTCAAAATTTTGAAAAACATAATGCTCAAAGAAAGCGAAATGAGCATGGAAGTCTCTTCAAATTTCACACATACAAATATTTTTGCTAACACAAGATCTGTTATGAAGATGCTATATATCTGCGAACCCCTTCTGGTACCTCACCTACTACCTACCATATTGACTTATTCTCTCCAAGCCCACTGCACAGAGTGTCAAGAGTTTGAAAATTCATAACAGAAGTCAAAATATTTTAAAATAATCGAAAATTGGCTTAGGGTATACATCTGTCGGCAAAACCGACCGATACTTTTTTACTTTTTCTAACAGATTCCGTGTTGATAGAAATATTTATATGTGCCAAGTCTAAATAGATTTATGAGCTCAATGATTATTCAAAATTTCGACCTGTTGTGGGGGAGATATCAGAATGAGTGGACCTCTATATTCCATCTTAGCACCAGATCTTAGGTTGTAAAATATTGGGATGTGTGAAATTGAGATTGAGAATTGAGATTGAGACAATCGGATTCTTACATCACATTTTATAAGAGTTATAACTATTTAAAATGTTTACCCTTTGTGGGGGAGCCACTTGATGGAGTGGGCCGATATTGTCGAAAGTTAGAGCAAAATCTCTTCCTGTGCAATAAATTATTCTCTTTTAAAATTTTGACATTTTGTGTGGAGGTACCAGAAGGAGTGGACCGATATTGCCCAACTCCGAACACGATCTAAGTTTGACAATAATATTACGATGTACTAACTTTGGATCAAATCAGATGCTCCCTTCGAGAGTTATCGTGCGCACCAGCCAGATAGACATACGGACGGACATCGCTAAATCGACTCTTAATGTCCTGAAACGGTTTTGGTCCAAAGAGACCTAGGGTCTAAAACCGTTATTTCGATGAGGCACGTTTTGGCCTATCAAATGATATATACCCTCTCTAGCCATATGGCTGAGGGTATACACAAATGGCAAATTCGAAGTCATCGGATAATTTTAAACCTCCCCAAAAGAACTTTTGTATTCTTTGCCTGCAACATAATCATCAGCTTTTTGAATGTCCTCGTTTGAAAAATATGTCGATCTCACAAGATTTTCTATCGTCAAACACCGTCACCTTTGCGTGAATTGTCTGAGAAATGGTCATGAGGTTAAAAATTGTATAAGCAAGCATCGGTGTTCTAAATGTGGTAGAACACATCACTCATTGTTGCATAGAACTAATTCTTCGCCTTCAAAATCATCTTCTGGCCCAACCTCTCCTAATAGAAATAGTAATAGCATTGAAAATCGTCCTCAAAGTTCTTCATCAATACTTTCTACATCAGCTAGTTGTAATCCCCCACAGGTATTCCACGCGGCACAAAAAAAAATCAATGCTTTTAGGAACAGCGATGGTGAACTTAATTCATTTTGGACCACGCTTATGAATCGTCGTTTTTATCTAAGCGGCTCCAGAATCATCTACAACTCCCAGTTTCTTCAACAAATATTAGTATTTCGGGCGTTAATTGTGCAATTTCGGCAAATTCACGCAAAGTTTGCTCGATTAAAATTGAAAGTCCTTGTGATTCATCGGCGTGGAAACTAATGTTTTAGTATTTCCACTTATTTCTGGAAATTTATCTTCGTTCACCGTGTCGTCAGTTTTTAGGTCGCACATACCCAATATTCGTTTGGCTGATGTTGATTTATTCGATTCTCGTCCAGTAGATCTGCTGCTTGGTGCAGATTTATATCCTAAAATCTTGTTAGAAGAATCTTGTATCACATTGTATATTATCACAAAATACTGCTTTCATCCCCATCTGATCGTCTTTGTGAGGCAAATTATGTCCGAACTACCCATTGATTATCTGACGGTAGATACATGGTAACCTTGCCCATACGAATATTTATTTAGGAGAATCTCGGGGTAATGTCCATAAGCAGTTCATTCGGAATGAAGCATCTCTTTCGAAAAAAAAAACCGGAGGTTAAAATTACGTATGGTCAAGTTCTGACTGAATATTTAGAACTTGATCATATGAAGTCAGTTTCTGCTGAGAGTCCTGATAGCCTCTCTTGTTATTTGCCTCATCATCCGATAATTAACCCCGAAAAACAGAGAACTAAACATCGTGTAGTATTTAATGCTTCGAATAAAACTTCTAATGGGAATGGTTTAAACGACATTTTACATGTTAGACCACTTTACAACTCGATCTTTATCTTTATCTATTTAAATTTGTGTATAATTCGGACATAACCCAAATGTATCGGCAGATACGAGTCGGCTGGTTAGGACCAGTCATTGTCACGGCAAAAATTATTATGCAAAAGATCTGATTAGATCAAATCGGTTGGGACGACCCCCTTGTTGAATCCTACCATGAAGTCAAGTATTCGGCCGAACTACACGTGTTTTCAGATGCCTCGATTAAGGCATACGCTGGGTAGTATTTAAGTAAGTAAGACCAAAGTGGTCCCAATTATATCAAATTCACTCCCTCGTTTTAAGCTTTGTTGCGCAGTTTTAGCTTCGGGACTTTTGGAAGTTATAGTGAGAGAGATCGATCGATTTCGTTAAGTATATTGTTGGACGGATTCTACTATCGTTTTATCATGGCTTCGAAAACCGCATTCCCTGGCTCAGCCAAGATAATTTGAGTTGGTCTATTCGAGATTTAACTCCGCTTGCGACTGACATTGAAATGCGTTCGTTGCAGTGTTATTTCTCATTCCTTTCGTCAACCTTTACAAATATCTTGGAAAGATTTTCGTTGTTTGTAAAAGGAATTCGGGCTGTCGCTTACATGTTTAGATTTTTGCGTCAAACTCATACTCGCTACCTAGGTAAATATTATCACTCTCAGAAAAAGATTACAACTTCGAGATGTAATGAGGTCCACTTTTCTAAAGAGTATAAGGATTTGATTTATAAAAAAAAACCCGTGTCACACTCGAGTCATTTAGTTCGACTTAATCCTATGCTCGTTGAAAATGGTATCATGCGCATGGATGGTCGTTTGGCGCGGTCAGCCACACTTTCACCCTCAGAACGTGTCCAATAATTCTACCATATAAAAGTAGGTTTGCTAGACTTTTGGTGGAATATATTCAAGTCAAGAGTGTTCACGGAGGAACACAGCTGATGCTTCCTATCTTGAGAATGGAATATTGGATTCCCAGAGTAAGAAATTTGATTCGTTCGTATGCATTGTAGATAAAAAAGATACATTGTAGTCAAATTATGGCTGCTCTTCCACCGGAAAGAACAATTATCGATAGGGCATTTACTACGACTGGTGTGGACTTTGCTGGTCCTTTTGAGATAAAATTGTTTTCGTTTCGAGCTTGCAAAATTACAAAAGGATAAGTTTGTTTATTCGTTTGCTTCTCGACGAAAGCTATTTATTTGGATGCAGTATCGGATTGTCCACTGCCAATTTTATGTCCGCAATCCATCGCTTTATAGCGTGTCGTGGTTGTACAGGGTTGGTATGAACTTCACATGAAATTGCCCGGAATTATAGTCGTTTCGTTCGTGGAAGTTGTGATTCAGCTTTATAGCTTTATAGCGTGTCGTGGTTGTACAGGGTTTGTATGAACTTCACATGAAATTGCCCGGAATTATAGTCGTTTCGTTCGTGGAAGTTGTGATTCAGCTTCAGAGGTTCTTGTTCATCCGTGCGTCGTATGGAAATTCATTCCAGCTGGTGCACCACATATGGGTGGTCTATGGGAAGCTGGAGTGAAATGTTTTAAGCAACATTTCCGAAAACATATTAAAATCTTCGCTTCACTTTTGAAGAAATTGTTACAGTATTAGCTCGCATAGGGGCTTGTGTGAAATCGCTGCCACTTTGTTCTATGTCAGACGATCCGAGTGCATTAGCTTCCTTAACACCCGGTCACTTTCTTATTGGCGCGCCGTTACTATCTCCTCCTGAACCCATGATTAATGAACAACCGAACTCGCTAGTGAATCGGTTTGGAAAAGTCCAATCGCGTGCTCATTAATTTTTTATCAAATGGAAGAAGGAATATCTCAAAAATTTACATATGCGGTACAAGTGGAATTACCCTGAAAGAGAAGTAGATAAGAATTTTACGCTGATCAAGAATATATATACTTTGTTGGGTCTAAAATTATTATTTCGATGTGTTATAAACGTAATGACGATCTTAATATACCCCCCATACAATGTATGGTGGAGGGTATAAAAGCAGTAAGTTCGCCCTGGCCGAACTTTCAATATCCTCCAACAAATGGAACAAATTTCGAAATTAAAAAAAGATTCGTTAACAAATCTGTTAGTCTTAAGAATGCAGAATATAGGGAGTTACCGTTATATTTGAGTCCATACGAAAACGTGGATGCGCATAGGCAATTTTTGTCATAGCCATTATAGTATTCAAATACGAAACGTGAAACAATTCCGGTGAATAATGTCGCGAAAACATCAAAATACCGAATATAGGTAGGTACAGTTATATGGGGGCTATACGAGGACCTGTACAGCATTGAACAATTTCATGTCACAGGCTGTAATACCCATTTCGCAGTGCAAATACGAAATCAGAATTCATTGCGGTGAATAATGTAGCTAAAATCATCAATATTCAGTTATATGGGGGCTGTTTAATTTAGAATTGCATTAAAGTTGGTTTTTATTGACCCCTGGTTTGGTCCTTAATTATTCGTTAAAATGTACGCGCTACGGCTTATTGCAACCTTGTGCTAGCGCCTTTGACATTTTAACGAGTAATTAGTTGTCACTTGTTTTGCCGCCTCCTTTAGACATCAAGTAGTATTTCGCTGTCATTCGGACAGACAACACCCGCAATATCGTTTGCAAAGCACATATCGTTGTGTGTAGAAAGGCATATTGTTGCCACAGGTAATATTGTTACCCACTAACCAAACTAAGAATAAACAGATCTACTTTATACTAAGAAAAACCTTTGTGTTTTTATTTATCTTTTTGCATATACCCTACGGTCCACTGCTCGACGCATTCGGCGTTTTACTCCCATCGGCGGAGCCCCTCTGAGCTAAACATTGGTCATTTCGAGCCAGATTTGGATCATCGCTTGCGTATGGATACTTGGATCCTCCATAAATATACAGTCCATTACTCCTGCATTACAAGGTACGTATAGTGCAGTGTTGTTTTTAAGTGAGCTCGTGTTATTAAATTACCGCAACACCAACAAAACAATCGGTTTTGTTTGGGTACAAAGGTCGTTTTACAACGTCACCTCTTTCCCTTTTGTTTTGTTTCCCGCCAATCGTCGGCTTCTAATTTGGATGCTTGTATTCGGCAGCATCAAAATCAAAACAAAACTCAAAAGTAAAACTGATGCAAAAATCGTTCCCTAATTTTCTTTTTGTTTTGGTTCGTTTCAAAAAACAAAACATTCAATATCTCTTTCGTTGATACCAACAAAAACGTTATCGTTGTTATTTCTTAGTTTGGTGTGCTTTACTACGTAAAGCAAAGACCGCAATATTATTCTTTTTGTTTGGTCTGTCCGCTGTAATATTGCATATTGTTGTTGTTACATTTATTCTCTTTTTCTCGTTGTAACAACAGTCAAATTCATTTTCTGTTTTGTTTGTCGCAAAAAACAACAACACTGTTTGAACCCCCACCGCTGCTTGCTTGATTTGTCGTCGTTCTCTGATCAACACTTGTTGTTTGTGCATTGTTAGATCAGTGAACGAACATAACAAACGAAGGAAGAATATTTTTGTGTATTCCTCTTTCTGTCGTGTCCGCTTAGGTTGAATAGCTACACTACGTTGGTCGGTCACCTCTGTTTGTTATATTAGTTGGTATTGGGTGTGAAATTATTGTTATTATTGAAGTAAGAATAATATTAATACTATCGTGTATTAAATTTTGATCGTTGTTTTTTATCCTTTAGTAAACTTATACACCCTATAGACGGTCATTTTGACTAATTAAATAAATAAAAATAAAATTGTTATTTTATTTATTTTTGCATTTTTCCCCAAACTTGTTCGGCGTTTAGTGTTATAAGTATGGCCTTCGCTCCTCTACAAACTTTTATTAGAGCATCTGACTGAATTTGGTGCACAAATCGGTGCAATAAAAGGTGACTATTTAGATATTAGTATACTAGAGGAAAGGAAGAGCAAGCTAGAAAAGTTATGGCAATCGGTCAATAAATTTAGAAAATTCGGAAAATGTAACCAAAGAGTCTGTGCATTTGGCAGAAAATAAATATAACGATTCTATTAACATTTATTCAAGTACAATGGCAACAATTAATAAGAAAATTATCAAATATCGGTGCATAACAAGAAATTCGATTAAAATTGCGGATAAAAATCAAGAGCAATCGGCTCAATTACTTTTGACTCCTGAATCGCAGGATAATATGGCGACAAATATTTCTTCTGGTTGTGATATCGTTCACAATATGGCATTGCCCACAATTGATATTGAAAATTTTAAAGGAGATTTTTCTTCTTGGCCTTCCTTTCGGGATTTGTTTAGCGCCATTTACATAAACAACTCTCGTTTGAGTGATGTCGAACGCATGTTCTAATTGCTTAATAAAACTGCTGGAGAAGCTCGGGAAATCGTTTCGCAGTTTCCTCTAACTAATCGTGGTTTTGCTTTCGCATGGAAAGCATTAAATGATGAATACAACAATATTCGATTATTGGTTCATCAACAACTAAAGTCGTTGCATAATCTTCCGATTCTTGAGAAAGAAACTGCAGTGGGTCTTAAGGAGATCCGACGGGGAATAAATAGTTGCATTTTTTCTATGTCGATCTATAACGTTCCCACAGATCAATGGGATCCGATACTTGTCTTTCTTTGCCTGCAACGCTTGCCGGAAGAAACGACAATGCTATGGGAACAAGGTATTAAAAACAAATCGGCCCTTTCTTCGTGGAAAGATTTAGACACATTTCTTTCAGAAAGGATAAACACGCTTGTGTGTTTGGAAAGTTATCGAGAGAAATCGATTCCTTCGACTGATACAAATTCGTTTAATACCGCTACTAAGTCCAACTCTAAATGTTCGTATTCCCCTTCAATTGGAAAAACGTGTTCTCTTTGTAGTGAGAAAATCCATCGGCTTCATTTGTGTTCAAAGTTTAAGAATTTATCCCCCGCAAATAGGTTTGCATTCGTAAAGCGCAACGACCATTGCATAAATTGTTTGGTAAAGGGACATAAACTAGTAAATTGTACTAGTAAAAATAGTTGTTTGAAATGTGGTCAACGTCATCACATGTTATTACATCGCGAGTCAGTAAAACCGAATAGTTCGATTCCGGTTTTGACTCCAAAAGCTCAGGCAAGCTCGTCAAAATCGTTGTTGTCAGCTGCAGCCCCAGCTTTTCGTCCCTCAAAATGTACATTCTCCACATCGGTTGAGGTCCAATCGGAAATGGTTCGTTTAAAATCACTACACCAAATGTCGAAAGAGAACTTAATTAAATTTATAAAAACAAATTTATTCAATGGAAATAATAAAAAGAAGTTTAAATTTGAAAACAATGTTGTAAAGCGACCTTCGCGTAAAATCGGTCTCACGACAGCTGGCGGTTTATATACCGGCATTGGCACAGGGTCTCAATTGGAACCCGCCTCGAGAATTGGAACCCGCCTCGTTTCGAGAAACACATAGCTCGATTGAAGTCCGAATCTGTAACTGCAGGTTCATCTGCGGCTTCAAAGTACTACATTTCGTGTATAAATATAGCTTGATTGAAGTCCGAATCTGTTACTGCAGATTCATCTGCGACTTCATATTATCGTTGTAGCGGGGATGGATCCCGAATCTGTTACTGCCGATTCATCTGCGTTTCCATTCCCTACATTTAGTTCGAAAAAAAGCTCACACTGCACTATACAACCCGTACCTACTATTGGAATTAATTTAGATTAAGATTATTTGTGTTGAAACATGCTTTGATGTTTCAAGGGGGTCGGCATGTTTAATTTAGAATTGCATTAAAGTTGGTTTTTATTGACCCCTGGTTTGGTCCTTAATTATTCGTTAAAATGTACGCGCTACGGCTTATTGCAACCTTGTGCTAGCGCCTTTGACATTTTAACGAGTAATTAGTTGTCACTTGTTTTGCCGCCTCCTTTAGACATCAAGTAGTATTTCGCTGTCATTCGGACAGACAACACCCGCAATATCGTTTGCAAAGCACATATCGTTGTGTGTAGAAAGGCATATTGTTGCCACAGGTAATATTGTTACCCACTAACCAAACTAAGAATAAACAGATCTACTTTATACTAAGAAAAACCTTTGTGTTTTTATTTATCTTTTTGCATATACCCTACGGTCCACTGCTCGACGCATTCGGCGTTTTACTCCCATCGGCGGAGCCCCTCTGAGCTAAACAGGGGCTATACCTAAACGTAGATCCATATAGCCCAATTTCAATACGAAAAGTCCTGCAGACCAAACACACATTTGAGTAAAATTTTCTTAACCTAATTCAACTCGTTCGGTAACTAGAGTGATTTCCACAGACGGACAGAAGCCTACATCGACATAGAATTTTATGCTCATCAAGAATATATATACTTCGTTGGGTCTAAAATGTATATTTCGAGGTGTAACAAACGGAATGACAAATTTAATATACTATGTCTCTTCTGTCTTCTGCTGATTGGGTCTCTATGTACTTCCAAAAATTATACTGAATTTGAATTTAGCATCGAGACATTTTATGAAGTGTAAGAGTTAATTTCGGAAACCCACACAGTGGATAAAATGTGAGTTGATGAGTTTGAAGAATAAACTTTTCCGTGAATTGAAAAGGCCGGGATCTGACTTACCTTGATAAAATTAAAATAAATTTTAAATTTAATCCAACATCATTTTGTGAAATTATAAATTTAAACAAGTAACAAGTGAAAAAGGTGTAAGTTCGGCCGGGCCGAACTTTGAATACCCTCCACCATTGGATACAAATTTGGTAATTTTCAAAAAAAAAAATCCGTTAAAAAATTCTATTAAAATCTTAAAAATATCGAATGTAGCCGTATATTAGGGTCTGTACGACGACGTGGACCTGCATAGGCAACTTTTGTCACAAGCTATTACAATATTCAAATGGGAAACATGCAAAAAAATCTGTTTATAACTAAAATCATCCAAATTCAAAATACAGGGAGGAACCATGGTAGTTGTAAAACGTGGACCTGCACAGACAATTTTTTGTCATAGGCTGTAGTATCTATTATGAACTTCAAATACCAAATTTGAAACAATTCTGGTAAATAATGTCACTAAATCATCAGAATACCGAATATCGGGGGTACCGTTATATGGGGGCTATACGAAGAAGTGGACCTACATGGCCCATTTTTGGTTTTATGCTGTAGTATCTATGACGAACTTCAAATACAAAATTTGAAACAATTCCGGTAAATAATATCGCTAAAATCGTTAAAATACTGAATATCGGGGGGTACCGTTATATGGGGGCTATACGAAGACGTGGACCTACATGGCCCATTTTCAGTACCAAAATTCCTGCAGACATAATACACATATCTGAGTAAAATTTTATCAACTTACTTCATTTCGTTCGGAAGCTAGAGTGATTTCCACATACGGATAGACGGACGGATATTGATAAATCGACATAGAATTTTATGCTGATCAAGAATATATATACTTTGTGGGGTCTAAAATGTATATTTTGAGGAATGACAAACTTAATATACCCTCCATACTATGGTGGAGGGTATACAAAGAAGGATTTCCACTGAATCTTGTTTTAAATTTCAAGATCATAGATTATATTAATGACAGCGAAATCAATTCTGTTCGTCAGTTTATTCAAATAAAGGTTCTCAAACAACTGATCACTCTCCATATGACTTATTTGAACTTGATCAAGTAAACATTCCATATTTTCTTGGTACCGATATATCCATTAACACAATTGTTTAATAATTCTTTAAAATTTGAATACTTTCCCTCTTTCTGGAAGAAATTTTACCTAATTCCATTATATAAATTAGGTAGTTCAAGTGAAATTTCAAAGCTATTCGAAAAAAAAAACAAGTAAGAAAACATTATGTTCGGCCGGACGAAGTTTTAATACCCTCCACCTTAACTAAAGGAAACATTTTTATATAAAAGTATTTGAATTCAAACTTGTTTCACTTTAAACTTCATATAAAAGTAAAACCGTTTGGATAGTGCAGTTAAATGGGCATATCAAAACGGGAACCTCTATAGACAATTTTACATATCAAGAATTGTCATCTATCAAATCTTCTAAAATACTAGATTTGAAATAATTATGTGGATAACTGTGTCTAGGACTATTAATATACCGAATATTGGTGGGTATCGTTATGTGTGCGCTATAGGAAAACGTGGAACTAAATATGCAATATCCTGCCACCGGGCTAGAACCCACTATGAACTACAAATACCAATTTTAAAACAAATCGGTGAAAAAATGTGGTAACACTTATCAAAACACCGAATATCGGGAGGTACCGTTATATGGGGACTATACCACAACGTGGAGCGATATATCTATAGACACAATACAATTTTTTTCTGCTAAATTTTGAAGCTCTACGTCAAATAATGTGGGCTGTATAGTGATTTCAACAGACAGACAGACGAACATGACCAAATCCATTTAGAATTTTATGCTGAGGTTACCAACGGAATGACAAAGGAAACATACCAAGGAGGATGGTATAATTAATACCTGATATTATTTCGTATACTTAAATGGATTTATATTTTAAAAATGTTGTTTGAGAAGTTAATATTCTCCCAGATATACCAACCGTGATCGTAAATTTAAGAAAGATAAATAAACCCAAGAAGGAATAATTTTTCATGTAAAAACAAGTTAAAAAGCAGTAAGTTCGGCTGGGCCGAACTTTGAATACCCTCCACCATTTGGAATCGTAAATTAAAGAAAGATAAATAAACCCAAGAAGAAGTAATTTTAATGTAAAAACAAGTTAAAAAGCAGTAAGTTCGGCCGGGCCGAACTTTGAATACCCTCCACCATTTGGAACGAATTTGGAGATAAAATTCTTAAAAAAATCTGTTAAAATTTTAAAAATAACGAATATGGCCGTTATATTGGTGTATATACGACGTGGACCTATATAGGCATTGTTTATCATAAGTCATTATTAGCTAAAATCATCAAAATATCGTATATAGGGAGGTACCGTTATATCGGAGCTATTCGAAGACCTGGACCTGCATAGATAGTTTGTAGCTTCATTACGCTTTCAAACAATTACGGTGGGATTGTACATAAACTCGTCAAAATAAAGAATATGTGGGGCCTATACGAAGACCTGGACCTGCATAGACAATTTTCTGTCACAGACTGTAGTTCCCATTACGAACTCTAAATACGCAATTTGAAACAATCCCGGTAAATAATGACGCTAAAATCATTAAAATTCCGAATATATGGAAACACCGTTATATGGGGAACTTACGAACTTCAAATACCAAATTTTAAACCATTCCGGTTAATAATGTCGCTAAAATCATCAAAATACCGAATATAGGGAGGTACCGTTATATGGTACCTCCCTGAAAGAGATCAGACCGAACAGCAAATGAGGGTAGAGTTTCCGAAACATGAGGAAGAACCAAAAAAACCGTTTCAAACTTAAAAAAGATTGTGGTGAGATTCAAGACAAATAGGACAATTTTTTTACTATGGCAGAAACGAAAACGATAGCAACTACTGAACGTATTTGTAACCGAAATTGCTTTTGAATGCGATCAGTGACGAAGGGCGGCTCAGACCCAGGAGGAATCAGAGCCCGAAATGGATAAGAAACACCCTGATGATGGATATTGGGTGGATATAGTAAAGAATGATGAGTGCCTTTGCAAATACTACACTCTTTAACTAAATGTCCCGAGGCAGACGGTCTCAACCTGTAGACAATTTTTAGAATTCAGGTCATGTCCGGAGAGAATAATTTTGTGTGGGATAGAGAGAGCAAAATAATTCCGAAGAGGATTTTGAGTGAAAATTTACCGACAAGCAAGCGCTTATACCCTATGAATAATTTTTTTTTTTAAATTAGAACTGGTCTCTCAATGTACCGTAGGAAGGTCAGATAAAATCCTTAGATGACTTTTTACAATGACCCGTTTATTGTCCTAAGTGCTTTGAAGCGGTCCAAGCAAAAATGAAATTGCGGTAGGTGAGTGGAAATTTGTTTACTATTTCCTAGCATCTCCGGATGTTTTCTGCACTAGTTTGTTTTTATGGACCGTAGTAAACAAAATCTGAAGAGAACCTGATACTCTGTTTCTAGCACTCTTCATTAAATCAACATCGACCTGCGTTCCCATATTCTTATATGCCCTGGTTGACGAACTTAAATTGGGATCTGCGAAACCTCATAGTTCCTGTCCACTGAATAGATTCAAACTCATCTATTTCCTCCTCGCTGACCAAGTTAAAGTGTGCGTCGAATTTAATAAGAGCATCCGAAGCTCTAATAAACATGTATAATGGTGTGAATGGCATGATGAATAATTACAACCAGAAAAGTAAACAAACTAACTCAAATTTCTGAGAAAAGGGGGCGCAAAACACTGAAAATCACAAGCACTATATAGTTCACTACTATCTAAAACTATTTATGTGATGCAAAATTAGGATTTAAATTTTCAAAAAATAATATTTTCTATGTTTCAGTGGGAACGTTAAACAAGTAAAAAAGCAGTAAGTTCGGCCGGGCCAAACTTTGAATACCCTCCACCATATGGAACGAATTAGAAAATTTTCAAAAAAAAAAATCCATTAAAAATTCTGTTAAAATCTTTAAAATATCTAACATTGGAAGGTGCCTACATATGGGGGGATATACCATATTGTGGACCTATATAGACAAATCTATTTTTGGGGGTAAAAGAACTCACAAAGAACTCCTTGTGTAGAATTTCAGACAATTCCGTTGGAAAATGTGGCTGAAATCACCAATATACCGAATATCGAGTATCGATGTATAGGGGTTTATACGATATTGTGGACCTATATAGACAATTCCCTTTCAGGGGATAAAGTGCTCACAAAGATCTCTTTGTGTAGAATTTCAGACAATTCCGTTGAAAAATGTGACTAAAATCATCAAAACACCGAAAATCGGGGGTACCGTATCGTGGACCTATATAGATAATTCTCTTCCAAGGTATAAAGTACCTGCAAGTAACTCCTTGTGTTGATTTTCAGACAATTCCGATAAAAAATGTAGTTAAATCTTCTAAATACCGAATATCGGGGGGTACCGTTATATGGGGTATATCCGGTATTTGACAATTTAAGACACATTATCTGTCCGCCTGTCCCTTGATATTGTAAAAGAGGTCCAAAAGTACAAAATAGATTTTTAAAGTAGAACTTGCGTAAACAGCTTCCTATACTCGTTTAGTTATAGCCCTAATATAATACCAACACCTGGCACTCACCATTTTTCTTGTTACTGTCAATCAACATTTTCGCATTCACATTTCCTGACTGAATGAGCTGTTATATCCAGTTTTGCGATATATTTTCAGGCAATAATTGTAAAATATTTGATATCCGACGTAGCCGAGAATGCCTTCCACAAAACTTTCTCGGGGGTATAAAAAAAATACAGACTTTTTACAACTGTTCAGAAAATATCTAAAGGATTGAAGTCACAACTTCCATCTAATAGTGCATTACTTTGCTTCACTTTTTCAATATGACAAAAAAGCAAGTAAAAAAGCAGTTAAGTTCGGCTCCAAACTTTCAATGCCCTTCACAGTTTGGAAATAACTTAAAAAATTTCAAGAAATTCCGAAATTCTATACATATGTAAATGGGGTAAAAAATGTAAATATATAACAACGATTTGATTTTGATTTGATATTTTCATAGAAATTTTTTTTTTTCAGAAATTGTAATATAAAAATATTACTATTACAATATAAATATTATAATTTTGTTGTTGCAAAATGGTCAGGCTTAATCCCTTTATTGTTATTTTTATAAAAACAACGTTTGTTTATGAGTGGAGAACGAGGGGTAAGGCAGGGAATACCTAGGTTTCGTAAAGAGCCACCAATCCTCATCAACTCCCTTGTTTTTTGTCTGGAATATTCTAAAAATAACTCCTATGACAAAAAAACCTTTTTTTACCCATGTGACGAGATCGTAAGCTCAAAGTATTTCATAAAAATAAAATTCTTTTGGAAAATCTTCTAAATTTTACAACCGCTCTTATAAACATTTTCATTTTTCTCCACTTGTTTTGCTTTCGTTGTAGCATAACCAAAGTAGCATAACCATGTAAGTTGGTTTTGTCTGTTACAACAAATAATCAACAAACGTTGTTTTTTATAAAAACAACAATAAAGGGATTAAGTCTGACCATTTTGCAAACAACAAAATACTATGGTATCCCGAACAAACAAGTCAACACTGTTCTAATAATTTTGTTAATTTAATCCACTTTTTTCAACAGCAGTATTTCATATATATTTTTGTAAGAAACAAACCAATTTAGTAGACAATTATCCACATGGGCCTCATGGATATAACGGTACCTTCAAATAGGGTTGGGGCCAAATATCTATATCTATATGAGAGGGAAATGTTTGTATGTTTATTTGTAATTCATGACCTCGAAACTACTACACAAACTACTACACATCACCTGAAAGAAACATATGCTTTATTAATTTTTGAAATTCCGCTTGGAATTGGAGTTATAGCATCAGAATCGGAGGTACTTTTCAAAAATTTAGATTTTATATGCACATATCTGTTGATCGATTACAGATTCAGTCTCCAAATTTGGAATGCGATACGGAATTCGGAACAAAAATAAATGTGCGTAATTATGTTTAAAATTGTTTAGATTTGGAAATAGCTCCCATATACATTTTCACCAAACACGCTATGTATCTCTAATTTCAATAAAATTTGGAATATGTAACGGAATTTAAAACAAAAATAAATTTGCAAATTACATTCAAATCGGTTAAGATTTGGATATAGCTCCCATATACATTTTCGGGCGATTTTACACATTTTATGTACGCGATATGTATGACCGATTCCAATTAAATTCGGACAAAGAGAAGAAATTTGGTAAAAAAAAAAATTTGCCAAATTATGTTGAAATTAGTTGATGTTTGGGTATAGTTCCCATGTATATATTTTGGCCGATTTAATGTATATTATGCACCAAACACGATATGTATGTCCGATTCTAAGTATACTACAACATCGCCTGAATGTAACATATGCTATATACATATTTGAAATTCCACTTGGAACTAGAGATATAGCATCAGAATCGGAGGTACCTGCCAAAAATTTAGATTTTATATACACATATCTATTGATCGATTACAGATACAGTCTCCAAATTTAGAATGCGTAACGGAATTTGAAGCATTAACCCACAACACATCTGCATTTGTATTAGGATAGCAGTAAAAAACTACACTACAATTTAATTGTGGATACGATTATAAGGCGAAATATGTAGCTACATCGAATTCACTAATTGCAACATAAATACCACTCAACTTCAAAATATTGTAGTTTCCTGAACGCATTACATTTGCTATGAAATTAATAAATCCGAAGGCCCACCGTGTATGCGGACTAAATTTGGTATGTTCCTGCTTTTCTGATGGTCAGCTTTTTCTGGCATGTTCACGCGTTGGTAGACCGAGCTAAATGTTTGTTTACGCATTAAAGTATGACAATAATTTTTTTGTTTAATTTTTGAATTTATTTCATTTTTTTAAGCAACAAATATTCGTTTACAAAATTTTGAATACATATGAAATCCAAAGGGGTAGCGAAGCGCACCGGGTTCAGCTAGTACATATATAAATGGGTAAGAAATGTAAAAATATAAGAACGACACTGGAAATAATTTGACATTTTCACAAAAGTTTTTTTTTCAAAAATTTTAATTAAAATTTAATATAACAAGTAAAGAAGCTGTAAGTTCGGCCGGGCCGAACTTTGAATACCCTCCACCATTTGGTACAAATTTGACAAATTTTAAATAAATTAAAATCAATTAAAAATTCTGTTAAAATCTTAAAAATATATCCCCGATATATGGAATTTTGTAGATTTTAGCGACACTATTTCAAATTTTGTATTTGAAGTTTGTCTGTGCAGGCTTATGACAAAAGTTGCGTATGGAGGTTCACGTCGTCGTATAGACCCTAGTATACGGCTACATTCGGTTTGACTAAAGTGGCTCCAAGTTAATATTTAATAGAAACTAACCACTGGAGCAAACAATAGTCTACATGGGGCGGCACCTCCGGGTATTCCATATTATTTACAATACAACTTACTGTTTTTTTTTTTTTTTTTTTTTTTTTTTTGATACGTTTAACTCTTAGATGCACAAAATGAACATTGCGCTTGTTTATGAGAGAGAAACTGAAAAGCTCCCCTGCGGGAAAATAAATTGGTTTAAAACTAATTTAAAATTAGTTTAAAAAAACCACAACTAGTTATTTTTTGATTTATTTCCTCTACGATAACTAACTATTTTAACATGGGGATGAGCTAGGCAGTGGACAACTGTCCATTCCTGCATTACTTTGAAACTAAATATAAACTAGTTACTTTTAAACTAACTATAAACCAATTACTTTTAAGCCAATTTTGAGTCAGTTAAAAAATATGTTAAAAAAGTTCAAAAAGTTCTTTTTTTATTTATTTATTTTTTTTTTTTGTTAATCAAATTCTTTATTTTCTATTTGAAAGAGGAGTGCTATTTTCAGATACCCTGGCAGCACTGTTTTTCTAAGCATATGTACTTGTGTGTTAAGGTTAGCAGCACTAGCTTGTATTATTGTACGTTGCATTTATATCGAAGTATTTTTGGAAATGTATAATGAGAATTATTGCAAAGTAGTTTGATATAACCAATCATCTTTGTTTTTTAGGGCTGTTTTTTCTCTAGAGAACTTATATGTGTTTTGTTTTTGCAATTTATTTTCGTGTTGGTGTTTGAAGTGGTTGATATCCAGAGGACTTTTCAACCAATTTGAAGTTAGTTGTAGAATAATGCATTTATAACTAACGATTTTCTCAACTGGTTGAAAAATGCCCCGCTGGTAAGTTAGTTAGTAAATGCATTATTCTACAACTAACTTCAAATTGGTTGAAAAGCCATGTGAATATCAACCAGTTGTGATTACTAACCTTCTGATCTCCAGATGACTTTTCAACCAATTTGTAGTTAGTTGTGGAATAATGCATTTATAACTAACGATTTCTTCAACTGGTTGAAAAAAGTCCCGCAGGGTCGTAAAAGATATCTCCCTGTTGATTTTGGACGTTTTGTAACAAGAAACGTGTTTTATGATAGAAAAAATATTAAAAAGCATTATATATAAGCTCCATATATTTATAATTTTCTACAAAAGCTATCTATAATTTGTTTTATTAATGTTAACGGAGCAACAAGGCGTGCATCCCCCACGCAAGTCTACATTCGTTGAAGTCTCAGCAACGACCAAGATATATATCTTTATATATTCTTTATATATCAACCAGTTGTGATTACTAACCTTCAGATCTCCAGATGACTTTTCAACCAATTTGTAGTTAGTTGTGGAATAATGCATTTATAACTAACGATTTCTTCAACTGGTTGAAAAAAGTCCCGCAGGGTCGTAAAAGATATCTCCCTGTTGATTTTGGACGTTTTGTAACAAGAAACGTCTTTTATGATAGAAAAAATATTAAAAAGCATTATATATAAGCTCCATATATTTATAATTTTCTACAAAAGCTATCTATAATTTGTTTTATTAATGTTAACGGAGCAACAATGCGTGCATCCCCCACGCATGTCTACATTCGTTGAAGTCTCAGCAACGACCAAGATATATATCTTTATATATTCTAAGTCGATTTAGTGATGTTCGTCTGTCTGTTGCAATACGAGTTGAGAGAGTACATATATACGAACGCATGCCACAGGGAAGTTGAAGGGATCCTTTTACCCCAAGAACACATCTCTCTACGGTCCGTACTAAGCGAACGTAGGCTCCCTGGATCCTTTGGCAATATGCAATTCTAACATAAACAAATGTAAACATATGTGCTTTCCCCGACATACTCCTTTATCGACTTTATTATACCATACACCACATAGTGGTAAGGATATTATGTCTTTGTGCATTTGTTTGTAACATGGAGAAGGAACCGAGGTAGACCCATATTTACTTCTGAGAATCGTCATATAATCATTTTCTGAGTCGATTTATGCCTGTCAGTGCGTGCGTCTGTCCATGTATTTTTGTGAACAAAATGCAGGTCGCATTTACTATACGATTGAAATGAAATTTTCCAGACGAACCCTATTGAAATTGGTGATAATCGGTTCAACATTCGTAATATGCACTCCACAACAATGATATTTGGTACAAAATATATTGTAGAGCTCGGAAATAGCTTTGCTAAATTGTATCAATATCGTCTCAGGTTTGAATATAACGGTACCTCCCGATATTCGGTATTTCGATAGTTTTAGCCACATATTTCCACCAATTTGTCTAAAAACTGGTATTTATAGTTCGTTATGGGTTATAGTTCCGGTGGCAGAACATTGAATATCTACGTCCGCGTAACGTATATCCGGTATTTGACAATTTAAGATACATTTTCTAATAGATTTATGTGAAATTTGGTATTTTTGCTTCATAATGTGTTCTACAAACCTTCGTCAAAAAACCTTCGCCGTGTCATCATCAAGGATCCACGATGTATTTGGTAAGTTAAAATCTCCAAGACAAATTAATTCAGAATTTGGCGAGTGAATATGTGAAACGTGTTTAATTAATTCAGAATGTTTTAAATAAATGTTTGAATCAGAATTTGGAGGAATATACGAACATGTTATGTAAATAGTTTGGTTAATGTAAGATAATTTCACACATACAAATTCAACATCTTGACTATCAGTAAGCATAACACGCTCAGAGGAAATGGAATTGTGAACTGCTATGAGTACACCTCCACCAACTTTATTTAATCTATCATTTCTAAAAAGTTGGTATTGATCGGATAAGATTTCAGTATCACGGATATCCGGTTTAAGCCAAGTTTCTGTAAAAACGAGAATTTTAAGATCTGATTCAAAAGACTTTAAATATGTATTTTTAAGTTTAGTGTTTAGGCCTCTAACATTTTGATAAAGCAAAGATATATATTTATTTAGTTTTTTGGGATATTCGAATCAGAAGGTAGCGTTATTGGTTTTACAAAATTTCGCCTTTTTCTAAATTCAAATTCTTTTACCAATGTACCGTCTGGCCAAAAAGAATCTTTAACATTAGATCATACAATTTAGAATGAACCGTTATTTTAAATGATGATAAATCTCGTGGTATAGATGAGTTAAATTTCAAAATGTTATAATCATTATCAAGAACATTTTGAATTTTGGACTTGATATAATTACTAATGTTATCTACAGAAGTACTAGGATGTAGTCTAGAAACAAATATACTTTTTCTGGGAGCAACTACAATTAAATCGTTATTACTTGTAGAAGGAGCATTTTCTGGAGCACATATGGTTATTGAAGGCGGAATCTGTGGATTATTAGGGGTAACTTCTGAAGATTGGACTTCAACCGGAGTCTTTACACTAGGACTCGAAGCTGTTAAAGGATTTAGATTAGACATTACAGATGAGTATAGCGCCGGAGGCGCGAGTTGATTCTCTGTGTGTAAAGTTCCCAGGTTTTTGCGTGGCGGAGCCACAGATGGTGAATTTAAAGTTATTAAATTTTCACCAGAAGCAATTGCCGAGGACTTTTTACGTTTTGGAGAACCATCAACATACTCAAAGTTCATAAAAAGCTTTTCAAAATTTTCAAGCCTTGTGTGAACTGCGTTGAAGTCCTTCTTCATGGCAGCTATTTCAATTTTAGACTCTTTGAAAAGTCGATAAAAGTCAACTTCTAGAGACCTACAATTGATACATGCCCAACGAAGCCCATTTTTACGATCAGTTATTAAGTCAAAATGTCTACCGGTAAATCCTGCACATTTTAAATGACCATGTTTGTCACATAGCCAGCAGGTTAATACTCTTTCGTTTAGGTTTGTTATGTTACATTTGTAAACACACTCCATTTTAGTTGTGCCTTAAGTTATGCTTTACAGGTATGAAGTTATTTAAAGAAGATTATTATAAATTTACTTAGATGCCGAAAAGTATGCTTTAATTTCAATAATTAAAACCAAATTAAATTTACACTCGAAATTATGTGAAATGTGGTATTTAAGACTCGCAATAAATTACAATCGTTGTAGTATTAAATTGTTTTAGTATGGACCCATATAACGGCTCCAACCATTCTCCTACCGATCTTACTGGAGGTTGTAGTTAAAAGTGGAAAACGTTTGAATCCAGGTACTATTGCATCGGTCCGGCCGAACTTAATATCTTTTTACTTGCTTCTTTTATTTTTTTAATTTAATTGTAGCACATCATTGTATGGTTGTATATGACATATATGTGTATACAATGATATGCCACAAAAGGTAAGACCCAAAGTTTTCCCCCATATAACCGTACTTGTTTTGTTCCAAGAGCATTGGAATTAAGGCGAACTTAATATTTTTTATCTATAGATATTTCTGAATCGAAATAACTAGCTGTTGGTAAATTTCTGGTCATGGACATTTAAACTGAAGAACCTAAACACATTTTCAGGCAACATGACCCATACTTAATCTGTAAAAAAGTATATATTTACACGTATATATATGCTTGTTCATGTATATGCAACATACATATGCATATATATGCAACAGTTTAGAAATCATGCTGCAAGGAGTTCAATTTCAGACGACAGCCCAACTTAACTTCTCTCTTAGGGGGTAAATTATGTTACCATCAATTTAACTTACCCAAAAATATCCTTTGGGAACAGAGAGCTATGTCTATCTGTCTGTCCGCCTGTCCCTTGAGATTGTAAAATAGGTCCAAAAGTACAAAATAGATTTTTAAAGTAGAACATGCGTAAACAGCTTCCTATACTCGTTTAGTTATAGCCCTAATATAATACCAACACCTGGCACTCACTATTTTGCTTGTTACTGTCAATCAATATTTTCGCATTCACAATTCCTGACTAAATGAGCTGTTTTATCCAGTTTTGCGATATATTTTCAGGCAATAATTGTAAAATATTTGATATCCGAAGTATCCGAGAATGCCTTCCACAAAACTTTCTCGGGGGTCCAAAAGAAAAACAGACTTTTTAAACCAACTGTTCAGAAAATATCTAAAGGATTGAAGTCACAACTTCCATCTAATAGTGCATTACTTTGCATCACTTTTTCAATATGACATAAAAGCAAGTAAAAAAGCAGCTAAGTTCGGCTCCAAACTTTCAATGCCCTTCACAGTTTGGAAATAACTTAAAAAATTTCAAGAAATTCCGAAATTCTATACATATGTAAATGGGGTAAAAAATGTAAATATATAACAACGATTTGATTTTGATTTGATATTTTCATAGAATTTTTTTTTTCAGAAATTGTAATATAAAAATATTGCAATTACAATATAAATATTATAATTTTGTTGTTGTAAAATGGTCAGTTTAATCCCTTTATTGTTATTTTTATAAAAACAACGTTTGTTTATTAGTGGAGAACGAGGGGTAAGGCAGGGAATACCTAGGTTTCGTAAAGAGCCACCAATCCTCATCAACTCCCTTGTTTTTTGTCTGGAATATTCTAACCAGAAGTTATTTTAAAAATAACTCCTATGACAAAAAAAAACCTTTTTTTTACCCATGTGACGAGATCGTAAGCTCAATAGAAGAGGAACCAAAGAATTACATAAAAATAAAATTTTTTTGGAAAATCTTCTACATCTTACAACCGCATTTATGAACATTTTCATTTTTCTCCACTTGTTATGCTTTCATTTTACATGAACGAAGTAGCATAACCATGTAAGTTGGTTTTGTCTGCTACAACAAATAATGAACAAACGTTGTTTTTTATAAAAACAACAATAAAGGGATTAAGTCTGTCCATTTTGCAACAACAAATTACCATGGTATCCCGAACAAACAAGTCAACACTGTTCTAATAATTTTGTTAATTTCATCCACTTTTTTCAACAGCAGTATTTCATATATATTTTTGTAAGAAACAAACCAATTTAGTAGATAATTATCCACATGGGACTCAGTCTTTATATCCACCATATTGCGGTACCTTCCGATAATCGGCGTTTAAATGATTTTATCTGCATTTTCAGTTTTTCATAATTTTGTATTGATTGTTTGTAATGAGATCTTTGTTTGGTGTCAGAAAATTATGAATATTCAATTTTAACTATAAACCCGATATAACGGTACCTTCAGGTACTCAGTTCCAGTTTTTCATGATTTCAGCTACATATTTCAACTGAAGTGTCTCAAAATTAATATTTAATAGGAAATAACCGCTGGAGCAAATAATAGTCTACATGGGTCTAAGGTTTCATATAAAAGCACCACCTTTATACCATATTTTTAAAATTTTAGTCACATTTTCAGCGGATTTCATTTCAATTTAGTACTTAAAACTCAAATTCAACAATTTTAATATTGAAATTTAGTTGTAACATTTGAAATTCAAAACTCTTTGAGTCTACGGTACATCTTTTGGAAATAAGATAACAAAACGCTCTCTGTTACGGACTATGTATTGGAGAGTTTAATCGATGTTGTTGAATGTGAAAATATCTACGTAACGCACTAGCAACTGTTGGTCAAAAAATGGAATACATAAACACGATTCCTCTGAAACTAATAAATTATTTATTAAGTAAACAACACAAAAGGAGCAGAGTGTATTTTTTGTCGATGTTCAAGGGTTGGGGCCAAATGTCTATATCTATATGAGAGGGAAATGTTTGTATGTTTATTTGTAATTCATGACCTCCACATGGGCCTATAACGGTACCTTCAGGTACTCAGTTTCAGTTATTCATGATTTCAGCTACATATTTTAATAGGAAATAAACGCTGGAGCAAATAATAGTCTACATGGGTCTAAGGTTTCATATAAAAGCACCACCTTTATTCCATATTTTTAAAATTTTAGTTACATTTTCAGAGGATTTCAGTTCAATTTAGTACTTAAAACTCACATTCAACAATTTTAATATTGAAATTTAGTTGTAACATTTGAAATTCAAAACTCTTTGAGTCTATCTTTTGGAAATAAGATAACAAAACGCTCTCTGTTACGGACTATGTATTGGAGAGTTTAATCGATGTTGTTGAATGTGAAAATATCTGCGTATCGCACTAGCAACTGTTGGTCAAAAAATGGAATACACACGATTCCTCTGAAGCTAATAAATTATTTATTAAGTAAACAACACAAAAGGAGCAGAGTGTAATTTTTTTCGATGTTCAAGGGTTGGGGCCAAATATCTATATCTATATAGAGGGAAATGTTGTATGTTTATTTGTAATTCATGACCTCGAAACTACTACACAAAATTTTAACATCACCTGAAAGAAACATATGCTTTATTAATTTTTGAAATTCCGCTTGGAATTGGAGTTATAGCATCAGAATCGGATGTACTTTTCAAAAAATTAGATTTTATTTGCACATATCTGTTGATCGATTACAGATTCAGTCTCCAAATTTGGAATGCGATACGGAATTTGGAACAAAAATAAATGTGGGTAATTATGTTTAAAATTGTTTAGATTTGGAAATAGCTCCCATATACATTTTCGGCCGATATCATGTAATTGATGCACCAAACACGATATGTATCTCTAATTTCAATAAAATTTGGAATATGTAACGGAATTTAAAACAAAAATAAATTTGCCAAATTACATTCAAATCGGTTAAGATTTGGATATAGCTCCCATATACATTTTCGGGCGATTTTACATATTTTATATACGCGATATGTATGACTGATTCCAATTAAGTTCGGACACAGAGAAGAAATTTGGTACCAAAAAATTTGCCAAATTATATTGAAATTAGTTGAGGTTTGGGTATAGTACCCATGTATATATTTTGGCCGATTTAATGTATATTATGCACCAAACACGATATGTATGTCCGATTCTAAGTATACTACAACATCGCCTGAATGTAACATATGCTATATACATGTTTGAAATTCCACTTGGAACTGGAGATATAGCATCAGAATCGGAGGTACCTGCCAAAAATTTAGATTTTATATACACATATCTATTGATCGATTACTGATACAGTCTCCAAATTTAGAATGCGTAACGGAATTTGAAGCATTAACCCACAACACATCTGCATTTGTATTAGGATAGCAGTAAAAAACTACACTACAATTTAATTGTGGATACGATTATAAGGCGAAATATGTAGCTACATCGAATTCACTAATTGCAACATAAATACCACTCAACTTCAAAATATTGTAGTTTCCTGAACGCATTACATTTGCTATGAAATTAATAAATCCGAAGGCCCACCGTGTATGCGGACTAAATTTGGTATGTTCCTGCTTTTCTGATGGTCAGCTTTTTCTGGCATGTTCACGCGTTGGTAGACCGAGCTAAATGTTTGTTTACGCATTAAAGTATGACAATAATTTTTTTGTTTAATTTTTGAATTTATTTCATTTTTTTAAGCAACAAATATTCGTTTACAAAATTTTGAATACATATGAAATCCAAAGGGGTAGCGAAGCGCACCGGGTTCAGCTAGTACATATATAAATGGGTAAGAAATGTAAAAATATAAGAACGACACTGGAAATAATTTGACATTTTCACAAAAGTTTTTTTTTCAAAAATTTTAATTAAAATTTAATATAACAAGTAAAGAAGCTGTAAGTTCGGCCGGGCCGAACTTTGAATACCCTCCACCATTTGGTACAAATTTGACAAATTTTAAATAAATTAAAATCAATTAAAAATTGTGTTAAAATCTTAAAAATATATCCCCGATATATGGAATTTTGTAGATTTTAGCGACACTATTTCAAATTTTGTATTTGAAGTTTGTAATGGATACTACAGCCTATGCCAGAAAATTGTCTGTGCAGGCTTATGACAAAAGTTGCGTATGCAGGTTCACGTCGTCGTATAGACCCTAGTATACGGCTACATTCGGTTTGACTAAAGTGGCTCCAAGTTAATATTTAATAGAAACTAAACACTGGAGCAAACAATAGTCTACATGGGACGGCACCTCCGGGTATTCCATATTATTTACAATACAACTTACTGTTTTTTTTTTTTTTTTGATACGTTTAACTCTTAGATGCACAAAATGAACATTGCGCTTGTTTATGAGAGAGAAACTGAAAAGCTCCCCTGCGGGAAAATAAATTGGTTTAAAACTAATTTAAAATTAGTTAAAAAAACCACAACTAGTTATTTTTTGATTTATTTCCTCTATGATAACTAACTATTTTAACATGGGGATGAGCTAGGCAGTGGACAACTGTCCATTCCTGCATTACTTTGAAACTAAATATAAACTAGTTACTTTTAAACAAACTATAAACCAATTACTTTTAAGCCAATTTTGAGTCAGTTAAAAAATATGTTAAAAAAGTTCAAAAAGTTCTTTTTTATTTATTTATTTTTTTTTGTTAATCAAATTCTTTATTTTCTATTTGAAAGAGGAGTGCTATTTTCAGATACCCTGGCAGCACTGTTTTTCTAAGCATATGTACTTGTGTGTTAAGGTTAGCAGCACTAGCTTGTATTATTGTACGTTGCATTTATATCGAAGTATTTTTGGAAATGTATTATGCGAATTATTGCAAAGTAGTTTGATATAACCAATAATCTTTGTTTTTTAGGGCTGTTTTTTCTCTAGAGAACTTATATGTGTTTTGTTTTTGCAATTTATTTTCGTGTTGGTGTTTGAAGTGGTTGATATCCAGAGGACTTTTCAACCAATTTGAAGTTAGTTGTAGAATAATGCATTTATAACTAACGATTTTCTCAACTGGTTGAAAAATGCCCCGCTGGTAAGTTAGTTAGTAAATGCATTATTCTACAACTAACTTCAAATTGGTTGAAAAGTCATGTGAATATCAACCAGTTGTGATTACTAACCTTCTGATCTCCAGATGACTTTTCAACCAATTTGTAGTTAGTTGTGGAATAATGCATTTATAACTAACGATTTCTTCAACTGGTTGAAAAAAGTCCCGCAGGGTCGTAAAAGATATCTCCCTGTTGATTTTTGACGTTTTGTAACAAGAAACGTGTTTTATGATAGAAAAAATATTAAAAAGCATTATATATAAGCTCCATATATTTATAATTTTCTACAAAAGCTATCTATAATTTGTTTTATTAATGTTATCGGAGCAACAATGCGTGCATCCCCCACGCAAGTCTACATTCGTTGAAGTCTCAGCAACGACCAAGATATATATCTTTATATATCAACCAGTTGTGATTACTAACCTTCAGATCTCCAGATGACTTTTCAACCAATTTGTAGTTAGTTGTGGAATAATGCATTTTTAATTAACGATTCCTTCAACTGGTTGAAAAAAGTCCCGCAGGGTCGTAAAAGATATCTCCCTGTTGATTTTGGACGTTTTGTAACAAGAAACGTGTTTTATGATAGAAAAAATATTAAAAAGCATTATATATAAGCTCCATATATTTATAATTTTCTACAAAAGCTATCTATAATTTGTTTTATTAATGTTAACGGAGCAACAAGGCGTGCATCCCCCACGCAAGTCTACATTCGTTGAAGTCTCAGCAACGACCAAGATATATATCTTTATATATTCTTTATATATCAACCAGTTGTGATTACTAACCTTCAGATCTCCAGATGACTTTTCAACCAATTTGTAGTTAGTTGTGGAATAATGCATTTATAACTAACGATTTCTTCAACTGGTTGAAAAAAGTCCCGCAGGGTCGTAAAAGATATCTCCCTGTTGATTTTGGACGTTTTGTAACAAGAAACGTGTTTTATGATAGAAAAAATATTAAAAAGCATTATATATAAGCTCCATATATTTATAATTTTCTACAAAAGCTATCTATAATTTGTTTTATTAATGTTAACGGAGCAACAATGCGTGCATCCCCCACGCAAGTCTACATTCGTTGAAGTCTCAGCAACGACCAAGATATATATCTTTATATATTCTTTATATATCAACCAGTTGTGATTACTAACCTTCAGATCTCCAGATGACTTTTCAACCAATTTGTAGTTAGTTGTGGAATAATGCATTTATAACTAACGATTTCTTCAACTGGTTGAAAAAAGTCCCGCAGGGTCGTAAAAGATATCTCCCTGTTGATTTTGTACGTTTTGTAACAAGAAACGTGTTTTATGATAGAAAACATATTAAAAAGCATTATATATAAGCTCCATATATTTATAATTTTCTACAAAAGCTATCTATAATTTGTTTTATTAATGTTAACGGAGCAACAAGGCGTGCATCCCCCACGCAAGTCTACATTCGTTGAAGTCTCAGCAACGACCAAGATATATCTTTATATATTCTTTATATATCAACCAGTTGTGATTACTAACCTTCAGATCTCCAGATGACTTTTCAACCAATTTGTAGTTAGTTGTGGAATAATGCATTTATAACTAACGATTTCTTCAACTGGTTGAAAAAAGTCCCGCAGTGTCGTAAAAGATATCTCCCTGTTGATTTTGGACGTTTTGTAACAAGAAACGTGTTTTATGATAGAAAAAATATTAAAAAGCATTATATATAAGCTCCATATATTTATAATTTTCTACAAAAGCTATCTATAATTTGTTTTATTAATGTTAACGGAGCAACAATGCGTGCATCCCCCACGCATGTCTACATTCGTTGAAGTCTCAGCAACGACCAAGATATATATCTTTATATATTCTTTATCAGCGTAAAATTCTAAGTCGATTTAGCGATGTTCGTCTGTCTGTTGCAATACGAGTTGAGCGAGTACATATATACGAACGCATGCCACAGGGAAGTTGAAGGCATCCTTTTACCCCAAGAACACATCTCTCTACGGTCCGTACTAAGCGAACGTAGGCTCCCTGGATCCTTTGGCAATATGCAATTCTAACATAAACAAATGTAAACATATGTGCTTTCCCCGACATACTCCTTTATCGACTTTATTATACCATACACCACATAGTGGTAAGGATATTATGTCTTTGTGCATTTGTTTGTAACATGGAGAAGGAACCGAGGTAGACCCATAATTACTTCTGAGAATCGTCATATAATCATTTTCTGAGTCGATTTATGCCTGTCAGTGCGTGCGTCTGTCCATGTATTTTTGTGAACAAAATGCAGGTCGCATTTACTATACGATTGAAATGAAATTTTCCAGACGAACCCTATTGAAATTGGTGAGAATCGGTTCAACATTCGTAATATGCACTCCACAACAATGATATTTGGTACAAAATATATTGTAGAGCTCGGAAATAGCTTTGCTAAATTGTATCAATATCGTCTCAGGTTTGAATATAACAGTACCTCCCGATATTCGGTATTTCGATAGTTTTAAGGTACGGTCACACTGGGCAAATATTTGATCGAAATTTGTTTTCCCATATTTGACTGAACAAATGTGAAATTCATACAGAGTTGATTCGATGTTCACATTACAGTCAAATATTTGACAGATTTTGTTTGTTCAAGCAGTCACCAAACAGCGTCAAACAGTGCTA
The DNA here is from genome assembly GCF_030504385.1 of Musca domestica. Taxonomy (NCBI): domain Eukaryota; kingdom Metazoa; phylum Arthropoda; class Insecta; order Diptera; family Muscidae; genus Musca; species Musca domestica. The sequence goes on along the minus strand of NW_026712328.1, from coordinate 8,566,102 downwards.
TGGGAAAACATTTTTGACACTTGTTCACATTTGTAAAATATATTTTCCCATTAAATTGTTTGATCAAACTATAAGGAAACATAAGTTTATTTGGCCGAGAGAAATAGACAGAGAGAGTGAAAGAGAGACATGAAGAAAATGTAGTTTCGGGTATAATTTATTTGGAGAAGGGAAGCAAAAGAACAGCTGTTGTGGAATAAATTCCTTGCCAGAACAATTTTTTTTTGCATTTTTTTTTTGTATCATGGTAGAAGAATACAGGTGGTCACGTCGACATAGCTGCTGGGAAAATGAACTGTCAAAACAATTTTGAAATTGAAAATAATGAATGAAATTTTATTGAAGTTTGTAAAAATTGTTGAAAAATATATATCATTGCAAACTCCGATTTTTCGCTGTATAGGAAAACATAAAAATCTACTTATTTTTGTCAAAACATTTCAAAATTTTTGACATATCATTGTTTCAAGCGTTGATGCATCTACCCATATCCTGTTCCAGAACCTGCAAGAATATACTAGTTTCGCAATTTTCTTCGATATAATAAAGGGAATATCGGTTATCGTAGTAAAAACACTTACATTCTCGCAGTTCTGGAACAGACCAAATATAAACATTTTTTACTAAACATTCAAATTCAATTAATTCAAAAATATCAAATAAACAAAGCCCTTATTGCATTCGTTTGTTTTTCTATTCATTAAAAATCATGCTACAAATGCTCCTGTTCTTAAAGCAAAATACTGTCCAATGTTTTAAACTAATATTTTTCCTTGTTTGACCTTACAAAACATTTGCATCGTCAAATAAATGTTTGACCAAAAAATAGGAAAATAATTGATCATATATGTTCACATTATGGACACATTGGTCAAATTTTTGTTTTCTGGCAAATAATTTTGTTTTCCCAAAATCAGCTGTTTTTGTATTTACCGTCAAATAATATTTGGTGGTCAGATTGTGACAAAGAAATATTTCAAATTTTTCGTCAAATATTTGCCCAATGTGACCTTACCTTTAGCCACATATTTCCACCAATTTGTCTAAAAACTGGTATTTATAGTTCGTTATGGGTTATAGTTCCGGTGGCAGAACATTGAATATCTACGTCCGCGTAACGTATATCCGGTATTTGACAATTTAAGACACATTTCTAATAGATGTATGTGAAATTTGGTATTTTTGCTTCATAATGTGTTCTACAAACCTTCGTCAAAACATTGTCCATATTGGTCCTGGTCATCCTAGTCACATTTACACTCGAAATTATGTGAAATGTGGTATTTAAGACTCGCAATAAATTACAATCGTTGTAGTATTAAATTGTTTTAGTATGGGCCCATATAACGGCTCCAACCATTCTCCTACCGATCTTACTGGAGGTTGTAGTTAAAAGTGGAAAACGTTTGAATCCAGGTACTATTGCATCGGTCCGGCCGAACTTAATGTCTTTTTACTTGCTTCTTTTATTTTTTTAATTTAATTGTAGCACATCATTGTATGGTTGTATATGACATGTATGTGTATACAATGATATGCCACAAAAGGTAAGACCCAAAGTTTTCCCCCATATAACCGTACTTGTTTTGTTCCAAGAGCATTGGAATTAAGGCGAACTTAATATTTTTTATCTATTGATATTTCTGAATCGAAATAACTAGCTGTTGGTAAATTTCTGGTCATGGACATTTAAACTGAAGAACCTAAACATATTTTCAGGCAACACGACCCATACTTAATCTGTAAAAAAGTATATATTTACACGTATATATATGCTTGTTCATGCATATGCAACATACATATGCATATATATGCAACAGTTTAGAAATCATGCTGCAAGGAGTTCAATTTCAGACGACAGCCCAACTTGACTTCTCTCTTAGGGGGTAAATTATGTTACCATCAATTTAACTTACCCAAAAATATCCTTTGGGAACAGAGAGTAAAATTTTAAGTCTATAAAACTATGTCTATCTGTCTGTCCGCCTGTCCCTTGAGATTGTAAAATAGGTCCAAAAGTACAAAATAGATTTTTAAAGTAGAACATGCGTAAACAGCTTCCTATACTCGTTTAGTTATAGCCCTCATATAATACCAACACCTGGCACTCACTATTTTGCTTGTTACTGTCAATCAATATTTTCGCATTCACAATTCCTGACTGAATGAGCTGTTAAATCCAGTTTTGCGATATATTTTCAGGCAATAATTGTAAAATATTTGATATCCGAAGTATCCGAGAATGCCTTCCACAAAACTTTCTCGGGGGTCCAAAAGAAAAACAGACTTTTTAAACCAACTGTTCAGAAAATATCTAAAGGATTGAAGTCACAACTTCCATCTAATAGTGCATTACTTTGCATCACTTTTTCAATATGACATAAAAGCAAGTAAAAAAGCAGCTAAGTTCGGCTCCAAACTTTTAATGCCCTTCACAGTTTGGAAATAACTTAAAAAATTTCAAGAAATTCCGAAATTCTATACATATGTAAATGGGGTAAAAAATGTAAATATATAACAACGATTTGATTTTGATTTGATATTTTCATAGAAGTTTTTTTTTTTTCAGAAATTGTAATATAAAAATATTACAATTACAATATAAATATTATAATTTTGTTGTTGCAAAATGGTCAGGTTTAATCCCTTTATTGTTATTTTTATAAAAACAACGTTTGTTTATTAGTGGAGAACGAGGGGTAAGGCAGGAAATACCTAGGTTTCGTAAAGAGCCACCAATCCTCATCAACTCCCTTGTTTTTTGTCTGGAATATTCTAACCAGAAGTTATTTTAAAAATAACTCCTATGACAAAAAAAAACCTTTTTTTACCCATGTGACGAGATCGTAAGCTCAATAGAAGAGGAACCAAAGAACTACATAAAAATAAAATTCTTTTGGAAAATCTTCTACATCTTACAACCGCATTTATAAACATTTTCATTTTTCTCCACTTGTTATGCTTTCATTTTACATGAACGAAGTAGCATAACCATGTAAGTTGGTTTTGTCTGCTACAACAAATAATGAACAAACGTTGTTTTTTATAAAAACAACAATAAAGGGATTAAGTCTGTCCATTTTGCAACAACAAATTACCATGGTATCCCGAACAAACAAGTCAACACTGTTCTAATAATTTTGTTAATTTCATCCACTTTTTTCAACAGCAGTATTTCATATATATTTTTGTAAGAAACAAACCAATTTAGTAGATAATTATCCACATGGGCCTCAGTCTTTATATCCACCATATTGCGGTACCTTCCGATAATCGGCGTTTAAATGATGATCTGCATTTTCAGTTTTTCATAATTTTGTATTGATTGTTTGTAATGAGATCTTTGTTTGGTGTCAGAAAATTATGAATATTCAATTTTAACTATAAACCCGATATAACGGTACCTTCAGGTACTCAGTTCCAGTTTTTCATGATTTCAGCTACATTTTTCAACTGAAGTGTCTCAAAATTAATATTTAATAGGAAATAACCGCTGGAGCAAATAATAGTCTACATGGATCTAAGGTTTCATATAAAAGCACCACCTTTATTCCATATTTTTAAAATTTTAGTCACATTTTCAGCGGATTTCATTTCAATTTAGTACTTAAAACTCAAATTCAACAATTTTAATATTGAAATTTAGTTGTAACATTTGAAATTCAAAACTCTTTGAGTCTACGGTACATCTTTTGGAAATAAGATAACAAAACGCTCTCTGTTACGGACTATGTATTGGAGAGTTTAATCGATGTTGTTGAATGTGAAAATATCTACGTATCGCACTAGCAACTGTTGGTCAAAAAATGGAATACATAAACACGATTACCCTGAAACTAATAAATTATTTATTAAGTAAACAACACAAAAGGAGCAGAGTGTATTTTTTGTCGATGGTCAAGGGTTGGGGCCAAATATCTATATCTATATGAGAGGGAAATGTTTGTATGTTTATTTGTAATTCATGACCTCCACATGGGCCTATAACGGTACCTTCAGGTACTCAGTTTCAGTTATTCATGATTTCAGCTACATATTTTAATAGGAAATAAACGCTGGAGCAAATAATAGTCTACATGGGTCTAAGGTTTCATATAAAAGCACCACCTTTATTCCATATTTCTAAAATTTTAGTTACATTTTCAGAGGATTTCAGTTCAATTTAGTACTTAAAACTCACATTCAACAATTTTAATATTGAAATTTAGTTGTAACATTTGAAATTCAAAACTCTTTGAGTCTATCTTTTGGAAATAAGATAACAAAACGCTCTCTGTTACGGACTATGTATTGGAGAGTTTAATCGATGTTGTTGAATGTGAAAATATCTACGTATCGCACAAGCAGCTGTTGGTCAAAAAATGGAATACACACGATTCCTCTGAAGCTAATAAATTATTTATTAAGTAAACAACACAAAAGGAGCAGAGTGTAATTTTTGTCGATGTTCAAGGGTTGGGGCCAAATATCTATATCTATATAGAGGGAAATGTTTGTATGTTTATTTGTAATTCATGACCTCGAAACTACTACACAAATTTTCACATCACCTGAAAGAAACATATGCTTTATTAATTTTTGAAATTCCGCTTGGAATTGGAGTTATAGCATCAGAATCGGAGGTACTTTTCAAAATTTAGATTTTATTTGCACATATCTGTTGATCGATTACAGATTCAGTCTCCAAATTTGGAATTTGGAACAAAAATAAATGTGGGTAATTATGTTTAAAATTGTTTAGATTTGGAAATAGCTCCCATATACATTTTCGGCCGATTTCATGTAATTGATGCACCAAACACGATATGTATCTCTAATTTCAATAAAATTTGGAATATGTAACGGAATTTAAAACAAAAATAAATTTGCCAAATTACATTCAAATCGGTTAAGATTTGGATATAGCTCCCATATACATTTTCGGGCGATTTTACATATTTTATATACGCGATATGTATGACCGATTCCAATTAAGTTCGGACAAAGAGAAGAAATTTGGTAACAAAAAATTTGCCAAATTATATTGAAATTAGTTGAGGTTTGGGTATAGTACCCATGTATATATTTTGGCCGATTTAATGTATATTATGCACCAAACACGATATGTATGTCCGATTCTAAGTATACTACAACATCGCCTGAATGTAACATATGCTATATACATATTTTGAAATTCCACTTGGAACTGGAGATATAGCATCAGAATCTGAGGTACCTGCCAAAAATTTAGATTTTATATACACATATCTATTGATCGATTACAGATACAGTCTCCAAATTTAGAATGCGTAACGGAATTTGAAGCATTAACCCACAACACATCTGCATTTGCATTAGGATAGCAGTAAAAAACTACACTACAATTTAATTGTGGATACGATTATAAGGCGAAATATGTAGCTACATCGAATTCACTAATTGCAACATAAATACCACTCAACTTCAAAATATTGTAGTTTCCTGAACGCATTACATTTGCTATGAAATTAATAAATCCGAAGGCCCATCGTGCATGCGGACTAAATTTGGTATGTTCCTGCTTTTCTGATGGTCAGCTTTTTCTGGCATGTTCACGCGTTGGTAGACCGAGCTAAATGTTTGTTTACGCATTAAAGTATGACAATAATTTTTTTGTTTAATTTTTGAATTTATTTCATTTTTTTAAGCAACAAATATTCGTTTACAAAATTTTGAATACATATGAAATCCAAAGGGGTAGCGAAGCGCACCGGGTTCAGCTAGTACATATATAAATGGGTAAGAAATGTAAAAATATAAGAACGACACTCGAAATAATTTGACATTTTCACAAAAGTTTTTTTTTTTCAAAAATTTTAATTAAAATTTAATATAACAAGTAAAGTAGCTGTAAGTTCGGCCGGGCCGAACTTTGAATACCCTCCACCATTTGGTACAAATTTGACAAATTTTAAATAAATTAAAATCAATTAAAAATTCTGTTAAAATCTTTAAAATATATCCCCGATATATGGAATTTTGTAGATTTTAGCGACACTATTTCAAATTTTGTATTTGAAGTTTGTCTGTGCAGGCTTATGACAAAAGTTGCGTATGCAGGTTCACGTCGTCGTATAGACCATAGTATACGGCTACATTCGGTTTGACTAAAGTGGCTCCAAGTTAATATTTAATAGAAACTAACCACTGGAGCAAACAATAGTCTACATGGGGCGGCACCTCCGGGTATTCCATATTATTTACAATAAAACTTTCTGTTTTTTTTTTTTTTGTGATACGTTTAACTCTTAGATGCACAAAATGAACATTGCGCTTGTTTATGAGAGAGAAACTGAAAAGCTCCCCTGCGGGAAAATAAATTGCTTTAAAACTAATTTAAAATTAGTTTAAAAAAACCACAACTAGTTATTTTTTGATTTATTTCCTCTACGATAACTAACTATTTTAACATGGGGATGAGCTAGGCAGTGGACAACTGTCCATTCCTGCATTACTTTGAAACTAAATATAAACTAGTTACTTTTAAACTAACTATTTATTTTAACGGAGCAACAATGCGTGCATCCCCCACGCAAGTCCACATTCGTTGAAGTCTCAGCAACGACCAAGATATATATCTTTGTATATTCTTTATATATCAACCAGTTGTGATTACTAACCTTCAGATCTCCAGATGACTTTTCAACCAATTTGTAGTTAGTTGTGGAATAATGCATTTACAACTTACGATTTCTTCAACTGGTTGAAAAAAGTCCCGCAGGGTCGTAAAAGATATCTCCCTGTTGATTTTGGACGTTTTGTAACAAGAAACGTGTTTTATGATAGAAAAAATATTAAAAAGCATTATATATAAGCTCCATATATTTATAATTTTCTACAAAAGCTATCTATAATTTGTTTTATTAATGTTAACAGAGCAACAATGCGTGCATCCCCCACGCATGTCTACATTCGTTGAAGTCTCAGCAACGACCAAGATATATATCTTTATATATTCTTTATCAGCGTAAAATTCTAAGTCGATTTAGCGATGTTCGTCTGTCTGTTGCAATACGAGTTGAGAGAGTACATATATACGAACGCATGCCACAGGGAAGTTGAAGGTATCCTTTTACCCCAAGAACACATCTCTCTACGGTCCGTACTAAGCGAACGTAGGCTGCCTGGATCCTTTGGCAATATGCAATTCTAACATAAACAAATGTAAACATATGTGCTTTCCCCGACATACTCCTTTATCGACTTTATTATACCATACACCACATAGTGGTAAGGATATTATGTCTTTGTGCATTTGTTTGTAACATGGAGAAGGAACCGAGGTAGACCCATAATTACTTCTAAGAAAATTAAATTGTTTTAGTATGGACCCATATAACGGCTCCAACCATTCTCCTACCGATCTTACTGGAGGTTGTAGTTAAAAGTGGAAAACGTTTGAATCCAGGTACTATTGCATCGGTCCGGCCGAACTTAATGTCTTTTTACTTGCTTCTTTTATTTTTTTAATTTAATTGTAGCACATCATTGTATGGTTGTATATGACATGTATGTGTATACAATGATATGCCACAAAAGGTAAGACCCAAAGTTTTCCCCCATATAACCGTACTTGTTTTGTTCCAAGAGCATTGGAATTAAGGCGAACTTAATATTTTTTATCTATAGATATTTCTGAATCGAAATAACTAGCTGTTGGTAAATTTCTGGTCATGGACATTTAAACTGAAGAACCTAAACACATTTTCAGGCAACGTGAACCATACTTAATCTGTAAAAAAGTATATATTTACACGTATATATATGCAACATACATATGCATATATATGCAACAGTTTAGAAATCATGCTGCAAGGAGTTCAATTTCAAACGACAGCCCAACTTGACTTCTCTCTTAGGGGGTAAATTATGTTACCATCAATTTAACTTACCCAAAAATATCCTTTGGGAACAGAGAGCTATGTCTATCTGTCTGTCCGCCTGTCCCTTGAGATTGTAAAATAGGTCCAAAAGTACAAAATAGATTTTTAAAGTAGAACATGCGTAAACAGCTTCCTATACTCGTTTAGTTATAGCCCTAATATAATACCAACACCTGGCACTCACTATTTTGCTTGTTACTGTCAATCAATATTTTCGCATTCACAATTCCTGACTAAATGAGCTGTTTTATCCAGTTTTGCGATATTTTTTCAGGCAATAATTGTAAAATATTTGATATCCGAAGTATCCGAGAATGCCTTCCACAAAACTTTCTCGGGGGTCCAAAAGAAAAACAGACTTTTTAAACCAACTGTTCAGAAAATATCTAAAGGATTGAAGTCACAACTTCCATCTAATAGTGCATTACTTTGCATCACTTTTTCAATATGACATAAAAGCAAGTAAAAAAGCAGCTAAGTTCGGCTCCAAACTTTTAATGCCCTTCACAGTTTGGAAATAACTTAAAAAATTTCAAGAAATTCCGAAATTCTATACATATGTAAATGGGGTAAAAAATGTAAATATATAACAACGATTTGATTTTGATTTGATATTTTCATAGAAGTTTTTTTTTTTTTCAGAAATTGTAATATAAAAATATTACAATTACAATATAAATATTATAATTTTGTTGTTGCAAAATGGTCAGGTTTAATCCGTTTATTGTTATTTTTATAAAAATAACGTTTGTTTATTATTGGAGAACGAGGGGTAAGGCAGGGAATACCTAGGTTTCGTAAAGAGCCACCAATCCTCATCAACTCCCTTGTTTTTTGTCTGGAATATTCTAACCAGAAGTTATTTTAAAAATAACTCCTATGACAAAAAAAATCTTTTTTTTACCCATGTGACGAGATCGTAAGCTCAATAGAAGAGGAACCAAAGAATTACATACAAATAAAATTCTTTTGGAAAATCTTCTACATCTTACAACCGCATTTATAAACATTTTCATTTTTCTCCACTTGTTATGCTTTCATTTTACATGAACGAAGTAGCATAACCATGTAAGTTGGTTTTGTCTGTTACAACAAATAATGAACAAACGTTGTTTTTTATAAAAACAACAATAAAGGGATTAAGTCTGTCCATTTTGCAACAACAAATTACTATGGTATCCCGAACAAACAAGTCAACACTGTTCTAATAATTTTGTTAATTTCATCCACTTTTTTCAACAGCAGTATTTCATATATATTTTTGTAAGAAACAAACCAATTTAGTAGATAATTATCCACATGGGCCTCAGTCTTTATATCCACCATATTGCGGTACCTTCCGATATTCGGCGTTTAAATGATTTTATCTGCATTTTCAGTTTTTCATAATTTTGTATTGATTGTTTATAATGAGATCTTTGTTTGGTGTCAGAAAATTATGAATATTCAATTTTAACTATAAACCCGATATAACGGTACCTTCAGGTACTCAGTTCCAGTTTTTCATGATTTCAGCTACATATTTCAACTGAAGTGTCTCAAAATTAATATTTAATAGGAAATAACCGCTGGAGCAAATAATAGTCTACATGGGTCTAAGGTTTCATATAAAAGCACCACCTTTATTCCATATTTTTAAAATTTTAGTCACATTTTCAGCGGATTTCATTTCAATTTAGTACTTAAAACTCAAATTCAACAATTTTAATATTGAAATTTAATTGTAACATTTGAAATTCAAAACTCTTTGAGTCTACGGTACATCTTTTGGAAATAAGATAACAAAACGCTCTCTGTTACGGACTATGTATTGGAGAGTTTAATCGATGTTGTTGAATGTGAAAATATCTACGTATCGCAATAGCAACTGTTGGTCAAAAAATGGAATACATAAACACGATTACCCTGAAACTAATAAATTATTTATTAAGTAAACAACACAAAAGGAGCAGAGTGTATTTTTTGTCGATGGTCAAGGGTTGGGGCCAAATATCTATATCTATATGAGAGGGAAATGTTTGTATGTTTATTTGTAATTCATGACCTCCACATGGGCCTATAACGGTACCTGCAGGTACTCAGTTTCAGTTATTCATGATTTCAGCTACATATTTTAATAGGAAATAAACGCTGGAGCAAATAATAGTCTACATGGGTCTAAGGTTTCATATAAAAGCACCACCTTTATTCCATATTTCTAAAATTTTAGTTACATTTTCAGAGGATTTCAGTTCAATTTAGTACTTAAAACTCACATTCAACAATTTTAATATTGAAATTTAGTTGTAACATTTGAAATTCAAAACTCTTTGAGTCTATCTTTTGGAAATAAGATAACAAAACGCTCTCTGTTACGGACTATGTATTGGAGAGTTTAATCGATGTTGTTGAATGTGAAAATATCTACGTATCGCACTAGCAACTGTTGGTCAAAAAATGGAATACACACGATTCCTCTGAAGCTAATAAATTATTTATTAAGTAAACAACACAAAAGGAGCAGAGTGTAATTTTTGTCGATGTTCAAGGGTTGGGGCCAAATATCTATATCTATATAGAGGGAAATGTTTGTATGTTTATTTGTAATTCATGACCTCGAAACTACTACACAAATTTTCACATCACCTGAAAGAAACATATGCTTTATTAATTTTTGAAATTCCGCTTGGAATTGGAGTTATAGCATCAGAATCGGAGGTACTTTTCAAAAATTTAGATTTTATTTGCACATATCTGTTGATCGATTACAGATTCAGTCTCCAAATTTGGAATGCGATACGGAATTTGGAACAAAAATAAATGTGGGTAATTATGTTTAAAATTGTTTAGATTTGGAAATAGCTCCCATATACATTTTCGGTCGATTTCATGTAATTGATGCACTAAACACGATATGTATCTCTAATTTCAATAAAATTTGGAATATGTAACGGAATTTAAAACAAAAATAAATTTGCCAAATTACATACAAATCGGTTAAGATTTGGATATAGCTCCCATATACATTTTCGGGCGATTTTATATACGCGATATGTATGACCGATTCCAATTAAGTTCGGACAAAGAGAAGAAATTTGGTACCAAAAAATTTGCCAAATTATATTGAAATTAGTTGAGGTTTGGGTATAGTACCCATGTATATATTTTGGCCGATTTAATGTATATTATGCACCAAACACGATATGTATGTCCGATTCTAAGTATACTACAACATCGCCTGAATGTAACATATGCTATATACATATTTGAAATTCCACTTGGAACTGGAGATATAGCATCAGAATCTGAGGTACCTGCCAAAAATTTAGATTTTATATACACATATCTATTGATCGATTACAGATACAGTCTCCAAATTTAGAATGCGTAACGGAATTTGAAGCATTAACCCACAACACATCTGCATTTGTATTAGGATAGCAGTAAAAAGCTACACAACAATTTAATTGTGGATACGATTATAAGGCGAAATATGTAGCTACATCGAATTCACTAATTGCAACATAGATACCACTCAACTTCAAAATATTGTAGTTTCCTGAACGCATTACATTTGCTATGAAATTAATAAATCCGAAGGCCCACCGTGTATGCGGACTAAATTTGGTATGTTCCTGCTTTTCTGATGGTCAGCTTTTTCTGGCATGTTCACGCGTTGGTAGACCGAGCTAAATGTTTGTTTACGCATTAAAGTATGACAATAATTTTTTTGTTTAATTTTTGAATTTATTTCATTTTTTTAAGCAACAAATATTCGTTTACAAAATTTTGAATATATATGAAATCCAAAGGGGTAGCGAAGCGCACCGGGTTCAGCTAGTACATATATAAATGGGTAAGAAATGTAAAAATATAAGAACGACACTGGAAATAATTTGACATTTTCACAAAAGTTTTTTTTTTCAAAAATTTTAATTAAAATTTAATATAACAAGTAAAGAAGCTGTAAGTTCGGCCGGGCCGAACTTTGAATACCCTCAACCATTTGGTACAAATTTGACAAATTTTAAATAAATTAAAATCAATTAAAAATTCTGTTAAAATCTTAAAAATATATCCCCGATATATGGAATTTTGTAGATTTTAGCGACACTATTTCAAATTTTGTATTTGAAGTTTGTAATGGATACTACAGCCTATGCCAGAAAATTGTCTGTGCAGGCTTATGACAAAAGTTGCGTATGCAGGTTCACGTCGTCGTATAGACCCTAGTATACGGCTACATTCGGTTTGACTAAAGTGGCTCCAAGTTAATATTTAATAGAAACTAAACACTGGAGCAAACAATAGTCTACATGGGGCGACACCTCCGGGTATTCCATATTATTTACAATACAACTTACTGTTCTTTTTTTTTGATACGTTTAACTCTTAGATGCACAAAATGAACATTGCGCTTGTTTATAAGAGAGAAACTGAAAAGCTCCCCTGCGGGAAAATAAATTGGTTTAAAACTAATTTAAAATTAGTTAAAAAAACCACAACTAGTTATTTTTTGATTTATTTCCTCTACGATAACTAACTATTTTAACATGGGGATGAGCTAGGCAGTGGACAACAGTCCATTCCTGCATTACTTTGAAACTAAATATAAACTAGTTACTTTTAAACTAACTATAAACCAATTACTTTTAAGCCAATTTTGAGTCAGTTAAAAAATATGTTAAAAAAGTTCAAAAAATTCTTTTTTTATTTATTCATTTTTTTTTGTTAATCAAATTCTTTATTTTCTATTTGAAAGAGGAGTGCTATTTTCAGATACCCTGGCAGCACTGTTTTTCTAAGCATATGTACTTGTGTGTTAAGGTTAGCAGCACTAGCTTGTATTATTGTACGTTGCATTTATATCGAAGTATTTTTGGAAATGTATTATGCGAATTATTGCAAAGTAGTTTGATATAACCAATCATCTTTGTTTTTTAGGGCTGTCTTTTCTCTAGAGAACTTATATGTGTTTTGTGTTGGTGTTTGAAGTGGTTGATATCCAGAGGACTTTTCAACCAATTTGAAGTTAGTTGTAGAATAATGCATTTATAACTAACGATTTTCTCAACTGGTTGAAAAATGCCCCGCTTGTAAGTTAGTTAGTAAATGCATTATTTTACAACTAACTTCAAATTGGTTGAAAAGTCATGTGAATATCAACCAGTTGTGATTACTAACCTTCTGATCTCCAGATGACTTTTCAACCAATTTGTAGTTAGTTGTGGAATAATGCATTTATAACTAACGATTTCTTCAACTGGTTGAAAAAAGTCCCGCAGGGTCGTAAAAGATATCTCCCTGTTGATTTTGGACGTTTTGTAACAAGAAACGTGTTTTATGATAGAATAAATATTAAAAAGCATTATATATAAGCTCCATATATTTATAATTTTCTACAAAAGCTATCTATAATTTGTTTTATTAATGTTAACGGAGCAACAATGCGTGCATCCCCCACGCATGTCTACATTCGTTGAAGTCTCAGCAACGACCAAGATATATATCTTTATATATTCTTTATCAGCGTAAAATTCTATGTCGATTTAGCTATGTCTAACATAAACAAATGTAAACATATGTGCTTTCCCCGACATACTCCTTTATCGACTTTATTATACCATACACCACATAGTGGTAAGGATATTATGTCTTTGTGCATTTGTTTGTAACATGGAGAAGGAACCGAGGTAGACCCATAATTACTTCTGAGAATCGTCATATAATCATTTTCTGAGTCGATTTATGCCTGTCAGTGCGTGCGTCTGTCCATGTATTTTTGTGAACAAAATGCAGGTCGCATTTACTATACGATTGAAATGAAATTTTCCAGACGAACCCTATTGAAATTGGTGAGAATCGGTTCAACATTCGTAATATGCACTCCACAACAATGATATTTGGTACAAAATATATTCTAGAGCTCGGAAGTAGCTTTGCTGAATTGTATCAATATCGTCTCAGGTTTGAATATAACGGTACCTCCCGATATTCGGTATTTCGATAGATTTAGCCACATATTTCCACCAATTTGTCTAAAAACTGGTATTTATAGTTCGTTATGGGTTATAGTTCCGGTGGCAGAACATTGAATATCTACGTCCGCGTAACGTATATCCGGTATTTGACAATTTAAAACACATTTTCTAATAGATTTATGTGAAATTTGGTATTTTTGCTTCATAATGTGTTCTACAAACTTCGTCAAAACATTGTCCATATTGGTCCTGGTCATCCTAGTCACATTTACAATCGAAATTATGTGAAATGTGGTATTTAAGACTCGCAATAAATTACAATCGTTGTAGTATTAAATTGTTTTAGTATGGACCCATATAACGGCTCCAACCATTCTCCTACCGATCTTACTGGAGGTTGTAGTTAAAAGTGGAAAACGTTTGAATCCAGGTACTATTGCATCGGTCCGGCCGAACTTAATGTCTTTTTACTTGCTTCTTTTATTTTTATACCCTCCACCATACTATGGAGGGTATATTAACTTTGTCATTCCGTTTGTAACTCCTCGAAATACTCATGTCAGGCCCAACAAAGTATATATATTCTTGATCTGCGTAAAATTCTAAGTCGATTTAGCGATGTCCGTCTGTCTGTCTGTCCGTCTGTCTGTCTGTCTGTTGTAATCACGCTATCTTTCGAATGAATTAAGATAGATGGCTAAAATTTTGCACACATGTTTATTTTTCCAGTAGGCAGGTTAAGTTCGTAAATGGGTCATGTAGGTCCACGTTTTCATATAGCCCACATATAACGGTACCTCTCTATATTCGGTATTTTGATGATTTTGGGGACATTTTTCACTGGCATAGTTTCAAATTTGGTATTTGAAGTTCAAAATGGATACTACATCCTAAGACAGAAAATTGTCTGTGCAGGTCCACGTCTTCGTATAGCCCCCATATATCAGTACCTCCCTATATTCGGTATTTTCATGATTTTAGTGACATTATTCACCGGAATTGTTTGAAAATTGGTATTTGAAGTTCGTAATGAATACTACAGTCTAAGATAGAAAATTGTCTGTGCAAGTCCATGTCTTCGTATAGCCCCCATATAACGGTACCTCCTGATATTCGGTATTTTGGTGATTTTAACGACATTATTCATGGGAATTGTTTCAAATTTGGTACTTGAAGCTCAAAATGGATACTACACCCTAAGACAGAAAATTGTCTGTGCAGGTCCACGTCTTCGTATAGCCCCCATATAACTGTACCTCCCTATATTCGGTATTTTGATGATTTTAGCGACATTAGTCACCGGAATTGTTTCGAAATTGGTGTTTGAAGTTCGTAATGAATACTACAGTCTGTGACAGAAAATTGTCTGTGCGGGTCCAGGTCTTCGTATAGGCCCCATATATCAGTACCTCCCCATATTCGGTATTTTGACGATTTTAGGTACAATACCCACCGAAATTGTTTGAAATGTGGTATTTGAAGTTTGTAATGGATGCTACAGCCTGTGACAAAAAATTGTCAATGCTGGTCCAGCTCTTTGCACAGCTCCAATTTAACGGCACTTCCTTATATACGATATTTTGGTGATTATAGCTACATTATTCACCGCTTATGACAAACAATGCCTATGTATGTCCACGTCGTATAGACCCCAATATAACGGCTATATTCGGTATTTTTAAAATTTTAACAGAATTTTTTAAGGATTTTATTTTTTAAAAATTTCCAAATTCGTTGCAAATGGTGGAGGGTATTAAAAGTTCGGCACGGCCGAACTTAGTGCTTTTTAACTTGTTTTAATTTAATTGTAGCACATCATTGTATGGTTGTATATGACATGTATGTGTATACAATGATATGCCACAAAAGGTAAGACCCAAAGTTTTCCCCCATATAACCGTACTTGTTTTGTTCCAAGAGCTTTGGAATTAAGGCGAACTTAATATTTTTTATCTATAGATATTTCGGAATCGAAATAACTAGCTGTTGGTAAATTTCTGGTCATGGACATTTAAACTGAAGAACCTAAACACATTTTCAGGCAACATGACCCATACTTAATCTGTAAAAAAGTATATATTTACACGTATATATATGCTTGTTCATGCATATGCAACATACATATGCATATATATGCAACAGTTTAGAAATCATGCTGCAAGGAGTTCAATTTCAGACGACAGCCCAACTTGACTTCTCGCTTAGGGGGTAAATTATGTTACCATCAATTTAACTTACCCAAAAATATCCTTTGGGAACAGAGAGTAAAATTTCAAGTCTATAAAACTATGTCTATCTGTCTGTCCGCCTGTCCCTTGAGATTGTAAAATAGGTCCAAAAGTACAAAATAGATTTTTAAAGTAGAACATGCGTAAACAGCTTCCTATACTCGTTTAGTTATAGCCCTAATATAATACCAACACCTGGCACTCACTATTTTGCTTGTTACTGTCAATCAATATTTTCGCATTCACAATTCCTGACTGAATGAGCTGTTATATCCAGTTTTGCGATATATTTTCAGGCAATAATTGTAAAATATTTGATATCCGAAGTATCCGAGAATGCCTTCCACAAAACTTTCTCGGGGGTCCAAAAGAAAAACAGACTTCCATCTAATAGTGCATTACTTTGCATCACTTTTTCAATATGACATAAAAGCAAGTAAAAAAGCAGCTAAGTTCGGCTCCAAACTTTTAATGCCCTTCACAGTTTGGAAATAACTTAAAAAATTTCAAGAAATTCCGAAATTCTATACATATGTAAATGGGGTAAAAAATGTAAATATATAACAACGATTTGATTTTGATTTGATATTTTCATAGAAGTTTTTTTTTTCAGAAATTGTAATATAAAAATATTACAATTACAATATAAATATTATAATTTTGTTGTTGCAAAATATCTATATCTATATGAGAGGGAAATGTTTGTATGTTTATTTGTAATTCATGACCTCCACATGGGCCTATAACGGTACCTTCAGGTACTCAGTTTCAGTTATTCATGATTTCAGCTACATATTTTAATAGGAAATAAACGCTGGAGCAAATAATAGTCTACATGGGTCTAAGGTTTCATATAAAAGCACCACCTTTATTCCATATTTCTAAAATTTTAGTTACATTTTCAGAGGATTTCAGTTCAATTTAGTACTTAAAACTCACATTCAACAATTTTAATATTGAAATTTAGTTGTAACATTTGAAATTCAAAACTCTTTGAGTCTACGGTATATCTTTTGGAAATAATATAACAAAACGCTCTCTGTTACGGACTATGTATTGGAGAGTTTAATCGATGTTGTTGAATGTGAAAATATCTACGTATCGCACTAGCAACTGTGGGTCAAAAAATGGAATACACACGATTCCTCTGAAGCAATAAATTATTTATTAAGTAAACAACACAAAAGGAGCAGAGTGTAATTTTTGTCGATGTTCAAGGGTTGGGGCCAAATATCTATATCTATATAGAGGGAAATGTTTGTATGTTTATTTGTAATTCATGACCTCGAAACTGCTACACAAATTTTCACATCACCTGAAAAAAACATATGCTTCATTAATTTTTGAAATTCCGCTTGGAATTGGAGTTATAGCATCAGAATCGGAGGTACTTTTCAAAAATTTAGATTTTATTTGCACATATCTGTTGATCGATTACAGATTCAGTCTCCAAATTTGGAATGCGATAAGGAATTTGGAACAAAAATAAATGTGGGTAATTATGTATAAAATTGTTTAGATTTGGAAATAGCTCCCATATACATTTTCGGCCGATTTCATGTAATTAATGCACCAAACACGATATGTATCTCTAATTTCAATAAAATTTGGAATATGTAACGGAATTTAAAACAAAAATAAATTTGCCAAATTACATTCAAATCGGTTAAGATTTGGATATAGCTCCCATATACATTTTCGGGCGATTTTACATATTTTATATACGCGATATGTATGACCGATTCCAATTAAGTTCGGACAAAGAGAAGAAATTTGGTACCAAAAAATTTGCCAAATTATATTGAAATTAGTTGAGGTTTGGGTATAGTACCCATGTATATATTTTGGCCGATTTAATGTATATTATGCACCAAACACGATATGTATGTCCGATTCTAAGTATACTACAACATCGCCTGAATGTAACATATGCTATATACATATTTGAAATTCCACTTGGAACTGGAGATATAGCATCAGAATCGGAGGTACCTGCCAAAAATTTAGATTTTATATACACACTAGCTGGCCCTGTCCGCGTTGCCGGCCCGTACTTTTAGTCTTTAATGATTATTTTTTAAAGCATAATAGATCACAGATCTGACTCATCTAAAAAAAGTAAGGACTGCATAGTAATTTCTAAATAGAAACAAATATTCATGGCAAAAATTATTATAGATGTTCACCTACCGTCGGTGTTACATATTTTGAATAGCCTGATCTTATTTTTCGGCCATAGGCTTTAATTTGAGTGTTAAAAACCTTTATGATAAAGAACGTCTATAATAGCCCCATGCGAAAACTCAGCTAAATTTTCGGTGTTTTAAAGAGCTTAGCAATATTTTCCATTAAAATGAGCTGTAATTTGGAATTTGTATTTCCAACGTTTACAATACCGTGCTGCGTGGTATTTATTTTTGTCCACCTCATAATTGAGAGCAGAATGATTTCAGAATAGTCAAAGATAATTACTCTTTTACATCCATTCCCGAAAGATGGGAATTAATTTTTTTTGATGATGATGGTTTCTTCTCAAATTACCAACATTTGCCGAAATTAGTATGAAAAATATGGTTAAAATGTAAACTATAATTGAAATCGGGTTGTACTCTTATCTGGAGGCTATGACCCAAATCATGACCTGCAAAAACAATCTAAGGTATCTTGAAAGTTTAGGAAGAAATTCTTTTCTTACTAAATGTCCAATTCGCTTTATATTCGGTATTTCACTGATTGCAGTCCCAATGAATTTAGCATTTTGAGTTCTCTTTGGACGGATTATTGTCATGTGAAAGAAGTAAGTCCACGTTTTGAAATGAACCCCATAACGCCTTGTCGATCATATTTGTTTGTTTATATGTGTTCGCATTTACCAGCTGAAGCACGATTTAGGTCCTGGAGTTGAAAGCTATATGCCAATTTTAGGCATGAAAGATTGCCATTTAATATCGCTTTACATACCATCCGAAATTGTATGAATTCTTAAAATCCGTCTTATTTATGAAATGATCGAATTCAACATCTTAAGCTAAATTGAAAAAACCGTACATTATATAAAATTGACAAAAAAAGAAAAGCAAATTAAAAAGAATAAAAAAATCTTTAACTGGTTCGCTGATATTTTACAGCAAATGTTAAAATGTCGTTACGAAGTTTGTCAATAGAATGTACTATTATTTAGAAATTCGATTCCATTAAACAATTTTTCATTTTTCTTACCCGATTTTAGAATTTTTTCAATGAGATGGCCTTTTTCGTGATTTTTTAGCGATTTTAAATAAGTAATAGAAATTTTTTTGTCCATAGCTTATATCTATAAATAACAGTTGTCGCTTTATACTCCCCGAAAAGACTTCACATAATATTAGAATTAAAAAAAAAACACTACAAATATACATTCGAAAATTCTAAGTCAAAATGGAAAAGAATTATGCAAAATAAAACACTACTATTGTACATTTCAAAAGTCAAAATGAAAGCTAAATGCCAATTTCAGACATGAAAGATCGCCATTTAACATTTTATTGCGTACTATTTCATTTTTTATATTATTCATTCAGAATTCAAAACAATAAAAAATGTACACTTCTATATAGTTTTTAAATTGAAAAAATTTCACGCCAAAAGGATTTTTTCTTTTATATTTTTATTGGCATATTTTACGCAACTTTTTTGCCAAGATTCCATTCCGAAGTTCAAAACGTTCTTGAGTTATAAGCATAGTAACTAATAAACAAATTGAAAAAAAAAAATCTTCAACTTGTTCGCTGGTTTTTTACAGCCAATATTGCAAGGTCCTTACTATTATTTTGAAATTTGATTCCGTTGAAAAAATGTTCTCAGTTTTTCCCTATTTTAGAGTTTTGCAGTGCAATATGCTCTTTTTTGATTTTTTAGCAATTTTGGTTTGACCATGTTAAATTATTTTGACATCATCTATTCGGTTCCGCCACTCCATAATTTTCGTCGCTTTCTACTACCCAAAAAGACTACTCATCATATTAGAATTCAAAAAAAAAAAAAAATAAATAAAAAAAAACACTACAAATGTACATTCCGGAATAGTAAGTCTAAATGAAAAAAAAAATCATGCAAAATAAAACATTACTATTGTACACTTCAAAAGTCAAAATGAAAATTTTAAAATTTCACATTTTACGCGATTTTTTTGGATTTTATCCTTTTCTGCCAAGAGACAATTCCGAATTTGTGTAAATCGTTAAAATCAGATCAGCGGTTCTTGAGTTTTAAGCGTAGTAACTAACACAACTTCCTTATATATATAGACAGATTAGAAGTATGCGTGGTCAGTTCCCTGACGCCCAAACCAATTCCTAAGTTTGGAGGGAAAGTCAACAGTATCTCGTGTAATAATTTTCAAACCGATATCTTCATTATCTGGCAAATATAAAGATTTTAGATAAATCAAGATAGTGGGCGTAAAAGTAGGCGTGTCCAATATTTTTTTCTTTGAAAACCTAACTCGGGGTATGACGAACGTTTGTACAAAAAATTATGCAAATCGGTCCAGCCGTTTTCAACTGATTCCGTTACCAACAAACAACAATTGATTTTTATATATATAGATATCTATTGATCGATTACAGATACAGTCTCCAAATTTAGAATGCGTAACGGAATTTGAAGCATTAACCCACAACACATCTGCATTTGTATTAGGATGGCAGTAAAAAACTACACTACAATTTAATTGTGGATACGATTATGAGGCGAAATATGTAGCTACATCGAATTCACTAATTGCAACATAAATACCACTCAACTTCAAAATATTGTAATTTCCTGAACGCATTACATTTGCTATGAAATTAATAAATCCGAAGGCCCACCGTGTATGCGGACTAAATTTGGTATATTCCTGCTTTTCTGATGGTCAGCTTTTTCTGGCATGTTTACGCGTTGGTAGACCGAGCTAAATTTTTGTTTACGCATTAAAGTATGACAATAATTTTTTTGTTTAATTTTTGAATTTATTTCATTTTTTTAAGCAACAAATATTTGTTTACAAAATTTTGAATACATATGAAATCCAAAGGGGTAGCGAAGCGCACCGGGTTCAGCTAGTACATATATAAATGGGTAAGAAATGTAAAAATATAAGAACGACACTGGAAATAATTTGACATTTTCCCAATTTTTTTTTTTTCAAAAATTTTAATTAAAATTTAATATAACAAGTAAAGAAGCTGTAAGTTCGGCCGGGCCGAACTTTGAATACCCTCCACTATTTGGTACAAATTTGACAAATTTTAAATAAATTAAAATCAATTAAAAATTCTGTTAAAATCTTAAAAATATATCCCCGATATATGGAATTTTGTAGATTTTAGCGACACTATTTCAAATTTTGTATTTGAAGTTTGTAATGGATACTACAGCCTATGCCAGAAAATTGTCTGTGCAGGCTTATGACAAAAGTTGCGTATGCAGGTTCACGTCGTCGTATAGACCCTAGTATACGGCTACATTCGGTTTGACTAAAGTGGCTCCAAGTTAATATTTAATAGAAACTAACCACTGGAGCAAACAATAGTCTACATGGGGCGGCACCTCCGGGTATTCCATATTATTTACAATAAAACTTACTGTTTTTTTTTTTTTTTGTTTTGATACGTTTAACTCTTAGATGCACAAAATGAACATTGCGCTTGTTTATGAGAGAGAAACTGAAAAGCTCCCCTGCGGGAAAATAAATTGGTTTAAAACTAATTTAAAATTAGTTTAAAAAAACCACAACTAGTTATTTTTTGATTTATTTCCTCTACGATAACTAACTATTTTAACATGGGGATGAGCTAGGCAGTGGTCAACTGTCCATTCCTGCATTACTTTGAAACTAAATATAAACTAGTTACTTTTAAACTAACTATAAACCAATTACTTTTAAGCCAATTTTGAGTCAGTTAAAAAATATGTTAAAAAAGTTCAAAAAGTTCTTTTTTTATTTATTTATTTTTTTTTGTTAATCAAATTCTTTATTTTCTATTTGAAAGAGGAGTGCTATTTTCAGATACCCTGGCAGCACTGTTTTTCTAAGCATATGTACTTGTGTGTTAAGGTTAGCAGCACTAGCTTGTATTATTGTACGTTGCATTTATATCGAAGTATTTTTGGAAATGTATTATGCGAATTATTGCAAAGTAGTTTGATATAACCAATCATCTTTGTTTTTTAGGGCTGTTTTTTCTCTAGAGAACTTATATGTGTTTTGTTTTTGCAATTTATTTTCGTGTTGGTGTTTGAAGTGGTTGATATCCAGAGGACTTTTCAACCAATTTGATGTTAGTTGTAGAATAATGCATTTATAACTAACGATTTTCTCAACTGGTTGAAAAATGCCCCGCTGGTAAGTTAGTTAGTAAATGCATTATTCTACAACTAACTTCAAATTGGTTGAAAAGTCATGTGAATATCAACCAGTTGTGATTACTAACCTTCTGATCTCCAGATGACTTTTCAACCAATTTGTAGTTAGTTGTGGAATAATGCATTTATAACTAACGATTTCTTCAACTGGTTGAAAAAAGTCGCGCAGGGTCGTAAAAGATATCTCCCTGTTGATTTTGCTAGTGCGATACGTAGATATTTTCACATTCAGAAACATCGATTAAACTCTCCAATATATAGTCCGTAACAGAGAGCGTTTTGTTATCTTATTTCCAAAAGATGTACCGTAGACTCAAAGTTCAAATGTTACAACTAAATTTCAATATTAAAATTGTTGGATTTGAGTTTAAAGTACTAAATTGAAATGAAATCCGCTGAAAATGTGACTAAAATTTTAAAAATATGGAATAAAGGTGGTGCTTTTATATGAAACCTTAGACCCATGTAGACTATTATTTGCTCCAGCGGTTATTTCCTATTAAATATTAATCTTGAGACACTTCAGTTGAAATATGTAGCTGAAATCATGAAAAACTGGAACTGAGTACCTGAAGGTACCGTTATATCGGGTTTATAGTTAAAATTGAATATTCATAATTTTCTGACACCAAACAAAGATCTCATTACAAACAATCAATACAAAATTATGAAAAACTGAAAATGCAGATAAAATCATTTAAACGCCGAATATCGGAAGGTACCGCAATATGGTGGATATAAAGACTGAGGCCCATGTGGATAATTATCTACTAAATTGGTTTGTTTCTTACAAAAATATATATGAAATACTGCTGTTGAAATTAACAAAATTATTAGAACAGTGTTGACTTGTTTGTTCGGGATACCATAGTAATTTGTTGTTGCAAAATGGACAGACTTAATCCCTTTATTGTTGTTTTTATAAAAAACAACGTTTGTTCATTATTTGTTGTAACAGACAAAACCAACTTACATGGTTATGCTACTTCGTTCATGTAAAACGAAAGCATAACAAGTGGAGAAAAATGAAAATGTTTATAAATGCGGTTGTAAGATGTAGAAGATTTTCCAAAAGAATTTTATTTGTATGTAATTCTTTGGTTCCTCTTCTATTGAGCTTACGATCTCGTCACATGGGTAAAAAAAAGTTTTTTTTTTGTCATAGGAGTTATTTTTAAAATAACTTCTGGTTAGAATATTCCAGACAAAAAACAAGGGAGTTGATGAGGATTGGTGGCTCTTTACGAAACCTAGGTATTCCCTGCCTTACCCCTCGTTCTCCACTAATAAACAAACGTTGTTTTTATAAAAATAACAATAAAGGGATTAAACTGACCATTTTACAACAACAAAATTATAATATTTATATTGTAATTGTAATATTTTTATATTACAATTTCTGAAAAAAAAATTCTATGAAAATATCAAATCAAAATCAAATCGTTGTTATATATTTACATTTTTTACCCCATTTACATATGTATAGAATTTCGGAATTTCTTGAAATTTTTTAAGTTATTTCCAAACTGTGAAGGGCATTAAAAGTTTGGAGCCGAACTTAGCTGCTTTTTTACTTGCTTTTATGTCATATTGAAAAAGTGATGCAAAGTAATGCACTATTAGATGGAAGTTGTGACTTCAATCCTTTAGATATTTTCTGAACAGTTGGTTTAAAAAGTCTGTTTTTCTTTTGGACCCCCGAGAAAGTTTTGTGGAAGGCATTCTCGGATACTTCGGATATCAAATATTTTACAATTATTGCCTGAAAAATATCGCAAAACTGGATAAACAGCTCATTTAGTCAGGAATTGTGAATGCGAAAATATTGATTGACAGTAACAAGCAAAATAGTGAGTGCCAGGTGTTGGTATTATATTAGGGCTATAACTAAACGAGTATAGGAAGAAGACAGGCGGACAGACAGATAGACATAGTTTTATAGACTTGAAATTTTACTCTCTGTTCCCAAAGGATATTTTTGGGTAAGTTAAATTGATGGTAACATAATTTACCCCCTAAGAGAGAAGTTAAGTTGGGCTGTCGTCTGAAATTGAACTCCTTGCAGCATGATTTCTAAACTGTTGCATATATATGCATATGTATGTTGCATATGCAAGAACAAGCATATATACGTGTAAATATATACTTTTTTACAGATTAAGTATGGGTCATGTTGCCTGAAAATGTGTTTAGGTTCTTCAGTTTAAATGTCCATGACCAGAAATTTACCAACAGCTAGTTATTTCGATTCAGAAATATCTATAGATAAAAAATATTAAGTTCGCCTTAATTCCAATGCTCTTGGAACAAAACAAGTACGGTTATATGGGGGAAAACTTTGGGTCTTACCTTTTGTGGCATATCATTGTATACACATACATATCATATACAACCATACAATGATGTGCTACAATTAAATTAAAAAAATAAAAGAAGCAAGTAAAAATACATTAAGTTCGGCCGGACCGATGCAATAGTACCTGGATTCAAACGTTTTCCACTTTTAACTACAACCTCCAGTAAGATCGGTAGGAGAATGGTTGGAGCCGTTATATGGGTCCATACTAAAACAATTTAATACTACAACGATTGTAATTTATTGCGAGTCTTAAATACCACATTTCACATAATTTCGAGTGTAAATGTGGCTAGGATGACCAGGACCAATATGGACAATGTTTGAAAGTTTGTAGAACACATTATGAAGCAAAAATACCAAATTTCACATAAATCTATTAGAAAATGTGTTTTTAATTGTCAAATACCGGATATACGTTACGCCGACGTAGATATTCAATGTTCTGCCACCGGAACTATAACCCATAACGAACTATAAATACCAGTTTTTAGACAAATTGGTGGAAATATGTGGCTAAAACTATCGAAATACCGAATATCGGGAGGTACCGTTATATTCAAACCTGAGACGATATTGATACAATTTAGCAAAGCTATTTCCGAGCTCTACAATATATTTTGTACCAAATATCATTGTTGTGGAGTGCATATTACGAATGTTGAACCGATTCTCACCAATTTCAATAGGGTTCGTCTGGAAAATTTCATTTCAATCGTATAGTAAATGCGACCTGCATTTTGTTCACAAAAATGCATGGACAGACGCACGCACTGACATGCATAAATCGACTCAGAAAATGATTATATGACGATTCTCAGAAGTATTATGGGTCTACCTCGGTTCCTTCTCCATGTTACAAACAAATGCACAAAGACATAATATCCTTACCACTATGTGGTGTATGGTATAATAAAGTCGATAAAGGAGTATGTCGGGGAAAGCACATATGTTTACATTTGTTTATGTTAGAATTGCATATTGCCAAAGGATCCAGGGAGCCTACGTTCGCTTAGTACGGACCGTAGAGCGATGTGTTCTTGGGGTAAAAGGATGCCTTCAACTTCCCTGTGGCATGCGTTCGTATATATGTACTCTCTCAACTCGTATTGCAACAGACAGACGAACATCGCTAAATCGACTTAGAATTTTACGCTGATAAAGAATATATAAAGATATATATCTTGGTCGTTGCTGAGACTTCAACGAATGTAGACATGCGTGGGGGATGCACGCATTGTTGCTCCGTTAACATTAATAAAACAAATTATAGATAGCTTTTGTAGAAAATTATAAATATATGGAGCTTATATATAATGCTTTTTAATATTTTTTCTATCATAAAACACGTTTCTTGTTACAAAACGTTCAAAATCAACAGGGAGATATCTTTTACGACCCTGCGGGACTTTTTTCAACTAGTTGAAGAAATCGTTAGTTATAAATGCATTATTCCACAACTAACTACAAATTGGTTGAAAAGTCATCTGGAGATCAGAAGGTTAGTAATCACAACTGGTTGATATTCACATGACTTTTCAACCAATTTGAAGTCAGTTGTAGAATAATGCATTTATAACTAACGATTTTCTCAACTGGTTGAAAAATGCCCCGCTGGTAAGTTAGTTAGTAAATGCATTATTCTACAACTAACTTCAAATTGGTTGAAAAGTCATGTGAATATCAACCAGTTGTGATTACTAACCTTCTGATCTCCAGATGACTTTTCAACCAATTTGTAGTTAGTTGTGGAACAATGCATTTATAACTAACGATTTCTTCAACTGGTCGAAAAAAGTCCCGCAGGGTCGTAAAAGATATCTCCCTGTTGATTTTGGACGTTTTGTAACAAGAAACGTGTTTTATGATAGAAAAAATATTAAAAAAGCATTATATATAAGCTCCATATATTTATAATTTTCTACAAAAGCTATCTATAATTTGTTCTATTAATGTTAACGGAGCAACAATGCGTGCATCCCCCACGCAAGTCCACATTCGTTGAAGTCTCAGCAACGACCAAGATATATATCTTTATATATTCTTTATATATCAACCAGTTGTGATTACTAACCTTCTGATCTCCAGATGACTTTTCAACCAATTTGTAGTTAGTTGTGGAATAATGCATTTATAACTAACGATTTCTTCAACTGGTTGAAAAAAGTCCCGCAGGGTCGTAAAAGATATCTCCCTGTTGATTTTGGACGTTTTGTAACAAGAAACGTGTTTTATGATAGAAAAAATATTAAAAAGCATTATATATAAGCTCCATATATTTATTATTTTCTACAAAAGCTATCTATAATTTGTTTTATTAATGTTAACGGAGCAACAATGCGTGCATCCCCCACGCATGTCTACATTCGTTGAAGTCTCAGCAACGACCAAGATATATATCTTTATATATTCTTTATCAGCGTAAAATTTTAAGTCGATTTAGCGATGTTCGTCTGTCTGTTGCAATACGAGTTGAGAGAGTACATATATACGAACGCATGCCACAAGGAAGTTGAAGGCATCCTTTTACCCCAAGAACACATCTCTCTACGGTCCGTACTAAGCGAACGTAGGCTTCCTGGATCCTTTGGCAATATGCAATTCTAACATAAACAAATGTAAACATATGTGCTTTCCCCGACATACTCCTTTATCGACTTTATTATACCATACACCACATAGTGGTAAGGATATTATGTCTTTGTGCATTTGTTTGTAACATGGAGAAGGAACCGAGGTAGACCCATAATTACTTCTGAGAATCGTCATATAATCATTTTCTGAGTCGATTTATGCCTGTCAGTGCGTGCGTCTGTCCATGTATTTTTGTGAACAAAATGCAGGTCGCATTTACTATACGATTGAAATGAAATTTTCCAGACGAACCCTATTGAAATTGGTGAGAATCGGTTCAACATTCGTAATATGCACTCCACAACAATGATATTTGGTACAAAATATATTGTAGAGCTCGGAAATAGCTTTGCTAAATTGTATCAATATCGTCTCAGGTTTGAATATAACGGTACCTCCCGATATTCGGTATTTCGATAGTTTTAGCCACATATTTCCACCAATTTGTCTAAAAACTGGTATTTATAGTTCGTTATGGGTTATAGTTCCGGTGGCAGAACATTGAATATCTACGTCGGCGTAACGTATATCCGGTATTTGACAATTTAAGACACATTTTCTAATAGATTTATGTGAAATTTGGTATTTTTGCTTCATAATGTGTTCTACAAACCTTCAAACATTGTCCATATTGGTCCTGGTCATCCTAGTCACATTTACACTCGAAATTATGTGAAATGTGGTATTTAAGACTCGCAATAAACTACAATCATTGTAGTATTAAATTGTTTTAGTATGGGCCCAAATAACAGCTCCAACCATTCTCCTACCGATCTTACTGGAGGTTGTAGTTAAAAGTGGAAAACGTTTGAATCCAGGTACTATTGCATCGGTCCGGCCGAACTTAATGTCTTTTTACTTGCTTCTTTTATTTTTTTAATTTAATTGTAGCACATCATTGTATGGTTGTATATGACATGTATGTGTATACAATGATATGCCACAAAAGGTAAGACCCAAAGTTTTCCCCCATATAACCGTACTTGTTTTGTTCCAAGAGCATTGGAATTAAGGCGAACTTAATATTTTTATCTATAGATATTTCTGAATCGAAATAACTAGCTGTTGGTAAATTTCTGGTCATGGACATTTAAACTGAAGAACCTAAACACATTTTCAGGCAACATGACCCATACTTAATCTGTAAAAAAGTATATATTTACACGTATATATATGCTTGTTCTTGCATATGCAACATACATATGCATATATATGCAACAGTTTAGAAATCATGCTGCAAGGAGTTCAATTTCAGACGACAGCCCAACTTAACTTCTCTCTTAGGGGGTAAATTATGTTACCATCAATTTAACTTACCCAAAAATATCCTTTGGGAACAGAGAGTAAAATTTCAAGTCTATAAAACTATGTCTATCTGTCTGTCCGCCTGTCTTCTTCCTATACTCGTTTAGTTATAGCCCTAATATAATACCAACACCTGGCACGCACTATTTTGCTTGTTACTGTCAATCAATATTTTCGCATTCACAATTCCTGACTGAATGAGCTGTTATATCCAGTTTTGCGATATATTTTCATTCAATAATTGTAAAATATTTGATATCCGAAATATCCGAGAATGCCTTCCACAAAACTTTCTCGGCGGTCCAAAAGAAAAACAGACTTTTTAAACCAACTGTTCAGAAAATATCTAAAGGATTGAAGTCACAACTTCCATCTAATAGTGCATTACTTTGCATCACTTTTTCAATATGACATAAAAGCAAGTAAAAAAGCAGCTAAGTTCGGCTCCAAACTTTTAATGCCCTTCACAGTTTGGAAATAACTTAAAAAATTTCAAGAAATTCCGAAATTCTATACATATGTAAATGGGGTAAAAAATGTAAATATATAACAACGATTTGATTTTGATTTGATATTTTCATAGAAGTTTTTTTTTTCAGAAATTGTAATATAAAAATATTACAATTACAATATAAATATTATAATTTTGTTGTTGCAAAATGGTCAGGTTTAATCCCTTTATTGTTATTTTTATAAAAACAACGTTTGTTTATTAGTGGAGAACGAGGGATAAGGCAGGGCATACCTAGGTTTCGTAAAGAGCCACCAATCCTCATCAACTCCCTTGTTTTTTGTCTGGAATATTCTAACCAGAAGTTATTTTAAAAATAACTCCTATGACAAAAAAAAAAACCTTTTTTTTACCCATGTGACGAGATCGTAAGCTCAATAGAAGAGGAACCAAAGAATTACATAAAAATAAAATTCTTTTGGAAAATCTTCTACATCTTACAACCGCATTTATAAACATTTTCATTTTTCTCCACTTGTTATGCTTTCATTTTACATGAAGGAAGTAGCATTACCATGTAAGTTGGTTTTGTCTGTTACAACAAATAATGAACAAACGTTGTTTTTTATAAAAACAACAATAAAGGGATTAAGTCTGTCCATTTTGCAACAACAAATTACTATGGTATCCCGAACAAACAAGTCAACACTGTTCTAATAATTTTGTTAATTTCATCTACTTTTTTCAACAGCAGTATTTCATATATATTTTTGTAAGAAACAAACCAATTTAGTAGATAATTATCCACATGGGCCTCAGTCTTTATATCCACCATATTGCGGTATCTTCCGATATTCGACGTTTAAATGATTTTATCTGCATTTTCAGTTTTTCATAATTTTATTTTTATTATATTCAATTTATTTTAATTTATTATTTTATTTATATTCAATTTTAACTATAAACCCGATATAACGGTACCTTCAGGTACTCAGTTCCAGTTTTTCATGATTTCAGCTACATATTTCAACTGAAGTGTCTCAAAATTAATATTTAATAGGAAATAACCGCTGGAGCAAATAATAGTCTACATGGGTCTAAGGTTTCATATAAAAGCACCACCTTTATTCCATATTTTTAAAATTTTAGTCACATTTTCAGCGGATTTCATTTCAATTTAGTACTTTAAACTCAAATTCAACAATTTTAATATTGAAATTTAGTTGTAACATTTGAACTTTGAGTCTACGGTACATCTTTTGGAAATAAGATAACAAAACGCTCTCTGTTACGGACTATGTATTGGAGAGTTTAATCGATGTTGTTGAATGTGAAAATATCTACGTAACGCACTAGCAACTGTTGGTCAAAAAATGGAATACATAAACACGATTCCTCTGAAACTAATAAATTATTTATTAAGTAAACAACACAAAAGGAGCAGAGTGTATTTTTTGTCGATGTTCAAGGGTTGGGGCCAAATATCTATATCTATATGAGAGGGAAATGTTTGTATGTTTATTTGTAATTCATGACCTCCACATGGGCCTATAACGGTACCTGCAGGTACTCAGTTTCAGTTATTCATGATTTCAGCTACATATTTTAATAGGAAATAAACGCTGGAGCAAATAATAGTCTACATGGGTCTAAGGTTTCATATAAAAGCACCTCCTTTATTCCATATTTCTAAAATTTTAGTTACATTTTCAGAGGATTTCAGTTCAATTTAGTACTTAAAACTCACATTCAACAATTTTAATATTGAAATTTAGTTGTAACATTTGAAATTCAAAACTCTTTGAGTCTATCTTTTGGAAATAAGATAACAAAACGCTCTCTGTTACGGACTATGTATTGGAGAGTTTAATCGATGTTGTTGAATGTGAAAATATCTACGTATCGCACTAGCAACTGTTGGTCAAAAAATGGAATACATAAACACGATTCCTCTGAAACTAATAAATTATTTATTAAGTAAACAACACAAAAGGAGCAGAGTGTATTTTTTGTCGATGTTCAAGGGTTGGGGCCAAATATCTATATCTATATGAGAGGGAAATGTTTGTATGTTTATTTGTAATTCATGACCTCGAAACTACTACACAAATTTTCACATCACCTGAAAGAAACATATGCTTTATTAATTTTTGAAATTCCGCTTGGAATTGGAGTTATAGCATCAGAATCGGAGGTACTTTTCAAAAATTTAGATTTTATTTGCACATATCTGTTGATCGATTACAGATTCAGTCTCCAAATTTGGAATGCGATACGGAATTTGGAACAAAAATAAATGTGGGTAAT
Source organism: Musca domestica (assembly GCF_030504385.1). Classification (NCBI taxonomy): domain Eukaryota; kingdom Metazoa; phylum Arthropoda; class Insecta; order Diptera; family Muscidae; genus Musca; species Musca domestica. The sequence goes on along the minus strand of NW_026712328.1, from coordinate 8,534,573 downwards.
TATGTTTAAAATTGTTTAGATTTGGAAATAGCTCCCATATACATTTTCGGCCGATTTCATATAATTGATGCACCAAACACGATATGTATCTCTAATTTCAATAAAATTTGGAATATGTAACGGAATTTAAAACAAAAATAAATTTGCCAAATTACATTCAAATCGGTTAAGATTTGGATATAGCTCCCATATACATTTTCGGGCGATTTTACATATTTTATATACGCGATATGTATGACCGATTCCAATTAAGTTCGGACAAAGAGAAGAAATTTGGTACCAAAAAATTTGCCAAATTATATTGAAATTAGTTGAGGTTTGGGTATAGTACCCATGTATATATTTTGGCCGATTTAATGTATATTATGCACCAAACACGATATGTATGTCCGATTCTAAGTATACTACAACATCGCCTGAATGTAACATATGCTATATACATGTTTGAAATTCCACTTGGAACTGGAGATATAGCATCAGAATCGGAGGTACCTGCCAAAAATTTAGATTTTATATGCACATATCTATTGATCGATTACTGATACAGTGTCCAAATTTAGAATGCGTAACGGAATTTGAAGCATTAACCCACAACACATCTGCATTTGTATTAGGATAGCAGTAAAAACTACACTACAATTTAATTGTGGATACGATTATAAGGCGAAATATGTAGCTACATCGAATACACTAATTGCAGCATAAATACCACTCAACTTCAAAATATTGTAGTTTCCTGAACGCATTACATTTGCTATGAAATTAATAAATCCGAAGGCCCACCGTGTATGCGGACTAAATTTGGTATGTTCCTGCTTTTCTGATGGTCAGCTTTTTCTGGCATGTTCACGCGTTGGTAGACCGAGCTAAATGTTTGTTAACGCATTAAAGTATGACAATAATTTTTTTGTTTAATTTTTGAATTTATTTCATTTTTTTAAGCAACAAATATTCGTTTACAAAATTTTGAATACATATGAAATCCAAAGGGGTAGCGAAGCGCACCGGGTTCAGCTAGTACATATATAAATGGGTAAGAAATGTAAAAATATAAGAACGACACTGGAACTAATTTGACATTTTCACAAAAGTTTTTTTTTTTCAAAAATTTTAATTAAAATTTAATATAACAAGTAAAGAAGCTGTAAGTTCGGCCGGTCCGAACTTTGAATACCCTCCACCATTTGGTACAAATTTGACAAATTTTAAATAAATTAAAATCAATTAAAAATTCTGTTAAAATCTTAAAATATATCCCCGATATATGGAATTTTGTAGATTTTAGCGACACTATTTCAAATTTTGTATTTGAAGTTTGTAATGGATACTACAGCCTATGCCAGAAAATTGTCTGTGCAGGCTTATGACAAAAGTTGCGTATGCAGGTTCACGTCGTCGTATAGACCCTAGTATACGGCTACATTCGGTTTGACTAAAGTGGCTCCAAGTTAATATTTAATAGAAACTAACCACTGGAGCAAACAATAGTCTACATGGGGCGGCACCTCCGGGTATTCCATATTATTTACAATACAACTTACTGTTTTTTTTTTTTTTTTTTTTTTTTTTTTTTGATACGTTTAACTCTTAGATGCACAAAATGAACATTGCGCTTGTTTATGAGAGAGAAACTGAAAAGCTCCCCTGCGGGAAAATAAATTGGTTTAAAACAAATTTAAAATTAGTTTAAAAAAACCATAACTAGTTATTTTTTGATTTATTTCCTCTACGAAAACTAACTATTTTAACATGGGGATGAGCTAGGCAGTGGACAACTGTCCATTCCTGCATTACTTTGAAACTAAATATAAACTAGTTACTTTTAAACGAACTATAAACCAATTTCTTTTAAGCCAATTTTCAGTCAGTTAAAAAATATGTTAAAAAAGTTCAAAAAGTTCTTTTTTTATTTGTTAATCAAATTCTTTATTTTCTATTTGAAAGAGGAGTGCTATTTTCAGATACCCTGGCAGCACTGTTTTCCTTAGCATATGTACTTGTGTGTTAAGGTTAGCAGCACTAGCTTGTATTATTGTACGTTGCATTTATATCGAAGTATTTTTGGAAATGTATTATGCGAACTATTGCAAAGTAGTTTGATATAACCAATCATCTTTGTTTTTTAGGGCTGTTTTTCTCTAGAGAACTTATATGTGTTTTGTTTTTGCAATTTATTTTCGTGTTGGTGTTTGAAGTGGTTGATATCCAGAGGACTTTTCAACCAATTTGAAGTTAGTTGTAGAATAATGCATTTATAACTAACGATTTTCTCAACTGGTTGAAAAATGCCCCGCTGGTAAGTTAGTTAGTAAATGCATTATTCTACAACTAACTTCAAATTGGTTGAAAAGTCATGTGAATATCAACCAGTTGTGATTACTAACCTTCTGATCTCCAGATGACTTTTCAACCAATTTGTAGTTAGTTGTGGAATAATGCATTTTTAACTAACGATTTCTTCAACTGGTTGAAAAAAGTCCCGCAGGGTCGTAAAAGATATCTCCCTGTTGATTTTGGATGTTTTGTAACAAGAAACGTGTTTTATGATAGAAAAAATATTAAAAAGCATTATATATAAGCTCCATATATTTATAATTTTCTACAAAAGCTATCTATAATTTGTTTTATTAATGTTAACGGAGCAACAATGCGCGCATCCCCCACGCAAGTCTACATCCGTTGAAGTCTCAGCAACGACCAAGATATATATCTTTATATATTCTTTATATATCAACCAGTTGTGATTACTAACCTTCAGATCTCCAGATGACTTTTCAAACAATTTGTAGTTAGTTGTGGAATAATGCATTTATAACTAACGATTTCTTCAACTGGTTGAAAAAAGTCCCGCAGGGTCGTAAAAGATATCTCCCTGTTGATTTTGGACGTTTTGTAACAAGAAACGTGTTTTATGATAGAAAAAATATTAAAAAGCATTATATATAAGCTCCATATATTTATAATTTTCTACAAAAGCTATCTATAATTTGTTTTATTAATGTTAACGGAGCAACAATGCGTGCATCCCCCACGCATGTCTACATTCGTTGAAGTCTCAGCAACGACCAAGATATATATCTTTATATATTCTTTATCAGCGTAAAATTCTAAGTCGACTTAGCGATGTTCGTCTGTCTGTTGCAATACGAGTTGAGAGAGTACATATATACGAACGCATGCCACAGGGAAGTTGAAGGCATCCTTTTACCCCAAGAACACATCTCTCTACGGTCCGTACTAAGCGAACGTAGGCTCCCTGGATCCTTTGGCAATATGCAATTCTAACATAAACAAATGTAAACATATGTGCTTTCCCCGACATACTCCTTTATCGACTTTATTATACCATACACCACATAGTGGTAAGGATATTATGTCTTTGTGCATTTGTTTGTAACATGGAGAAGGAACCGAGGTAGACCCATAATTACTTCTGAGAATCGTCATATAATCATTTTCTGAGTCGATTTATGCCTGTCAGTGCGTGCGTCTGTCCATGTATTTTTGTGAACAAAATGCAGGTCGCATTTACTATACGATTGAAATGAAATGTTCCAGACGAACCCTATTGAAATTGGTGAGAATCGGTTCAACATTCGTAATATGCACTCCACAACAATGATATTTGGTACAAAATATATTGTAGAGCTCGGAAATAGCTTTGCTAAATTGTATCAATATCGATATTCGGTATTTCGATAGTTTTAGCCACATATTTCCACCAATTTGTCTAAAAACTGGTATTTATAGTTCGTTATGGGTTATAGTTCCGGTGGCAGAACATTGAATATCTACGTCGGCGTAACGTATATCCGGTATTTGACAATTTAAGACACATTTTCTAATAGATTTATGTGAAATTTGGTATTTTTGCTTCATAATGTGTTCTACAAACCTTCGTCAAAACATTGTCCATATTGGTCCTGGTCATCCTAGTCACATTTACACTCGAAATTATGTGAAATGTGGTATTTAAGACTCGCAATAAATTACAATTGTTGTAGTATTAAATTGTTTTAGTATGGACCCATATAACGGCTCCAACCATTCTCCTACCGATCTTACTGGAGGTTGTAGTTAAAAGTGGAAAACGTTTGAATCCAGGTACTATTGCATCGGTCCGGCCGAACTTAATGTATTTTTACTTGCTTCTTTTATTTTTTTAATTTAATTGTAGCACATCATTGTATGGTTGTATATGACATGTATGTGTATACAATGATATGCCACAAAAGGTAAGTCCCAAAGTTTTCCCCCATATAACCGTACTTGTTTTGTTCCAAGAGCATTGGAATTAAGGCGAACTTAATATTTTTTATCTATAGATATTTCTGAATCGAAATAACTAGCTGTTGGTAAATTTCTGGTCATGGACATTTAAACTGAAGAACCTAAACACATTTTCAGGCAACATGACCCATACTTAATCTGTAAAAAAGTATATATTTACACGTATATATATGCTTGTTCATGCATATGCAACATACATATGCATATATATGCAACAGTTTAGAAATCATGCTGCAAGGAGTTCAATTTCAGACGACAGTCCAACTTGACTTCTCTCTTAGGGGGTAAATTATGTTACCATCAATTTAACTTACCCAAAAATATCCTTTGGGAACAGAGAGTAAAATTTCAAGTCTATAAAACTATGTCTATCTGTCTGTCCGCCTGTCCCTTGAGATTGTAAAATAGGTCCAAAAGTACAAAATAGATTTTTAAAGTAGAACATGCGTAAACAGCTTCCTATACTCGTTTAGTTATAGCCCTAATATAATACCAACACCTGGCACTCACTATTTTGCTTGTTACTGTCAATCAATATTTTCGCATTCACAATTCCTGACTGAATGAGCTGTTATATCCAGTTTTGCGATATATTTTCAGGCAATAATTGTAAAATATTTGATATCCGAAGTATCCGAGAATGCCTTCCACAAAACTTTCTCGGGGGTCCAAAAGAAAAACAGACTTCCATCTAATAGTGCATTACTTTGCATCACTTTTTCAATATGACATAAAAGCAAGTAAAAAAGCAGCTAAGTTCGGCTCCAAACTTTTAATGCCCTTCACAGTTTGGAAATAACTTAAAAAATTTCAAGAAATTCCGAAATTCTATACATATGTAAATGGGGTAAAAAATGTAAATATATAACAACGATTTGATTTTGATTTGATATTTTCATAGAATTTTTTTTTTCAGAAATTGTAATATAAAAATATTACAATTACAATATAAATATTATAATTTTGTTGTTGTAAAATGGTCAGTTTAATCCCTTTATTGTTATTTTTATAAAAACAACGTTTGTTTATTAGTGGAGAACGAGGGGTAAGGCAGGGAATACCTAGGTTTCGTAAAGAGCCACCAATCCTCATCAACTCCCTTGTTTTTTGTCTGGAATATTCTAACCAGAAGTTATTTTAAAAATAACTCCTATGACAAAAAAAAACCTTTTTTTACCCATGTGACGAGATCGTAAGCTCAATAGAAGAGGAACCAAAGAATTAAATAATAAATAAAAATAAAATGTTTTTGGAAAATCTTCTACATCTTACAACCGCATTTATAAACATTTTCATTTTTCTCCACTTGTTATGCTTTCATTTTACATGAAGGAAGTAGCATAACCATGTAAGTTGGTTTTGTCTGCTACAACAAATAATGAACAAACGTTGTTTTTTATAAAAACAACAATAAAGGGATTAAGTCTGTCCATTTTGCAACAACAAATTACCATGGTATCCCGAACAAACAAGTCAACACTGTTCTAATAATTTTGTTAATTTCTTCCACTTTTTTCAACAGCAGTATTTCATATATATTTTTGTAAGAAACAAACCAATTTAGTAGATAATTATCCACATGGGCCTCAGTCTTTATATCCACCATATTGCGGTACCTTCCGATAATCGGCGTTTAAATGATTTTATCTGCATTTTCAGTTTTTCATAATTTTGTATTGATTGTTTGTAATGAGATATTTGTTTGGTGTCAGAAAATTATGAATATTCAATTTTAACTATAAACCCGATATAACGGTACCTTCAGGTACTCAGTTCCAGTTTTTCATGATTTCAGCTACATATTTCAACTGAAGTGTCTCAAAATTAATATTTAATAGGAAATAACCGCTGGAGCAAATAATAGTCTACATAATAGTCTACATATTTTTAAAATTTTAGTCACATTTTCAGCGGATTTCATTTCAATTTAGTACTTAAAACTCAAATTCAACAATTTTAATATTGAAATTTAGTTGTAACATTTGAAATTCAAAACTCTTTGAGTCTACGGTACATCTTTTGGAAATAAGATAACAAAACGCTCTCTGTTACGGACTATGTATTGGAGAGTTTAATCGATGTTGTTGAATGTGAAAATATCTACGTAACGCACTAGCAACTGTTGGTCAAAAAAATGGAATACATAAACACGATTCCTCTGAAACTAATAAATTATTTATTAAGTAAACAACACAAAAGGAGCAGAGTGTATTTTTTGTCGATGTTCAAGGGTTGGGGCCAAATATCTATATCTATATGAGAGGGAAATGTTTGTATGTTTATTTGTAATTCATAACCTCGAAACTACTACACAAATTTTCACATCACCTGAAAGAAACATATGCTTTATTAATTTTTGAAATTCCGCTTGGAATTGGAGTTATAGCATCAGAATCGGAGGTACTTTTCAAAAATTTAGATTTTATTTGCACATATCTGTTGATCGATTACAGATTCAGTCTCCAAATTTGGAATTTGGAACAAAAATAAATGTGGGTAATTATGTTTAAAATTGTTTAGATTTGGAAATAGCTCCCATATACATTTTCGGCCGATTTCATGTAATTGATGCACCAAACACGATATGTATCTCTAATTTCAATAAAATTTGGAATATGTAACGGAATTTAAAACAAAAATAAATTTGCCAAATTACATTCAAATCGGTTAAGATTTGGATATAGCTCCCATATACATTTTCGGGCGATTTTACATATTTTATATACGCGATATGTATGACCGATTCCAATTAAGTTCGGACAAAGAGAAGAAATTTGGTACCAAAAAATTTGCCAAATTATATTGAAATTAGTTGAGGTTTGGGTATAGTACCCATGTATATATTTTGGCCGATTTAATGTATATTATGCACCAAACACGATATGTATGTCCGATTCTAAGTATACTACAACATCGCCTGAATGTAACATATGCTATATACATATTTGAAATTCCACTTGGAACTGGAGATATAGCATCAGAATCGGAGGTACCTGCCAAAAATTTAGATTTTATATAAACATATCTATTGATCGATTACAGATACAGTCTCCAAATTTAGAATGCGTAACGGAATTTGAAGCATTAACCCACAACACATCTGCATTTGTATTAGGATAGCAGTAAAAAACTACACTACAATTTAATTGTGGATACGATTATAAGGCGAAATATGTAGCTACATCGAATTCACTAATTGCAACATAAATACCACTCAACTTCAAAATATTGTAGTTTCCTGAACGCATTACATTTGCTATGAAATTAATAAATCCGAAGGCCCACCGTGTATGCGGACTAAATTTGGTATGTTCCTGCTTTTCTGATGGTCAGCTTTTTCTGGCATGTTCACGCGTTGGTAGACCGAGCTAAATGTTTGTTTACGCATTAAAGTATGACAATAATTTTTTTGTTTAATTTTTGAATTTATTTCATTTTTTTAAGCAACAAATATTCGTTTACAAAATTTTGAATACATATGAAATCCAAAGGGGTAGCGAAGCGCACCGGGTTCAGCTAGTACATATATAAATGGGTAAGAAATGTAAAAATATAAGAACGACACTGGAAATAATTTGACATTTTCACAAAAGTTTTTTTTTTTTTCAAAAATTGTAATTAAAATTTAATATAACAAGTAAAGAAGCTGTAAGTTCGGCCGGGCCGAACTTTGAATACCCTCCACCATTTGGTACAAATTTGACAAATTTTAAATAAATTAAAATCAATTAAAAATTCTGTTAAAATCTTAAAAATATATCCCCGATATATGGAATTTTGTAGATTTTAGCGACATTATTTCAAATTTTGTATTTGAAGTTTGTAATGGATACTACAGCCTATGCCAGAAAATTGTCTGTGCAGGCTTATGACAAAAGTTGCGTATGCAGGTTCACGTCGTCGTATAGACCCTAGTATACGGCTACATTCGGTTTGACTAAAGTGGCTCCAAGTTAATATTTAATAGAAACTAACCACTGGAGCAAACAATAGTCTACATGGGGCGGCACCTCCGGGTATTCCATATTATTTACAATACAACTTACTGTTTTTTTTTTTTTTTTTTTTTGATACGTTTAACTCTTAGATGCACAAAATGAACATGGCGCTTGTTTATGAGAGAGAAACTGAAAAGCTCCCCTCCGGGAAAATAAATTGGTTTAAAACTAATTTAAAATTAGTTTAAAAAAACCACAACTAGTTATTTTTTTATTTATTTCCTCTACGATAACTAACTATTTTAACATGGGGATGAGCTAGGCAGTGGACAACTGTCCATTCCTGTATTACTTTGAAACTAAATATAAACTAGTTACTTTTAAACTAACTATAAACCAATTACTTTTAAGCCAATTTTGAGTCAGTTTTTTTTTTTTTTTAAGTTTCTTTCTTTATTGATAATATAATAATTATTACAATTCATTATTTACATAGTTCCACGAAGCTATTGTAGGATTGTATGTGGAGTAAGAAGTGATTACAATTTTCATTGATTGACTAAAATTAGCTGTAGACTTTAAATATTATTATTTTATTTTTGCTTATAATTATTAATTACTTATTTAAATAATGATTTTTGAGTAATTTTATCCTAATTTTTTTATTGCATTCCTGCATTATCGCATTTGGTAGTTCATTTAAGATGGTAGGCAGACTAACAGATAGTGCATGTTTTCCATAGTCATTTTTAAATGCTGGGACTATATATCGACCTTCAATTCTGCGTCTAGTGTTTTGTTCATGGTTTAGTTTCTTCGCTAAGTTTGCGTCTTCCATGAATTCTTTTATGATTGAAATCGAATATAAATCCTTTATATTAAGAATTTTTTGAGTTGCGTACAGTTGTGTGGTTGGCCTGTTGTTATTAGTTCTGTGTTGTGTGCTGGCTGGTTGTTTTTTGCTTAATGATTTGACAATTTTGTTCTGTGCAGATTGCAGAACACTGCATATTTTTGCATTACCCCAGGCAGTAATCCCATGTCTGAGATGAGATTCCACTAACGAAAAATATGCTTGTTTAATAACATAATAAGGTGCGCAATTTCCGAGGTGGTATAGAGAGTATGATGATTGCCTCAATTTTGTTTGAACATGGTGAATATGAGACTTCCATTTAAAATTATCATCTAGATGAACGCCTAGATATTTATAAGTTTCAACTATTTCTAGATGAGAGTCGCAGTTGTCGTTCTGCGATTGATTGAACACTATATCTTTTTTTTGTAGACATTCCGTATTGTGAAATGTTATTCTAAAGGTAGTTTTAGGTACGGTTCTCGGTCTAATATGCATGACTTTAGTTTTTTTAGCATTTATGATTAGACCGCTATCATGACACCATCTCGTCACTTTATTTAAGTCATATTGAAGGGAACATACAGCATCATTTAATGACTTATTGCTGACGATTATTGCTGTGTCGTCGGCGTATGTGTATGCTGTGCTGTATTTCAGTTGTAATAAAGCATTTCATTTGCGTATATGATATATAATATTGGGCCCAATTTAGATCCTTGTGGAACTCCAAATTCACTCGGCATTATACTGCTCTTTGTGTCTCCTATATTTACGCAAAAAGACCTGCAGGTGAGGTAATTGGCGAACCAATTCAAGATTTTTCCTCGTATACTGACTTTTTCTAGGACGTTTAATAGTTTCTCGTGTGGTAGAGTGTCAAATGCTTTGCTAAAGTCAATGAATAAAGCTAAGCAGTTTTTATTTTGGCTCAAAGACGTGTTGATGTTATTAGCGAATAGTCCTAGAAGCTGATTTATGTTTTTACCCTTTTGAAAACCATATTGTTCTTTGTTAATTACCTTATATTTTTTTAGAAAGCTGTTTAGTCTTCTCGCAACTATTTCCGCTAAAACTTTCTCTATTACCGGTAGAATTGCTATAGGTCTGTAGTTATTGTAGTCTGATTTGTTACCACTTTTGTGTATAGGTTTGATTAGGGATTGCTTCATTAAATCAGGAATTATGGCGTTATGAATGCTATCGTTCACAAGTTTTGTGATTATAGGTGTTAGTACGTTTGCATTATTTTTTAGGTCTATTGACCTTATATTGTCTATTCCAGGACTTTTTCTTGGGTTCAATGCACATAGTATATTATATATTTCTTGTTCACTTGCATAATCTGTAAACATTGAGTTTTGAAAGATTTTTTCTACTTTTAAGTTTAGAGTTATTATTGAACATTGATGAACGATATTAAGAACATTTTGATTAAAGTTTCTAGCGAAGTTTTCGGTGATGTTCAAGAGTGATTAATTTTTAAAGCTTTTTAGTAGAGTATCGTTATTATTTTCAGATTTTGACCTGGTAATTTTGTTTATCAATTTCCATGTTTCTCTAATGTTATTTCTGATTTCTATAAATTGTTTATGAAAATAATTGTTTTTTGCCTTTTTTATAATTTTATTTAGCCTATTATTAAATCGCTTATATATGGTTTCATTGGTTTTGTTGTTTTTGTTACGAGTCCATTTTTTATATAAATTGTCTCTCATATTGCAGTATCTCAAAATGTATTCATTAAGCCAAGGGAATTCATTTCTCTTTTTGAACTTAGATTCTTTAACTTCCGATTTTTTGTATATTTCGTTGAAAGTGTTATAAATATTATTATAAAGCTCGCTGGTGTTACTGGATTTGTTTAATATTTCCTCCCAGTTTGTGTTAATTATTTGAATGTTGACTTTATTTGTGTATATTTTACGTTTTTCTTCTATTTGTTCCTTTCTGGATTCAACCTTTTTCTCATTATTTAAAAATCCGAAAACTGCAAAATGATCTGATATTTGTAATCTCACTGTGCCTGCATGTCCATGTATTAAATTTTTATCCATTCTTGAAAATAAATGGTCAATACATGTTCGAGTTTGGACCGTATTGTCCTCTCTTGTTGCCATATTGATCATGCAATGTAAACCATATGAAGATAGAATATTTAAATAATTTGTTGCTAAACGATTGCGCTTTATTAAGTCAATATTAATGTCACCCGACATAATTAATTTTTGTTTTCTGTTTACATTGGCAATTAGATTTTCTAATTCCTTTAAGAACACTTTGATATTTTGGTTTGGTGGTCTATAGATTGCTATGATGATGATTTCTTGGTTGTTTATTGGTTTTATTATTAATTTCATTGTTTCGGCTGATGACATTTCAGTTTCCAATTGGTCAAATTGTAATTCATTTCTGATGAAGACAGCTAGGCCTCCACTCCTGCCATGTCTGTTCTGAAATATTGCATTAAAGCCATTTATATTGTTACGTTCTTGGATTTTACTTAATCCCGTGTAGACGTTGTTTTATTTCCCAATACAGCTCGTACCAAATAAAACGCGGGTTCTTTCGGATTACGATTATTACAATGATTTTATTCACACAACTTTACTTTGCACTTTACTTTACTCGACGGTTTCAATTCGCGATCTGATTCACAACTGACTAACTGCCTTTCCATTTCCCCTATTTATATGAGCCTCTCCTGTCGCTACAGAAGTTTCTAGACGATCTGGTAACGCCTAGATTACGAACAATCTACTAATGCAACGAACACATACAAACTTACATTGAGTGAACAATAACAACAACACATACACAGGCGAGGGGGTAACAAAGAAAGAGGAATTAAGCGATCATCAATGATGACGTTTAACAAGAATTGTACGTCAGCAACAAAATAGAAAATGAAAGAGGAAATGGAAGGATGTAGAAAAATCTATACAGTAGTTGTTGTTGTGAAGTTATTCAAATAAACTGCGTAGTAGAAATTTACGTTACAATTCAAATTCTTAAATTAACGGAATTCATCTAAATTAACTTAAATCTAAAGTTATATTCGTAACATTGCCCCCCGCTTAAGCCTGTTCGTCCCGAATAGGCACAGTTCCCGTTCCGTAGGGGGTCAGCCGCTCCAAATGTACAACTTTCATCTTCGACCTGGGACTGTCGCTCCTCTGGATGCGATAATCGACGTCATTTATTTTCGTGACAATCTTGTAGGGTCCTTCCCAGTGCGTTTGTAATTTGGGGCATAGTCCTTTCTTTCGTTGTGGGTTGAACAATAGTACCAGTTGCCCTTCTTGAAACCCATCGGTATTTGACGCTCGATCGTACCTTGCCTTCATGCGGTTGCTAACCATTTTTATTCGATGTCGGACTGCATCGTGGACTTTACTAAAAGAGTTTTGACTGTCTTCATCTTGGTTCACATCGTCGTTTGGGGTAGCACCGAATATCAAATCGCCAGGTAGCTTTAATTCATTTCCGAACAGAACTTTGGCTGGGGTCCGGGATGTGGAATCATGAATGGCCGATCTATAAGCCAGTAAAAACTTGGGAATATGCTCATCCCAGTCTCGTTGGCCACTGTCCACCACTTTCCGTAGATGTTCTTCCAGGGTGCGATTGAATCTTTCCACCATGCCATCTGATTGTGGATGTAGGGGCGTCGTTCTGGTTTTCTTGATTCCGTAGGAGTCACACATTTCGTTGAAGATCGCTGATTCAAAATTCCTCCCTTGATCGGAATGAACCTCAGATGGAACACCATAGCGACAAATCCAATTTCTGCTGAACACATCCACAATTGTCCTGGCTTCTTGATTTGGGATAGCATAAACCTCTGGCCATTTACTGAAGTAATCCATGACCACTAAGACATACCGGTTCCCAGAGTCGCTTGTTGGGAACGGTCCAGCTACATCCATTGCGATTCTTTCAAAAGGGGCTCCTGAATTATACTGCTGCATGTAGCCTCAACTCTTCCGTGTTGGACCTTTAGCTCTTATGCACCTTTCACAATTGGCGATCCAGTCGGCAATGGATTTTTGACAGCCGACCCAGTAGAATCTCTGCTTTACCTTTTCAGCGGTTTTTGCTATGCCAAGATGTCCTCCACTTGGCCCATCGTGAAACTCCGACAAGACATCTCTTATTTTGGAGTCTGGGACGACGATCAAGTTCCGGTGAGATTTACCGTCCTCACTTTCCCATTTGCGATATAGGCAACCATCTATTATAAGTAGACTGTCCCACTGGGCCCAATAGGATTTTAAAAGAGGGCTTTCGGAGGTAATTTCTTTGCGACTAGGTCGTTTGCCCGTTTCTATGGCCGAAATTACTTTGCCCAGAATGGGATCTCCTCGTTGTTCCGTCGACCAATCTTCACCCGACTCAAACTGCAATAGTCGGACATCAACGATATTCTCTTTATTCTCAGCCTTTGAGCAGTGCTTGCATTCTACTTTGCATGGCCGACGAGACAGGGCATCAGCATTACCGTGTTTTCCGCCTTTTCTGTGCTCGATTCTGAAGTCATAACTCTGGAGCCTCTCGATCCAACGGGCTAGTTGACCTTCCGGATTCTTAAACTGCAGCAACCATTGGAGAGCAGCGTGGTCGGTCCTCAGCAGGAAATGCTGGCCATATAGGTATTTGTGGAAGTGTTTAACGCACTCAAGGACAGCAAGCAGCTCTCTCCTCGTCACACAGTAATTCCTCTCAGGTTTCGACAATGTCCGGCTGTAGTACCCGATGACTTTTTCCTGTCCGTCGATTTCCTGGGAAAGGACGCCACCGATGCCGCACGCACTTGCGTCTGTGTCCAGGACAAACTTGCCGCCAGGTATAGGGTATGCCAAAATGGGGGCTCTGCATAGCATGTCTTTGAGCTTTCTGAATGCCTCCTCCTGGTCGTTGCCCCACTGAAACCTCTGGCCTTTTTGCGTCAAACGGTGTAGACAGGCGGCGATGTTGGCAAAATTTTGGACAAATCGACGGTAGTATGTGCAGAGACCCAGAAAGCTTCGCAGCTCATGGAGATTTCGGGGCTGCGGCCAATCTCTGACGGCTTGAATTTTCTCCTTATCCGTCGATATGCCCTCCGGCGTCACGTGGTGCCCCAGGAACTTCACCTCTCGTTGGAAGAGACTGCACTTCTTTGGGTTCAGCTTGAGGCCTGAACACGAAAGCTGCTGTAGAACATCCTTTAAGTTCTTGATGTGTTCGTCGAAGTTGCGTCCCATGACTATGATGTCATCCAGGTATATGAGGCACGACTTCCACTGCAGCCCTTTTAACACACGCTCCATCAGCCTTTCAAATGTAGCCGGGGCGTTGCAGAGTCCGAATGGCATGACATTGAACTGCAGAGACCCCCATTTACGCCAAACGCTGTTTTCTCCTTATCTTTCTCGGCGATCTCTACTTGCCAGTACCCACTCTGCAGGTCGAGGGTGGAGAACCATGACGTCACGGCTAATGTGTCCAATGTGTCGTCGATTCTTGGGAGCGGATAGCTGTCTTTCTTGGTGACATCATTCAACTTTCTGTAGTCCACACAAAATCGGGTGCTTCCGTCTTTCTTCTTGACCAAGACCACTGGGGAGCACCATGGACTTGACGATGGTTCTATTACACCACTCTTTTCCATTTCACTTATCAGCTTCTGAACCTCGTCTCTTTTTGCCAGGGGAACACTTCTTGGAGGCTGTTTAATGGGTCTCGCGTCTGCTGTATTGATTTCATGCTTCACCACTGATGTTCTTCCTTGGTGCTCTTTTGTCAACGCAAAGGTAGAGGCATATTTCCATAATAGCTGCTTAGCCTTGTTCCTCTCGGAAGGTGATAATTGGTGTGTCCACTCTTTTATGTAGCCGTCGAGGTGCTTCTTCTCCATGGCAGCTGGCTTTTCGGTGCTAGTTTCCAAATTAACTACAGCTTCAGCTGGTGTGCATTGTCCAACATCGGAAAATTGGCAAATTTGCTCTTGCTTGTTTGACAGGTTCAAAACTCTAACAGGAATTAATCCGTCCTTGTTGCTTTTCACCAGGGCATTCGCTATTAGGATGTTACTGTTTCTGTTTTCTGCTGGTTCCACCACCCACAACTTCTCGGCTCCACAATCTCCATTCATTGGTACCCATATTATTGCTTCGGCACAGGGCGGTATTATCTCTGGATGGTCCGTGGTCAGACGTCTAATGGGTGTACTTTCATCGTAGCCCACGTTTAACGGAATTTCGACGTTAGACCAGGTCATCACACGTTCTTTCATATCCAGATTGATACCAAAGGCAATCATAAAATCTGAGCCTATTATCACTTCGTCTACGATATCGGCAACTATAAACTCGTAATTCTCCGATTTATTGGCAATAGTTAGTCTCAGGGTAATCTTGCCGTGTACTGCCGCGGGCTCCCCCGTTGCTGTGCGCAGTCTGACTCCATTAAGTTGCGTTATTTTTCCCTTTACCAGATCTGATCTTACGATGGACTTTGATGCGCCAGTATCTAACGTCAGAACTCGCTTATCACCATTGATGTACCCAGTTGTTGTTAGGTTGTGACTTTCCTGTTGTACTATTGCTATGGAGATTGTGGGGCCATCGTCGATGGGAGCCAGTTCATGCCCCGCTGGACTGGCTCGATTTAGTTTAACTGTGACTCATTGGTGGACTGTTGGGCCATTCTTCTACCATCTTTCGTTGGTGAAAACATTGAATGACGTAGAGCCGTCGAATACAGGAGGTTTGATTTTTAGTGTGTTATCAGGAACTCGCACCGGACCACCTTTGATTTCCAGTTCCGAAATTTTCTTCTCCAGATTTGTAACCCTATGGTCGTGGGACAGAAATTTCTCGTCAACCGACTGCACTTTCTTATCCAACTCTTTAATTTGGACCTCCACGGTTTCCATTCTCCTTCCAATAACTTCTGTAATGTACTCGAGTTTCTCGTTCGTTATTCTCGAATTTTCTTCGAACCTTCTGAAATTTTCCTCAAACATTTTGGCTAGCATTTCTCTGAAATCGTCACCCCTGGCAGCTACTGACGAGACTTCCCCACCGTTGGATTCGCCCATTTCCGATAAATCCACTTCATCCTTACTGTCAAACTCATATGTATCGATGTTCATACCACGGCGCTCGAACTCATCCAACAGACGTTTTTGTAGTTCAGCCTTGTTGCCAGTAGAGGACAATTCCAATTTATTAAGTTCCTTCTTCAAGTCTTCCACTCGTAGATCCTTAAACTTCATCGTAGTATTATCGTAATCTCACTTCCGACACCAATTGTTACGTTCTTGGATTTTACTTAATCCCGTGTAGACGTTGTTTTATTTCCCAATACAGCTCGTACCAAATAAAATGCGGGTTCTTTCGGATTACGATTATTACAATGATTTTATTCACACAACTTTACTTTGCACTTTACTTTACTCGACGGTTTCAATTCGCGATCTGATTCACAACTGACTAACTGCCTTTCCATTTCCCCTATTTATATGAGCCTCGCCTGTCGCTACAGAAGTTTCTAGACGATCTGGTAACGCCTAGATTACGAACAATCTACCAATGCAACGAACACATACAAACTTACGTTGAGTGAACAATAACAACAACACATACACAGGCGAGGGGGTAACAAAGAAAGAGGAATTAAGCGATCATCAATGATGACGTTTAACAAGAATTGTACGTCAGCAACAACATAGAAAATGAAAGAGGAAATGGAAGGATGTAGAAAAATCTATACAGTAGTTGTTGTTGTGAAGTTATTCAAATAAACTGCGTAGTAGAAATTTACGTTACAATTCAAATTCTTAAATTAACGGAATTCATCTAAATTAACTTAAATCTAAAGTTATATTCGTAACAATATTATAAAATCTATTTTCATCATCTGTTATATTTGTTTCACACAATATAATGATTTTTATTTGATGTATAATTTTTGATAAACTGGCTATAAAAGCCAAAAAGTTTTTCCTTAAAGATCGAATGTTTAGGTGTATTATTGACATATCATAGTCCAAATATTTCGTTTGTATGTCGTTGAAGATATCAAGTGTTTCCTCCGTATAATTCATATTTTTTTTAATTTCAGTTTTTTTATTTGAGATATAAAGGTTTTAATTATTTTTTAAACTTTAGTATTTTTTTTTATTTTTATTTGAAAAAGAGTTTTTAAATTTTGTTATAATTTGATATTTGAATAGAGTTTGCGCACAGGGAGTCTTTTATAAGAAAAATGTTATTGATTCTAATTATTTTAATTTGATGAAATAATATTTTCCAAATCTGCTGTGTTATTGATGTTTGTTAATGGTGAATTTTCGTTTTTCCGAGCATATATATTTCCATTTTTCACCCATATAAATTTCCATCCCGATTCCTTTGCTTTCGTCTTTGCCATCCATAGAAGTTTTCTGTTGTATGGTGTAAGCTCATCGTTTAAGAATATAAAATTACTCGACCCATCTGATTGTGCGATTTCCACTCTGTGGTTCTTGATTTTATCCATAATCTCTCTTTTTTTGGTTACTGTGGTGAATTCAACGATGATTTTCTTGTTTCTTTTTATTTTGTAGGCTCTCTCAATTTCGCTTTCTTTTATTTCTACCCCCGCTCTTTCGCATATCATGTTTATTACCTCAGTAATTTGCATGTTTGCATCGCTCACGTTGCCTATTTCTATATTTTTGTTTATCGCTCTCTGCTCCAATTTGTTCACTCTGGTGCTGAGTTCATTTATATGCTCGTTTTTTTGTTTGTCTCTCAATTGGAGTTCATATATTTGTTCGCTTTTTTCTTTATCTCTCATTTGGAGTTCGGTGATTTGATTAGTGATCGTTGTTAAGTTTTTGTTAATCTCAGCGAAGTGTTGTTGTATGTTGGAGATATTTGCGTTCATTGTACTCATGTTCAAAGAGAGTTGTTTTATGCAATTTTGAATGCCTTGCATGCCTGCTTTTAACTCAGCGGAGTCTTTTTGCTGCGATATGATCTCATGATTGTTTCGTGTAGTAGTTGGTGTCGCAGTATTTTTAAATCGTTTACTTGCATTATTCTCATCATCATCTCTTTCACGTTGTTTGGATTGCAATTGTTGTAGATTGGTATTTTCCTCGGAGAGTTTTGTTTCATTTTCATTACTGCTTATTAGAATATACGCGTTATTTGGTGATTTCACTCTTGGATTGCATAAATGACATTTCCAATCTGCTTTCTTCTGCTGTCCCATACTTTTATATGAACTCTCTGATAGAGAGCAACAAGGACTGAAGTGGAATTGGCGGTTGCACTGAAAGCATCGTACAAAGTTCAACGATTTTATATTGGTACTGCATTGGCCACAAATATTGTTTGAAACTTGCAAAAGTGACATATTTAAGGAATTCGTAGTTTACTGTTTGTTTAGAAAACTTTATTGGTATATATTAATAATAAGTTTATATTTTTCTGGATGTTTAACACTGGGAAATGACAAACTTTTTGTGCGTATGCGAAATTGCGTCCGATCGTTTGATGACTAACATAAAAAATATGTTAAAAAAGTTCAAAAAGTTCTTTATTTATTTATTTATTTTTTTTGTTAATCAAATTCTTTATTTTCTATTTGAAAGAGGAGTGCTATTTTCAGATACCCTGGCAGCACTGTTTTTCTAAGCATATGTACTTGTGTGTTAAGGTTAGCAGCACTAGCTTGTATTATTGTACGTTGCATTTATATCGAAGTATTTTTGGAAATGTATTATGCGAATTATTGCAAAGTAGTTTGATATAACCAATCATCTTTGTTTTTTAGGGCTGTTTTTTCTGTAGAGAACTTATATGTGTTTTGTTTTTGCAATTTATTTTCGTGGTGGTGTGTGAAGTGGTTGATATCCAGAGGACTTTTCAACCAATTTGAAGTTAGTTGTAGAATAATGCATTTATAACTAACGATTTTCTCAACTGGTTGAAAAATGCCCCGCTGGTAAGTTAGTTAGTAAATGCATTATTCTACAACTAACTTCAAATTGGTTGAAAAGTCATGTGAATATCAACCAGTTGTGATTACTAACCTTCTGATCTCCAGATGACTTTTCAACCAATTTGTAGTTAGTTGTGGAATAATGCATTTTTAACTAACGATTTCTTCAACTGGTTGAAAAAAGTCCCGCAGGGTCGTAAAAGATATCTCCCTGTTGATTTTGGACGTTTTGTAACAAGAAACGTGTTTTATGATAGAAAAAATATTAAAAAGCATTATATATAAGCTCCATATATTTATAATTTTCTACAAAAGCTATATATAATTTGTTTTATTAATGCTAACGGAGCAACAATGCGTTCATCCCCCACGCATGTCTACATTCGTTGAAGTCTCAGCAACGACCAAGATATATATCTTTATATATTCTTTATCAGCGTAAAATTCTAAGTCGATTTAGCGATGTTCGTCTGTCTGTTGCAATACGAGTTGAGAGAGTACATATATACGAACGCATGCCACAGGGAAGTTGAAGGCATCCTTTTACCCCAAGAACACATCTCTCTACGGTCCGTACTAAGCGAACGTAGGCTCCCTGGATCCTTTGGCAATATGCAATTCTAACATAAACAAATGTAAACATATGTGCTTTCCCCGACATACTCCTTTATCGACTTTATTATACCATACACCACATAGTGGTAAGGATATTATGTCTTTGTGCATTTGTTTGTAACATGGAAAAGGAACCGAGGTAGACCCATAATTACTTCTGAGAATCGTCATATAATCATTTTCTGAGTCGATTTATGCCTGTCAGTGCGTGCGTCTGTCCATGTATTTTTGTGAACAAAATGCAGGTCGCATTTACTATACGATTGAAATGAAATTTTCCAGACGAACCCTATTGAAATTGGTGAGAATCGGTTCAACATTCGTAATGTGCACTTCACAACAATGATATTTGGTACAAAATATATTGTAGAGCTCGGAAATAGCTTTGCTAAATTGTATCAATATCGTCTCAGGTTTGAATATAACGGTACCTCCCGATATTCGGTATTTCGATAGTTTTAGCCACATATTTCCACCAATTTGTCTTAAAAGTGGTATTTATAGTTCGTTATGGGTTATAGTTCCGGTGGCAGAACATTGAATATCTACGTCCGCGTAACGTATATCCGGTATTTGACAATTTAAGACACATTTTCTAATAGATTTAAGTGAAATTTGGTATTTTTGCTTCATAATGTGTTCTACAAACCTTCGTCAAAACATTGTCCATATTGGTCCTGGTCATCCTAGCCACATTTACACTCGAAATTATGTGAAATGTGGTATTTAAGACTCGCAATAAATTACAATCGTTGTAGTATTAAATTGTTTTAGTATGGACCCATATAACGGCTCCAACCATTCTCCTACCGATCTTACTGGAGGTTGTAGTTAAAAGTGGAAAACGTTTGAATCCAGGTACTATTGCATCGGTCCGGCCGAACCTTATGTCTTTTTACTTGCTTCTTTTATTTTTTTAATTTAATTGTAGCACATCATTGTATGGTTGTATATGACATGTATGTGTATACAATGATATGCCACAAAAGGTAAGACCCAAAGTTTTCCCCCATATAACCGTACTTGTTTTGTTCCAAGAGCATTGGAATTAAGGCGAACTTAATATTTTTTATCTATAGATATCTCTGAATCGAAATAACTAGCTGTTGGTAAATTTCTGGTCATGGACATTTAAACTGAAGAACCTAAACACATTTTCAGGCAACATGACCCATACTTAATCTGTAAAAAAGTATATATTTACACGTATATATATGCTTGTTCATGTATATGCAATATACATATGTATATATATGCAACAGTTTAGAAATCATGCTGCAAGGAGTTCAATTTCAGACGACAGCCCAACTTGACTTCTCTCTTAGGGGGTAAATTATGTTACCATCAATTTAACTTACCCAAAAATATTCTTTGGGAACAGAGAGTAAAATTTCAAGTCTATAAAACTATGTCTATCTGTCTGTCCGCCTGTCCCTTGAGATTGTAAAATAGATCCAAAAGTACAAAATAGATTTTTAAAGTACAACATGCGTAAACAGCTTCCTATACTCGTTTAGTTATAGCCTTAATATAATACCAACACCTGGCACTCACCATTTTGCTTGTTACTGTCAATCAACATTTTCGCATCCATGTTTCTGCCACAATTCCTGACTGAATGAGCTGTTATATCCAGTTTTGCGATATATTTTCAGGCAATAATTGTAAAATATTTGCTATCCGACGTAGCCGAGAATGCCTTCCACAAAACTTTCTCGGGGGTCCAAAAGAAAAACAGACTTTTTACAACTGTTCAGAATATATCTAAAGGATTGAAGTCACAACTTCCATCTAATAGTGCATTACTTTGCTTCACTTTTTCAATATGACAAAAAAGCAAGTAAAAAAGCAGCTAAATTCGGCTCCAAACTTTTAATGCCCTTCACAGTTTGGAAATAACTTAAAAAAATTCAAGAAATTCCGAAATTCTATACATATGTAAATGGGGTAAAAAAATGTAAATATATAACAACGATTTGATTTTGATTTGATATTTTCATAGAAGTTTTTTTTTTTCAGAAATTGCAATATAAAAATATTACAATTACAATATAAATATTATAATTTTGTTGTTGCAAAATGGTCAGGCTTAATCCCTTTATTGTTATTTTTATAAAAACAACGTTTGTTTATTAGTGGAGAACGAGGGGCAAGGCAGGGAATACCAAGGTTTCGTAAAGAGCCACCAATCCTCATCAACTCCCTTGTTTTTTGTCTGGAATATTCTAACCAGAAGTTATTCTTTTGGAAAATCTTCTAAATTATTTTCATTTTTCTCCACTTGTTATGCTTTCGTTTTACATGAACGAAGTAGCATAACCATGTAAGTTGGTTTTGTTTGTTTCAACAAATAATAAACAAACGCTGTTTTTTATAAAAACCACAATAAAGGGATTAAGTCTGACCATTTTGCAACAACAAAATACTATGGTATCCCGAACAAACAAGTCAACACTGTTCTAATAATTTTGTTAATTTCATCCACTTTTTTCAACAGCAGTATTTCATATATATTTTTGTAAGAAACAAACCAATTTAGTAGATAATTATCCACATGGGCCTCAGTCTTTATATCCACCATATTGCGGTACCTTCCGATAATCGGCGTTTAAATGATTTTATCTGCATTTTCAGTTTTTCATAATTTTGTATTGATTGTTTGTAATGAGATCTTTGTTTGGTGTCAGAAAATTATGAATATTCAATTTTAACTATAAACCCGATATAACGGTACCTTCAGGTACTCAGTTCCAGTTTTTCATGATTTCAGCTACATATTTCAACTGAAGTGTCTCAAAATTAATATTTAATAGGAAATAACCGCTGGAGCAAATAATAGTCTACATGGGTCTAAGGTTTCATATAAAAGCACCACCTTTATTCCATATTTTTAAAATTTTAGTCACATTTTCAGCTGATTTCATTTCAATTTAGTACTTTAAACTCAAATTCAACAATTTTAATATTGAAATTTAGTTGTAACATTTGAAATTCAAAACTCTTTGAGTCTACGGTACATCTTTTGGAAATAAGATAACAAAACGCTCTCTGTTACGGACTATGTATTGGAGAGTTTAATCGATGTTGTTGAATGTGAAAATATCTACGTAACGCACTAGCAACTGTTGGTCAAAAAATGGAATACATAAACACGATTCCTCTGAAACTAATAAATTATTTATTAAGTAAACAACACAAAAGGAGCAGAGTGTATTTTTTGTCGATGTTCAAGGGTTGGGGCCAAATATCTATATCTATATAGAGGGAAATGTTTGTATGTTTATTTGTAATTCATGACCTCGAAACTACTACAAAAATTTTCACATCACCTGAAAGAAACACTATGCTTTATTAATTTTTGAAATTCCGCTTGGAATTGGAGTTATAGCATCAGATCGGAGGTACTTTCCAAAAATTTAGATTTTATATGCACATATCTGTTGATCGATTACAGATTCAGTCTCCAAATTTGGAATGCGATACGGAATTTGGAACAAAAATAAATGTGCGTAATTATGTTTAAAATTGTTTAGATTTGGAAATAGCTCCCATATACATTTTCGGCCGATTTCATGCATTTGATGCACCAAAAACGCTATGTATATCTAATTTCAATTAAATTTGGAATATGTAACGGAATTTAAAACAAAAATACATTTGTCAAATTATATTGAAATCGGTCCCGATTTGGATATAGCTCCCATATATATTTTCTACCGATTTCGTTCATTTGATACACCAAACACGTCATGTATGTTCTATTTTAATGAAATTTGAAATGAGTGACGTGATTAGATCAGAGATAAATTTGCCAAATTATATTGAAATCGGTTCAGATTTGGATATAGCTTTCATATATATTTTCCACCGGATTCGTTAATTTGAAACACCAAACACGATACGTATGTTCGATTTCAATGAAAGTTGGAATGTGTGACGGGATTTGATCATAATAAATTTATAAATTTGTCAATTATATTCAAATTGGTTAAGATTTGGGTATAGCTCCCATGTACATATTTTGGCCAATTTAATGTAATGTATCCAAACATGATATGTATATCCGATTCTAAGTATTGTGACGACGAAAGTCATTTCATTTGTTTTCGTCCCCACTTTGTTGTTGAATTGTCAAATTTATTTGTATAAAGAATGAGTTATTTATATAAATATGAATTTCCAAAAAATCACCGTCCTTTTATTTCCAAAACTTAACCAACCCCCTCATAGTTGTTTACATCAACTTCTTGTTTGGCTTTGATTTTAACACTGGACAGTTAGGTTCAATGACCATCATAGTCAAGGCCACGCAGTAGCAGATCAAAACACAACTGCAATGCCAATGCATTAAACCAATGCATAGGCAGCCAACAACAAGCAAGCATCACAACGATCGATTCAACCAAAGCATTGCGCCAATGCATAAACGCACAACAACAAACAAGACACACTGGGCATTGATGTTAATGCATGGTAGTGGAGACCGGACAACGCAGGCATAGCATAACAACAAAGACCATGCATCGTTCGATGATGGCAAAGCGAAGGCATCGAAGACAAAATTTATAACTGTTTTATGTGACAACAAAAAGGCTTTAACATAGAAAGTCTGAGATCACGTGACATACTGCGAGGCTATAAAAAGGAAAAATCCTATTAGAAGTTCTTTTCAGTTTCTGAAGTGAACTACAGCGAAGAAGACAGGTGAGTCAGAGTGGTGAAAGGATAGGAAAACTGTAAGAGGTATTCATAAGCCCTTCGGTAACTCGCGTTCTCGAGCTAGAGTTTAACCCCTTGAGGTGTCGTAAAGCCCTTGGGTTCTTTGGGTTTCTTCGTATTTCATCCCCCTTGAGGTGTCATAAAACCCTTGGGTTCTTCGGGTATTAACCCCTTGAGGTGTCGTAAAGCCCTTGGGTCTTCGGGTCTCTTCGCTTCTAAACCCTTGAGGTGTCGTAAAAGCCCTTGGGTTCTTCGGGTATTAACTCCTTGAGGTGTCGTAAAGCCCTTGGGTCTTCGGGTCTCTTCGCTTCTAAACCCTTGAGGTGTCGTAAAAGCACTGGGTTCTTCGGGAATTAAGCCCTTGAGGTGTCGTAAAGCCCTTGGGTCCTTCTGGTTTCGTCGTTATTAACCCCTTGAGGTGATAAAGCCCTTGGGTTCTTCGTATGTCATCCCCTTGAGGTGTCGTGAAGCCCTTGGGCTCTTCGGGTATCTTCGCTTCTAAACCCTTGAGGTGTCGTAAAAGCCCTTGGGTTCTTCGTATTTCATTCCCTTCGGGTATTAACCCCTTGAGGTGTCATCAAGCCCTTGGGTTCGTCGTTATTAAACCCTTGAGGTGTCGTAAAAGCACTGGGTTCTTCGGGAATTAAGCCCTTGAGGTGCCGTAAAGCCCTTGGGTCCTTCGGGTTTCTTCGTTATTAACCCCTTGAGGTGATAAAGCCCTCGGGTTTTCTTCGTTTTTCATCCCCTTGAGGTGTTTGAAGCCCTTGGGTTCATCCATATCAACCCCTTGAGGTGTTCCAGCCCTTCGGATTTTATCGTTCTTTTTAACCCCTTGAGGTGTTAGAGCCCTCGGGTTCTCCGTTATTAACCCCTTGAGGTGATAAAGCCCTTGGGTTTCTTCGTTTTTCATCCCCCTGAGGTGATTTGGAGCCCTTGGGTTCATCCATGTCAACCCCTTGAGGTGTTTCTAGCACTTCGGGTTTTTATCGTTTTAACCCCCAGCACCAGGAGAACAAGAACGTCCTAGGTACCGCTGAACTTGTCGCTTTATACATATATTCTTACCCGAACTGTTAAATATAAGTAAACCCCAATCAATTCTGAATAAATTAAACGTATTTGCTTAAAAAACAAACCACTTGCGTTTTTTACTCTCTTGGTCACTTTATAAATTTCTGTGGCAGACCCTCGACCTTGCGAGCATACCTCAGCAAGAAGTAGGGAATTTGGGTCGTTACAATGGCGCCCGAGCAGGGACCTGAGAGAGTTTAAACGTTAAATAAGAATTGATTGGAAAGTTGCGAGAATGCCGGCATCTTTGCGTGTCTCCTGGGCCTACGCATTAAGAAGGGAAGACTTGTTGGCCTATTTAGAGGAGTTCGGTTGCGCAACATCTGATACCGTCGAAGAGCTTCGTAGACGGTTCGCCCTCCTATTATCTGAGGACCACTCCCCGGAACGATTATCTCTACTCATAGAATTGCAGGATAAATATGAGGAATTAAAATTTCTTACCCCGCAGAAAACACACAGTATAACGGTCACCGCGTCAACTACTCCATCAGGTGGAATCAATGATCCCACAACGAGAAGCAAATGAAACAGGGACTGACCATGGCTGCTTCTTCAAATGTACCCTCCGTACGGGCTGGTACCGATATTAACACAGATAAGGCGGTTTGGGATCCTCGGGCCCTAGCAGACCAGGTTCGAAAATGGAACATCAGTTATGATGGTAGTCGAGGTCCCCTAGAATTTATCGAAAGACTGGAAGAACTGGCCGTCATGTATGAGGTTAACCTGGAATATTTGCCCCGGATGATGCCAGAAGTATTGAATGAAAATGCCTTGGTATGGTACCGGAACAACAACCAGCAATGGACAACCTGGAGGCAACTTCGAGAAGACTTCCTCCGTTTCTTCCTGCCATCTAGGTATTTCGAACAATTGGAGGACGAAATACGGAAAAGAAAACAACGGCCACGGGAACCATTTAAATCATATACATTGAGCATGCAAAATTTGATGCGCCACAGCGCATACACGGAAGGCCAGAAGCTTGAGAGAATTTTTCGAAATGCCCTCCCGGAATACCTCTGGTACATAAGACGTCGGGATTTTCATACGCTCAGCGACCTGCTCGAAATGGTAGACGACTTGGAGAGTTTACCTCCCGGCTCCGGTCCCATACGCGAGCAACATCGACAAATAGATCTGACCGACCTGAGAAGCAAACAGGACCGTGTCGATCCAATTACTGCCTGTAGACGCTGTGCTCGACCTGGACATTTTGCATCTGGGTGTAGGAATTCTCAGGTGTTGTTTTGCTGGGATTGTGGTCGTACAGGTGTTCGCACTATAGATTGCTGTCGCGATATGTCGGGAAACGGCGATCGGATCCGGAAGAACAGAGGGGCAACGGATCCGCGGAAAATGGCCAGCCCTCTCAACTAAGAACTTGGCTTCGCGTAGAAGCAACTAAACTGGTGGCTACTATAATAGTGGCGGGTCAGTCTCTAGCTGCAACGGTGGACACTGGGGCAACCAGTAATTTCATCAGTGAAAAACTACGTGAAACCATTGACTCGGTACTTTTAAGCACCCCACACACTGCCCATGTTACCTTAGCCGACGGTTCCCAACGGCAAATACGAGAAGCGGTTCATACGCAGGTCATATTTGGAAACCGGCGATTGTCAGTCAGATTTCTAGTTATGCCTGATGCCACAGAAGACCTACTACTAGGACTCGACTTTTTGGTTAAAAGCGAGGCCCGTATCAGCTGTGCCGGTCTCACCTGCGACTTCGGTGTACAGCCGGAAGCACATCGACTCGGAACAATCATAACCACGTCAGCAGTGAAAGAAGAAGGAGCCAAAGCGGCAGGCCATAAAACGGTAAGTGAGCTTGAAAGAAAGGACCAAGCAAGGATACAATCCTTCTTAGAGGTTGAACTCGGACAATTTAACGAAATTAGAGGCCCGTATACTGCGGCGATCCATCGAATTAAAATGAAGGACGTCCGGCCCTTTAAGGCCAGATATGCACCCCGAAATCAGGCTATGCAGGCCATCATTGATGAAAAAGTAAACGAACTTTTAACATTAGGATACATAGAGCCCTCACATAGCCCGTACAGTTCCCCAATTACGTTGGCCCAAAAAAGAAACGGGACGTGGAGACTATATATAGACTTCAGGCAACTCAACAGTCTATCTGAACCAGACGCATATCCACTTCCCAGAATTGATACCATCTTGAATCGACTACGAGAAGCCAGATACGTGAGCAGTCTCGATTTAAAGGACGGCTACTGGCAAATCCCTCTGGAGGAGGACAGTAGAAAATATACTGCATTCACTATTGCTGGACGAGGGCTATATCAATCGAAAGTCATGCCGTTTGGTCTTCACTCGGCACCCGCAACATTTCAACGCGCATTGGATAGCGTAATCGGACCAGAAATGGAGCCACATGCGTTTGCCTATTTAGACGATATTGTTATTATCGGAAGAACGTTGGACGAACATTTAGCAAATCTGCGAAAGGTGTTCCAGCAGTTGCGTGAAGCCCGATTACGAATCAACCCCGACAAATGCGAGTTCTTCAAATGGGAGACTAAATATTTGGGCCACGTAATCAGCGGGGAAGGCATTCACACTGACCCCGACAAGGTTGCAGCAATTCAGGGGATAGAGCCACTCAAAACACTTAAGGAGTTACGGCGCTTTTTGGGGGTGGTTTCTTGGTACAGGAGATTTGTACCCGACTTTGCCACTATTGCTCAACCCCTAACGTCTCTTCTTAAGAAAGGCAAACACTGGAAATGGACGGAAAACCAACAGACAGTGTTGGAAGTGCTCAAAGCCAGACTCACCCAGGCCCCAGTACTCGCCTGCCCTGACTTTTCACGGAGATGTGTCCTTCAGGCAGACGCTAGGGGTCATGGACTTGGAGCGGTTCTAACCCAGACTTTCGACGAAGGTGAGCGAGTTATAGCATATGCCAGCAGAACGTTGAACGGGGCAGAAAACAACTACTCGGCCACAGAAAAGGAGTGTCTAGCGATAGTATGGGGCATTCGGAAAATGCGCCAATACCTCGAAGACTACAATTTCCTGATCATAACGGATCACTTGGCACTAAAATGGCTCAACTCCATTGAGAATCCCACTGGAAGAGTAGCTCGCTGGGCGTTTACCATAGAATACCGGAGGGGAAGCTTAAACGTAGTAGCGGATGCCTTGCCCAGATAGCCGGTGGAACCACTGATGAGGGCTGTGGAGGAATTCGTTACTCAGTGTCCCTGGATTAAAGAAAAATTGCAAGCGATCGAGAAGGATCCGGGGAAGTTTCCAGATTACGCCATAGTAGGCTCAAACTTGTACAGGCACATTCAATGGACCAAGGATGACGAGGACGACCCGCCATGGAAGTTATGCGTTCCTTCCTAACTACGTGAGCGAGTTCTTCAGGAAAATCATAGCCAACCGGCAGCCGGACATCTAGATATCCGGAAGACCATCAACAGAACGTGTGGACGCTATTATTGGCCTGGTATGACTCGTGATGTGACGCGCTTTGTGAAGGAATGTGAGTCGTGGCAAATATACAAGCCAAGTCAGACAGCCCCGGCGGGAGAAATGTTAACTTCGGTACCTGAAGAACCCTGGGCAGTAGTGTGCGCTGACTTCGTGGGCCCAATGCCACGGACTAAGCACGGAAATAGCATGCTCATAGTATTTCTGAACCGGTTCACGTAGTGGGTTGAGTTGGTCGCGATGCGGAAAGCCACGGCAGAAGGGGTGATAAAAGCATTTAGTGAAAGGATACTATCTCGATTTGGAGCACCGAAGTTATTCGTTACCGATAACGGAAGCCAGTCGAACTACGTGAGATTTTCTAAATAGTGAAGAAGAATTTGGCTCAAGTTGGAGAAAATCAGAAAAGACGGTATAATCTCAGACGTCGTAAGTGGACTCCAGTTGTCGGAGACTTAGTTTGGGTAAAACAGACCCACTGTCAAAAGCGACAGACAATTTCGCGGCGAAATTGGCACTTAATACGATGGGCACTTTCCCTTCTCCGGGGATTGCGAGGGTTCGGAAAGTTAACGGGAAACACGAAAGGAAAGCTCACCTCGGGGATATGAAACCTTACGTTTTACCGTCTGAACATCTAAATTGTGTAGGTACTAACATACATACTGTTTCTTCTACCTCAACAGATTCCCAAAAATCAATAATGGACCAACCTACCCAACCATTACGTACAAAGGCTTTTTACAAGCATCAATATCAGCTTGTAGAATTCCTCAAACCCTACTCCGTTGTGCTCACGAGGTTGACAGAGAAGGAAACGGATGCACTGCGGAACAAGAACGCAGGATCCAGTCCCAACCCTAAGCCATCTAAAAGGGCCAACAACACCGAGCCCAAAAAGTGGAGGCTCCCCAGCCAAAAGAAGATGCGGCGTGAAGTACCATCGTCATCACTGGTAGTAGTCGAGACTATCGTCATCTCATCTGACGATGAGTTGCCATCTACCCCGCCTCGAAGACCACTTATGGTACACGACTACCCGGTCACCCCCCTCCTACAGTGTCACCCATGGCAGCCGGAGACACCTTACCCGACTTACCACCGACTCCAGGTCACACCCTTTTCATGAACATGGGATTTCCACCGGCGCCCGTACGCAACATAGGTTTGGATCTGTCTCCTCGGTATGCACCGGACTCGGAGTCGGAAACCGAATGCTACCAACCACATAATAATTGCCGGATGGAGCAGGTGAGAAGCCCGAACCCCCCGACAGTATCCAGTGTTGTGTTCGTACCGGTAACCTCGGAAAAATCTGTTGAGGACATCCAATTTGAATGCCGGGAAATGCTACCAGAGGAAATTAGGTGCGATTTACAGCCGTGTCTACGAGATGCCCTTCGCCGCTGGATACCTCACCACCAACACAAGCGGGTTTTTACCATTGGCGTGAAAAAGCTCCGGGTCCAGGTCAATCGACAAGGAAACTTTTTGTGCGGATGTTGTGAAGGCAGCCGGCTCGTTTAGAGAGGGGAGGCAGTGTGACGACGATAATCATTTCACTTGTTTTCGTCCAACTTTGTTTTTGAATTGTCAAATTTATTTGTATAAAGAATGAGTTATTTATATAAATATGAATTTCCAAAAAATCACCGTCCTTTTATTTCCAAAACTTAACCAACCCCCTCATAGTTGTTTACATCAACTTCTTGTTTGGCTTTGATTTTAACACTGGACAGTTAGGTTCAATGACCATCATAGTCAAGGCCACGCAGTAGCAGATCAAAACACAACTGCAATGCCAATGCATTAAACCAATGCATAGGCAGCCAACAACAAGCAAGCATCACAACGATCGATTCAACCAAAGCATTGCGCCAATGCATAAACGCACAACAACAAACAAGACACACTGGGCATTGATGTTAATGCATGGTAGTGGAGAACGGACAACGCAGGCATAGCATAACAACAAAGACCATGCATCGTTCGATGATGGCAAAGCGAAGGCATCGAAGACAAAATTTATAACTGTTTTATGTGACAACAAAAAGGCTTTAACATAGAAAGTCTGAGATCACGTGACATACTGCGAGGCTATAAAAAGGAAAAATCCTATTAGAAGTTCTTTTCAGTTTCTGAAGTGAACTACAGCGAAGAAGACAGGTGAGTCAGAGTGGTGAAAGGATAGGAAAACTGTAAGAGGTATTCATAAGCCCTTCGGTAACTCGCGTTCTCGAGCTAGAGTTTAACCCCTTGAGGTGTCGTAAAGCCCTTGGGTTCTTTGGGTTTCTTCGTATTTCATCCCCTTGAGGTGTCATAAAACCCTTGGGTTCTTCGGGTATTAACCCCTTGAGGTGTCGTAAAGCCCTTGGGTCTTCGGGTCTCTTCGCTTCTAAACCCTTGAGGTGTCGTAAAAGCCCTTGGGTTCTTCGGGTATTAACTCCTTGAGGTGTCGTAAAGCCCTTGGGTCTTCGGGTCTCTTCGCTTCTAAACCCTTGAGGTGTCGTAAAAGCACTGGGTTCTTCGGGAATTAAGCCCTTGAGGTGTCGTAAAGCCCTTGGGTCCTTCGGGTTTCTTCGTTATTAACCCCTTGAGGTGATAAAGCCCTCGGGTTTTCTTCGTTTTTCATCCCCTTGAGGTGTTTGAAGCCCTTGGGTTCATCCATATCAACCCCTTGAGGTGTTCCAGCCCTTCGGATTTTATCGTTCTTTTTAACCCCTTGAGGTGTTAGAGCCCTCGGGTTCTCCGTTATTAACCCCTTGAGGTGATAAAGCCCTTGGGTTTCTTCGTTTTTCATCCCCCTGAGGTGATTTGGAGCCCTTGGGTTCATCCATGTCAACCCCTTGAGGTGTTTCTAGCACTTCGGGTTTTTATCGTTTTAACCCCCAGCACCAGGAGAACAAGAACGTCCTAGGTACCGCTGAACTTGTCGCTTTATACATATATTCTTACCCGAACTGTTAAATATAAGTAAACCCCAATCAATTCTGAATAAATTAAACGTATTTGCTTAAAAAACAAACCACTTGCGTTTTTTACTCTCTTGGTCACTTTATAAATTTCTGTGGCAGACCCTCATTTGATACACCAAACACGTCATGTATGTTCTATTTTAATGAAATTTGAAATGAGTGACGTGATTAGATCAGAGATAAATTAGCCAAATTATATTGAAATCGGTTCAGATTTGGATATAGCTTTAATATATATTTTCCACCGAATTCGTTAATTTGAAACACCAAACACGATACGTATGTTCGATTTCAATGAAAGTTGGAATGTGTGACGGGATTTGATCATAATAAATTTATAAATTTGTCAATTATATTCAAATTGGTTAAGATTATATATTATATATAGCTCCCATGTACATATTTTGGCCAATTTAAAGTAATGTATCCAAACATGATATGTATATCCGATTCTAAGTATTGTGACGACGAAAGTCATTTCATTTGTTTTCGTCCCCACTTTGTTGTTGAATTGTCAAATTTATTTGTATAAAGAATGAGTTATTTATATAAATATGAATTTCCAAAAAATCACCGTCCTTTTATTTCCAAAACTTAACCAACCCCCTCATAGTTGTTTACATCAACTTCTTGTTTGGCTTTGATTTTAACACTGGACAGTTAGGTTCAATGACCATCATAGTCAAGGCCACGCAGTAGCAGATCAAAACACAACTGCAATGCCAATGCATTAAACCAATGCATAGGCAGCCAACAACAAGCAAGCATCACAACGATCGATTCAACCAAAGCATTGCGCCAATGCATAAACGCACAACAACAAACAAGACACACTGGGCATTGATGTTAATGCATGGTAGTGGAGACCGGACAACGCAGGCATAGCATAACAACAAAGACCATGCATCGTTCGATGATGGCAAAGCGAAGGCATCGAAGACAAAATTTATAACTGTTTTATGTGACAACAAAAAGGCTTTAACATAGAAAGTCTGAGATCACGTGACATACTGCGAGGCTATAAAAAGGAAAAATCCTATTAGAAGTTCTTTTCAGTTTCTGAAGTGAACTACAGCGAAGAAGACAGGTGAGTCAGAGTGGTGAAAGGATAGGAAAACTGTAAGAGGTATTCATAAGCCCTTCGGTAACTCGCGTTCTCGAGCTAGAGTTTAACCCCTTGAGGTGTCGTAAAGCCCTTGGGTTCTTTGGGTTTCTTCGTATTTCATCCCCTTGAGGTGTCATAAAACCCTTGGGTTCTTCGGGTATTAACCCCTTGAGGTGTCGTAAAGCCCTTGGGTCTTTGGGTCTCTTCGCTTCTAAACCCTTGAGGTGTCGTAAAAGCCCTTGGGTTCTTCGGGTATTAACTCCTTGAGGTGTCGTAAAGCCCTTGGGTCTACGGGTCTCTTCGCTTCTAAACCCTTGAGGTGTCGTAAAAGCACTGGGTTCTTCGGGAATTAAGCCCTTGAGGTGTCGTAAAGCCCTTGGGTCCTTCGGGTTTCTTCGTTATTAACCCCTTGAGGTGATAAAGCCCTCAGGTTTTCTTCGTTTTTCATCCCCTTGAGGTGTTTGAAGCCCTTGGGTTCATCCATGTCAACCCCTTGAGGTGTTTCTAGCACTTCGGGTTTTTATCGTTTTAACCCCCAGCACCAGGAGAACAAGAACGTCCTAGGTACCGCTGAACTTGTCGCTTTATACATATATTCTTACCCGAACTGTTAAATATAAGTAAACCCCAATCAATTCTGAATAAATTAAACGTATTTGCTTAAAAAACAAACCACTTGCGTTTTTTACTCTCTTGGTCACTTTATAAATTTCTGTGGCAGACCCTCATTTGATACACCAAACACGTCATGTATGTTCTATTTTAATGAAATTTGAAATGAGTGACGTGATTAGATCAGAGATAAATTTGCCAAATTATATTGAAATCGGTTCAGATTTGGATATAGCTTTCATATATATTTTCCACCGAATTCGTTAATTTGAAACACCAAACACGATACGTATGTTCGATTTCAATGAAAGTTGGAATGTGTGACGGGATTTGATCATAATAAATTTATAAATTTGTCAATTATATTCAAATTGGTTAAGATTTGGGTATAGCTCCCATGTACATATTTGGCCAATTTAATGTAATGTATCCAAACATGATATGTATATCCGATTCTAAGTATTGTGACGACGAAAGTCATTTCATTTGCTTTCGTCCCCACTTTGTTGTTGAATTGTCAAATTTATTTGTATAAAGAATGAGTTATTTATATAAATATGAATTTCCAAAAAATCACCGTCCTTTTATATCCAAAACTTAACCAACCCCCTCATAGTTGTTTACATCAACTTCTTGTTTGGCTTTGATTTTAACACTGGACAGTTAGGTTCAATGACCATCATAGTCAAGGCCACGCAGTAGCAGATCAAAACACAACTGCAATGCCAATGTATTAAACCAATGCATAGGCAGCCAACAACAAGCAAGCATCACAACGATCGATTCAACCAAAGCATTGCGCCAATGCATAAACACACAACAACAAGCAAGCATGGCACAATGGCATCGAAGACAAAATTTACAACTGTTTTGTGTGACAACAAAAAGGCTTTGGCATAGAAAGTCTGAGATCACGTGACATACTGCGAGGCTATAAAAAGGAAAAATCCTATTAGAAGTTCTTTTCAGTTTGTGAAGTGAACTACAGCGAAGAAGACAGGTGAGTCAGAGTGGTAAAAGGATAGGAAAACTGTAAGGGGTGTTCATAAGCCCTTCGGTAACTCGCGTTCTCGAGCTAGAGTTTAACCCCTTGAGGTGTCGTAAAGCCCTTGGGTCTTCGGGTCTCTTCGCTTCTAAACCCTTGAGGCGTCGTAAAGCCCTTGGGTCCTTCGGGTTTCGTCGTTATTAACCCCTTGAGGTGATAAAGCCCTTGGGTTCTTCGTATTTCATCCCCTTGAGGTGTCGTGAAGCCCTTGGGTTCTTCGGATATCTTCTCTTCTAAACCCTTGAGGTGTCGTAAAAGCCCTTGGGTTCTTCGTATTTCATTTCCTTCGGGTATTAACCCCTTGAGGTGACGTCAAGCCCTTGGGTTCGTACCGCTGAACTTGTCGCTTTATATATATATTCTTACCCGAACTCTTAAATATAAGTAAACCCCAATCAATTCTGAATAAACTAAACGTATTTGCTTAAAAAACAAACCACTTGCGTTTTTTACTCTCTCGGTCACTTTATAAATTTCTGTGGCAGACCCTCGACCCCGCGAGCATACCTCAGCAAGAAGAAGGGAATTTGGGTCGTTACAGTATACTACAACATCGCCTGAATGTAACATATGCTATATACATATTTGAAATTCCACTTGGAACTGGAGATATAGCATCAGAATCTGAGGTACCTGCCAAAAATTTAGATTTTATATACACATATCTATTGATCGATTACAGATACAGTCTCCAAATTTAGAATGCGTAACGGAATTTGAAGCATTAACCCACAACACATCTGCATTTGTATTAGGATAGCAGTAAAAAACTACACTACAATTTAATTGTGGATACGATTATAAGGCGAAATATGTAGCTACATCGAATTCACTAATTGCAACATAAATACCACTCAACTTCAAAATATTGTAGTTTCCTGAACGCATTACATTTGCTATGAAATTAATAAGTCCGAAGGCCCACCGTGTATGCGGACTAAATTTGGTATGTTCCTGCTTTTCTGATGGTCAGCTTTTCCTGGCATGTTCACGC
Source organism: Musca domestica (assembly GCF_030504385.1). Lineage (NCBI taxonomy): Eukaryota > Metazoa > Arthropoda > Insecta > Diptera > Muscidae > Musca > Musca domestica. Next base: position 8,498,905 of record NW_026712328.1, on the reverse strand, counting down.
GTTGGTAGACCGAGGTAATTGTTTGTTTACGCATTAAAGTATTATAATAATTTTTTGTTTAATTTTTGAATTTATTTCATTTTTTTTAAGCAACAAATATTTGTTTACAAAATTTTGAATACATATAATATCCAAAGGGGTAGCGAAGCGCATCGCGTTCAGGTATTGAAAATGGGCCATGTAGATCCACGTCTTCGTATAGCCCCATATAACGGTACCCCCGATATACGGTATATTGCAGATTTTAGAGACATTATTTACCGGAATTATTTCAAATTTTGTATTTGAAGTTCGTAATGGATACTACAGCCTATGCCACAAAATTGTCTGTGCAGGCTTATGACAAAAGATGCGTGTGCAGGTCCACATTCGGTATTTTTACTATTTTAACAGAATTTTTAATAGATTTTAATTTTTTTAAATTGCCAAATTTGTATCAAATGGTGGAGTGTATTCAAAGTTCGTCCCGGCCGAATTTACAGTTTTTTTACTTGTTTTATTTATTGCTTGCAATGGGATCTACGTTTGGTGTCAGAAAATTATGAAAATAGATCCACTTTCTAATATCTAACCGATATAACGGTACTTCCAGATACTCAGTTTTCAGCTTTTCATAACATACAACTTACTGTTTTTTTTTTTTTTTTTTTTTTTTTTTTTTTTTTTTTGATACGTTTAACTCTTACATGCACAAAATGAACATTGCGCTTGTGTGTGAGAAAGAAACTGAAAAGCTCGTAAAAGATATCTCCTTGTTGATTTTCGACGTTTTGTAACAAAAAACGTCTCAGGTTTGAACATAACGGTACCTCCCGATATTCGGTATTTCGATAGTTTTAGCCACATATTTCCACCAATTAGTCTAAAAACTGGTATTTATAGTTCGTTATGGGTTATAGTTCCGGCGGCAGAACATTGAATATATAGGTCCGCGTAACGTATATCCGGTATTTGACAATTTAAGACACATTTTCTAATAGATTTATGTGAAATTTGGTATTTTTGCTTCATAATGTGTTCTACAAACCTTCGTCAAAACATTGTCCATATTGGTCCTGGTCATCCTAGTCACATTTACACTCGAAATTATGTGAAATGTGGTATTTATGACTCGCAATAAATTACAATAGTTGTAGTATTAAATTGTCTATATAGGCTCCCGTTTTAGTACGGACCCATATAACGGCTCCAACTATTCTATTACCGATCTTACTGTAGGTTGTAAGAGGTCGGAAAACGTTTGAATCCAGGTACTATTGCATAAAGATGTTTTCTTTACCCAATGGTGGAGGGCATTATAAGCTCGGTCCGGCCGAACTTAATGTCTTTTTACTTGCTTCTTTTATTTTTATACCCTCCACCTTGGAAAGGAGGGTATATTAACTTTGTCATTCCGTTTGTAACATCCTTAAATATTCGTCGTAGACCCCATAAAGTATATATATTTTCATAATCAGCATAAAATTCTAAGTCGATTTAACCATGTCCGTCTGTCTGTCTGTCTGTCTGTTGAAATCACGATACAGCCCACATTATTTGACGTAGAGCGCCAAAACTTAGCAGAGCAATTGGTATTGTGTCTAGGATGGTTGGTATTGAAAATGAGGTATATCGGTCCACGTTATGGTATAGTCCCCATATAACGGTACCTCCCGATATTCGGTATTTTGATGATTTATGCCACATTTTTTCACGGATTTGTCTGAAAATTGGTATTTGTAGGTCATAACGGGTCCCTGTACGTGTGGCAAAACATTGCATGTATAGGTCCACGTTTTGGTATAGATCCCATATAAAGGTACCTCCTGCCACATTTTTTCACGGATTTGTCTAATAATTGGTATTTGTTGGTCATAATGGTTTCCAGCTCCGGTGGCGAAACATTGCATGTATGGGTCCATGATTTGGTATAGCCCCCATATGCCGGTACCTCCCGATATTCGGTATTTTGATGGTTTTTGCCACATTTTTTCACTGATTTGTCTAAAAATTGGTATTTGTGAGTCATAATTGGTCCTTTTTTGTGTGGCGAAACATTGTACGTATAGATCCACGTTTTATATAGTCCCCATATAACGGTACCTGCCAATATTCGGTATTTTGATGATTTTTGACACATTTTTTACGAATTTCTCTGAAAATTTGGTAGTTGTAGATCGTAATGGGTCCCAGTTCGTATGGCGAGTCATTGTAATTATAGGTCCACGGTTTGGTATATCCCCCATATAACGGTATCTCCCGATTTTCGGTAATTTGATGATTTTTGTCACATTTTTTTTCACGCATTTGCCTGAAAATTGGTATTTGTAGGTCATAATGGGTTCTAGCTCCGGTGGCTAAACATTGCATGTATGGGTCCATGATTTGGTATAGCCCCCATATAACGTTACCTCCCGATATTCGGTATTTTGATGGTTTTTGCTACATTTCTTCTAATGTGTCCTTTACCCTAAGGTGGAGGGTATTAAAAGTTTGGCCCGGCCGAACTTAATGTTCTTTTACTTGTTTTAATTTAATTGTAGCATATCATTGTATGGTTGCATATGACATGTATATGTATACCATGATATGCCACAAAAGGTAAGACCCAAAGTTTTCCCCCATATAACCGTACTTGTTTTGTTCCAAGAGCATTGGAATTAAGGCGAACTTAATATTTTTTATCTATAGATATTTCTGAATCGAAATAACTAGCTGTTGGTAAATTTCTGGTCATGGACATTTAAACTGAAGAACCTAAACACATTTTCAGGCAACATGACCCATACTTAATCTGTAAAAAAGTATATATTTACACGTATATATATGCTTGTTCATGCATATGCAACATACATATGCATATATATGCAACAGTTTAGAAATCATGCTGCAAGGAGTTCAGTTTCAGACGACAGCCCAACTTTACTTCTCTCTTATGGGGGTAAATTATGTTACCATCAATTTAACTTACCCATAAATATTCTTTGGGAACAGACAGTAAAATTTCAAGTCTATAAAACTATGTCTATCTGCCTGTCCGCCTGTCCCTTGAGATTGTAAAATAGGTACAAAAGTACAAAATAGATTTTTAAAGTAGAACATGCGTAAACAGCTTCCTATACTCGTATAGTTATAGCCCTAATGTTGTTACTGTCAATCAACATTTTCGCATTCATGTGTCTGCCACAATTCCTGACTGAATGAGCTGTTATATCCAGTTTTGCGATGCATTTTCAGGCAATAATTGTAAAATATTTGATATCCGACGTAGCCGAGAATGCCTTCCACAAAACTTTCTCGGGGGTCCAAAAGAAAAATAGACTTTTTAAACCAACTGTTCAGAAAATATCTAAAGGATTGAAGTCACAACTTCCATCTAATAGTGCATTACTTTGCATCACTTTTTCAATATGACATAAAAGCAAGTAAAAAAGCAGCTAAGTTCTGCTCCGAACTATTAATGCCCTCCACAATTTGGAAATAACTTAAAAAGTTTCAAGAAATTCCGAAATTCTATACATTTGTAAATGGGGTAAAAAATGTAAATATATAACAAGGATTTGATTTTGATTTGATATTTTCATAGAAGTTTTTTTTTTCAGAAATTGTAATATAAAAATATTACAATTACAATATAAATATTATAATTTTGTTGTTGCAAAATGGTCAGGTTTAATCCCTTTATTGTTATTTTTATAAAAACAACGTTTGTTTATTAGTGGTGAACGAGGGGTAAGGCAGGGAATACCTAGGTTTCGTAAAGAGCCACCAATCCTCATCAACTCTCTTGTTTTTTGTCTGGAATATTCTAACCAGAAGTTATTTTAAAAATAACTCCTATGACAAAAAAAAACCTTTTTTTACCCATGTGACGAGATCGTAAGCTCAATAGAAGAGGAACCAAAGAATTACATAAAATAAAATTCTTTTGGAAAATCTTCTACATCTTACAACCGCATTTATAAACATTTTCATTTTTCTCCACTTGTTATGCTTTCATTTTACATGAACGAAGTAGCATAACCATGTAAGTTGGTTTTGTCTGTTACAACAAATAATGAACAAACGTTGTTTTTTATAAAAACAACAATAAAGGGATTAAGTCTGTCCATTTTGCAACAACAAATTACTATGGTATCCCGAACAAACAAGTCAACACTGTTCTAATAATTTTGTTAATTTCAACAGCAGTATTTCATATATATTTTTGTAAGAAACAAACCAATTTAGTAGATAATTATCCACATGGGCCTCAGTCTTTATATCCACCATATTGCGGTACCTTCCGATATTCGGCGTTTAAATGATTTTATCTGCATTTTCAGTTTTTCATAATTTTGTATTGATTGTTTGTAATGAGATCTTTGTTTGGTGTCAGAAAATTATGAATATTCAATTTTAACTATAAACCCGATATAACGGTACCTTCAGGTACTCAGTTCCAGTTTTTCATGATTTCAGCTACATATTTCAACTGAAGTGTCTCAAAATTAATATTTAATAGGAAATAACCGCTGGAGCAAATAATAGTCTACATGGGTCTAAGGTTTCATATAAAAGCACCACCTTTATTCCATATTTTTAAAATTTTAGTCACATTTTCAGCGGATTTCATTTCAATTTAGTACTTTAAACTCAAATTCAACAATTTTAATATTGAAATTTAGTTGTAACATTTGAAATTCAAAACTCTTTGAGTCTACGGTACATCTTTTGGAAATAAGATAACAAAACGCTCTCTGTTATGGACTATGTATTGGAGAGTTTAATCGATGTTGTTGAATGTGAAAATATCTACGTAACGCACTAGCAACTGGTGGTCAAAAAATGGAATACATAAACACGATTCCTCTGAAACTAATAAATTATTTATTAAGTAAACAACACAAAAGGAGCAGAGTGTATTTTTTGTCGATGTTCAAGGGTTGGGGCCAAATATCTATATCTATATGAGAGGGAAATGTTTGTATGTTTATTTGTAATTCATGATCTCGAAACTACTACACAAATTTTCACATCACCTGAAAGAAACATATGCTTTATTAATTTTTGACATTCCGCTTGGAATTGGAGTTATAGCATCAGAATTAGAGGTATGTTTAAAATTGTTTAGATTTGGAAATAGCTCCCATATATATTTTCGGCCGATTTCATGTATTTGATGCGCCAAAAATGCTATGTATCTCTAATTTCAATAAAATTTGGAATATGTAACGGAATTTAAAACAAAAATATATTTGTCAAATTATATTGAAATCGGTCCCGATTTGGATAAAGCTCCCATATATATTTTCTACCGATTTCGTTCATTTGATACACCAAACACGTCATGTATGTTCTACTTTAATGAAATTTGAAATGAATGACGGAATTAGATCAGAAAATAAATTTGCCAAATTATATTGAAATCGGTTCAGATTTGGATATAGCTTTTATATATATTTTCGACCGAATTCGTTAATTTGATACACCAAACACGATATGTATGTTCGATTTCAATGAAATTTGGAATGTGTGACGGGATTTGATCATAATAAATTTATAAATTTGTCAGTTACATTCAAATCGGTTAAGATTTGGATATAGCTCCCATATACATTTTCGGGCGATTTTACATATTTGATGTACGCGATATGTATGACCGATTCCAATTAAATTCGGACAAAGAGACGAAATTTGGTATCAAAAAATTTGCCAAATTATATTGAAATTGATTTAGGTTTGGGTATAGCTCACATGTATATATTTTGGCCAATTTAATGTAATGTATCCAAACACGATATGTATTTCCGATTCTAAGTATACTACAACATCGCCTGAATTTAACATATGCTATATAAATATTTGAAATTCCACTTGGAACTTTAGATATAACATTAGAATCGGAGATACCTCCCAAAAATTTAGATTTTATATACACATATCTATTGATCGATTACAGATACAGTCTTCAAATTTAGAATGCGTAACGGAATTTGAAGCATTAACCCACAACACATCTGCATTTGTATTAGGGTAGCAGTAAAAAACTACACAAAAATTTAATTGTGGATACGATTATAAGGCGAAATATGTAGCTACATCGAATGTAGCTACATCGAATTTCACTTCAAAATATTGTAGTTTCCTACTATGAAATTAATAAATCCGAAGGCCCACCGTGTATGCGGACTAAATTTGGTATGTTCCTGCTTTTCTCATGGTCAGCTTTTTCTGGCATGTTCACGCGTTGGTAGACCGAGCTAAATGTTTGTTTACGCATTAAAGTATGACAATAATTTTTTTGTTTAATTTTTGAATTTATTTCATTTTTTTAAGCAACAAATATTCGTTTACAGAATTTTGAATACATATGAAATCCAAAGGGGTAGCGAAGCGCACCGGGTTCAGCTAGTACATATATAAATGGGTAAGAAATGTAAAAATATGAGAACGACACTGGAAATAATTAGACATTTTCACAAAAGTTTTTTTTTTCAAAATTTTTTAATATAACAAGTAAAAAAGCTGTACAAGTAAAAAAGCTGAACTTTGAATACCCTCCACCATTAGGTACAAATTTGACAATTTTCAATAAATTAAAATCCATTAAAAATTCTGTTAAAATCTTAAAAATACCAAATGTAGCCGCATATTCTTGATCAGCATAACATTCTACCTCGATTAACAATGTCCGTCCCTCTATCCGTCTGTGGAAATCACTCTAGCTTCCAAACGAAACGAAGTGAGATAATAAAAATTTACTCAAATGTGTATTATGTCTGCAGGACTTTTGGTATTGAAAGTGTGCCATGTAGATCCACGTCTTCGTATAGCCCCATATAACGGTACCCCCGATATACGGTATTTTGTAGATTTTAGAGACATTATTTACAGGAATTAATTCAAATTTTGTATTTGAAGTTCGTAATGGATACTACAGCCTATGTCACAAAATTGTCTGTGCAGGCTTATGACAAAAGTTGCGTATGCAGGTCCACGTCGTCGTATAGACCCCAGTATACGGCTACATTCTGAATTTTTACTATTTTAACAGAATTTTTAATAGATTTTAATTTTTTTAAATTGCCAAATTTGTATCAAATGGTGGAGTGTATTCAAAGTTCGTCCCGGCCGAACTTACAGCTTTTTTACTTGTTTTATTTATTGCTTGCAATGGGATCTACGTTTGGTGTCAGAAAATTATGAAAATAGATCAACTTTCTAATATCTAACCGATATAACGGTACTTCCAGATACTCAGTTTTCAGCTTTTCATGACTTCTGCTACATATTTTAACTAAAGTGGCTCAAAGTTAATATTAAATAGAAACTAACCACTAGAGCAAACAATAGTCTACATGGGACGGCACCCCCGGTTATTCCATATTATTTACAATTTTAGTTACATCTTTAGCGTATTTGATTTCAATTTAGTACTTAAAACTCACATTCATCAATTTTAACATTGAAATTTAATTGTAACATTTGAAACCAAAACTCTTTGAGTGTACGGCATATCTTTTGGAAATAAGGTAACAAAATGCTCTCTGTTACGGACTATGTATTGCAGTTACGGACTATGTATTCGATGTAGTTGAATGTAAAAATTTGTACGTATCGCACCAGCAACTTTTGGTCAGAATGGAATGGAATACGTAAAAACGATTTGTCTGATTCTAGGAAATTATTAATTAAGTAAACAACACAAAAATACCGAGCAGAGTGCATTTTTTCGTACATATATATATATATATATATATATATATATATATATATATATATATATATATATATATATATATATATATATATATATATGTATTTGATACGTTTAACTCTTACATGCACAAAATGAACATTGCGCTTGTGTGTGAGAAAGAAACTGAAAAGCTCGTAAAAGATATCTCCTTGTTGATTTTCGACGTTTTGTAACAAAAAAACGAGTTTTATGTTAGAAAAAATATTAAAAAGCAATATATATAAGCTCCATATATTTATATTTTTCTACAAAAGCTATCTATAATATGTTTTATTAATGTTAACGGAGCAACAATGCGTGCATCCCCCACGCATGTCTCCATTCGTTGAAGTCTCATCAACGACTGATAAATTTAAATTTTTATCGGATTTAATTTTTTTTTTTTTTAAATTGCCAAATTTGTACCAAATGGTGAAGGGCATTCAAAGTTCGGTTACAGCTTTTTTACTTGTTTTGCCTCAAGCAGCTCCAGGAAATCACTTTCAGCAATACGAGTTGAGGGAGTACATATATACGAACGCATTGAAATGAAATTTTCCAGACGAACCCTATTGAAATTGGTGAGAATCGGTTCAACATTCGTAATATGCACTCCACAACAATGATATTTGGTACAAAATATATTGTGGAGCTTGGAAATAGCTTTGCTAAATTGTATCAGTATCGTCTCAGGTTTGAATATAACGGTACCTCCCGATATTCGGTATTTCGATAGTTTTAGCCACATATTTCCACCAATTAGTCTAAAAACTGGTATTTATAGTTCGTTATGGGTTATAGTTCCGGCGGCAGAACATTGAATATATAGGTCCGCGTAACGTATATCCGGTATTTGACAATTTAAGACACATTTTCTAATAGATTTATGTGAAATTTGGTATTTTTGCTTCATAATGTGTTCTACAAACCTTCGTCAAAACATTGTCCATATTGGTCCTGGTCATCCTAGTCACATTTACACTCGAAATTATGTGAAATGTGGTATTTATGACTCGCAATAAATTACAATAGTTGTAGTATTAAATTGTCTATATAGGCTCCCGTTTTAGTACGGACCCATATAACGGCTCCAACTATTCTATTACCGATCGGAAAACGTTTGAATCCAGGTACTATTGCATAAAAATGTTTTCTTTACCCAATGGTGGAGGGCATTATAAGCTCGGTCCGGCCGAACTTAATGTCTTTTTACTTGCTTCTTTTATTTTTATACCCTCCACCTTGGACGGCACCCCCGGTTATTCCATATTATTTACAATTTTAGTTACATCTTTAGCGTATTTAATTTCAATTTAGTACTTAAAACTCACATTCATCAATTTTAACATTGAAATTTAATTGTAACATTTGAAACCAAAACTCTTTGAGTGTACGGCATATCTTTTGGAAATAAGGTAACAAAATGCTCTCTGTTACGTACTATGTATTGCTGTTATGGACTATGTATTCGATGTAGTTGAATGTAAAAATTTGTACGTATCGCACCAGCAACTTTTGGTCAGAATGGAATGGAATACGTAAAAACGATTTGTCTGATTCTAGGAAATTATTAATTAAGTAAGCAACACAAAAATACCGAGCAGAGTGCATTTTTTCGTACATATATATATATATATATATATATATATATATATATATATATATATATATATATATATATATATATAAGTCTTACATGCAGTGCGCAATACAACATATATGCCTCCCAATTAAGGGGTTTTCCCACTTTTCTGCTCAATATTTAAATGGCCCTTATCATTGGGGCCTTTATGGTACATCTACGTTCTGCGCATATTTTAATTTTCATGATTTCCATTTCAACATTGTCATACACTTCAGTTCAAAAAAGTTTACGAACCTTTTCAATTACAATTGAATTTCCAAACAAAAAAGAAGTGATTATTCGTGTCGTGATAGTATATAACATATTAATAATCCCCTTTCTTATGATAATGGTTTTAGTTACCATATTGAACTGTATTTTATTTTGTGTTGTGTGCATGTATATAAATGCACTATACAACTATTACAGAAAAGTTTATATTTCTAATGTCACTAATGGTGAAAACAGGACTAAATACATTAGGAAACAATATAAACAAGCACCCGGTCCAGCCCCTTTACCTATTTTCGGACACTTAATCTGGTTAAGTGGATATAAAGTTCCATTCCAAGGGCTTACAGAACTTTCAGAAAGATTTGGAGATGTATACTCCCTTACTCTTGGGACCAGACGTTGTTTGGTGGTAAGCAGTTTGGACAAAATACGCGAAGTGCTTAATGAAAAGGGCAAATTTTTTGGAGGTCGACCTGATTTTATTCGCTACCATAAACTGTTTGGTGGTGACAGAAATAATTGTAAGTATTAAATGAATTACACATCAACATATCATTTTCATGTTTCTGTCACAATTTTCCACCGAATAAGCTCTTCTATCCAGTTTTGTGGATAGTATTGGTTCCTCGACGTGGCAAAAAAGCCTTCCCAAGCCTTGTTTTAGGGGCCCAGAAGCAAAACAGACTTTCAAGCCAACTTTTCAGAAAATACCTAAAAATGTACTTGTGTTCAGTTCAGTGTCCATTTATCGGCTTCTGTCGATTTTAAATATTTTAATACTTTGAGAGCATGTTCCAATCAAATTAGTATTTTAGGATTTTAAGTTTTAGGACATATAAATTTCTAACGAAATACGCTGCAATTTAGGATTTTATTGCAAGAAATTTTGCCATACGACAATGGAAGACCCACCTTTAACTATATATATAGATTATAGTTCACTATTCTGATTTGCTCCACTGTTAGAATATGAGTTCAAAAGCAAGTAAAACTAGTTAAAAAGAAAAAAAATTCGGCCGGTTAAATCGACTTAGAATTGGTTGCTGATCATGAACATATGTATATACTCTATGGGGTCCACGACGAATATTTAAAGTTGTTACAAACGGTAACATGCAAATTTTCGAGTTTTTATCGAAATTTTGGGGGGTTTTAATTAAGAATTTTGAATTTGAATATCCTAAGAGCCATTCTGGAACAATTCCAGACAAAGTTCTATATCAAGAAACAACTTAGGATTTTCGCGACACTGTAATCACAAACAACCGACAGAAAATTTGAGCCAAATTCAAAACTTGAGTCAAATTGACCCTACCACTCTCAATGGGTGTGTTACCTTACATACATGGGAAAAATGTAAACATATTAGAACGACACTGTAAATAATACGGGCTATACGAAGACATGTACCAGCATATGCAATTTTCTGTCATAGACAGTAGTACAAATTAAGAACTTCAAATGCGAAATTTGAAAAAGGATCTTGTAAATAATGTCGGTAAAATCATAAAAATACCGAATAAAGAGAGGTACGGTTATATGGGGCCAGTACGAAGACCTGGACCTGCTAGACAATTTTCTGTCATAGACTGTAGTACGACTTACGAATTTCAAATACAATTTGGAACAATGCTGGTGAATAGTGTCGCTGAAATCAGCAAAATACCGAATATAAGGAGGTACTGATATATGGGGCCTATACGAAGACGTGGACCTGCACAGACAATTTTCTGTCTTAGGCTGTAGTACATATTAGGAACTTCAAATACGAAACATAAGATAATTCCGGTGAATAAATTCGCTAAAATAATATATTGTCGGTAAAAAAAAGGGGGCTATACGAAGACGTGGACGTGCACAGACAATTTTCAGTTTCAGGATGTAGTATCCATAACGAACTTCAAATACCATGTCGCTGAAATCATCAAAGTATCGAATATCGGGAGATGGGGACTATGCGAATACGTGGACTTAAATAGACAATTTTGTGTTATAGGCGGTGAATAGTGTCGCTTAAATCACAAAAATGCCGAAAATAGGGAGGTACCATTATATGAGGGCTATACCATAACGTGGACAAAAGTACTGCAGACATAATTTACGTTGTAGTAAAATTTGAGTAAAATTGCAAATATGCCAGCACCGTTCTGTATATATATATATATATATATATATATATATATATATATATATATATATATATATATATATATATATATATGTATATATATATAGCATTTTCAGATTAAATGAAACCTTTTGCAATTCAAATGAATCTTTTTGCAGCGGGAATGAAACCTTTTGCAGTGGAATTGAAACCTTTTGCAGTGGAAATGAAACCTTTTGCAGCGGGAATGAAACCTTTTGCAACCGAAATGAAACCCTTTGCAACCGAAATGAAACCATTTGCAACCGAAATGAAACTTTTTGCAAATCAAATGAAACTTTTAAATTTATAGAAGGAAAAATAACAAAACATTTATATTTTTAGTAGTTTTTAAATTAAATCAATTAATTATAACTAATATATTGACAAAGAGGATTTTTTATTGACTATAAATATCTACATTTATTTATATTATTTCTTAAATTTTCAATTATTGTATTAAAAAATGGTTCTTTATTGATTTGATATAAAATGCTTCCATATTATTAAATTCCAAATGCTTAACGCTAAAAAGAGAAATTTAAACAAATTTTGGCCTTTATAGGTATGGCCAGGACTGAAATGTGAAATTAAGCTTTACCACAATTTTTTATAGTTATAGTATACTATTAATCTTTCCTAATAAAGGATTCCCGCTTCGCAGCTTTATTGATTATGGATATAAAGCAGTCGTGATTTCAATAGACAGATAAGTGGAAATCATTAAATCAACTATGATCATGATTGTATATACTTTATGGGGTCTACGACGAATATTAGAGGTGTTACAAACCGAATGGCAAATTTAATATATCCTCCTTTCCATGGAGGAGATTATAAAAAGGTACCTAATTCGGGTCCTTTGAAAAAAAATACCTTGAAAAACTTTTTTCAATCTTTCTGCATCTACACTTGTGTGTTATGGAAGCTTAAGAAAAAAATTTATAAAAACATAGTTATTAATAATCAATAAAAATTCCTCTTTAACTATATATTAGTTATAATTAGTTTATTTAATTTTGAACCTACTAAAAATAAAAATGTTTTGTTATTTTTCCTTCTATAAATTTAAAAGTTTCATTTGATTTGCAAAAAGTTTCATTTCGGTTGCAAATGGTTTCATTTCGGTTGCAAAGGGATTTCATTTCGGTTGCAAAAGGTTTCATTCCCGCTGCAAAAGGTTTCATTTCCACTGCAAAAGGTTTCAATTCCACTGCAAAAGGTTTCATTCCCGCTGCAAAAAGATTCATTTGAATTGCAAAAGGTTTCATTTAATCTGAAAATGCTATATAATCATAACAATTCAAATTACATCTTGTTAATTTAATCGACATTTTTCAACAGCAGTATTTCATATCTGTTTTTGTAAGTAACACACCATTTCAGTAGATAAACCACTTTATTAGATAATCTACATAGTTCTCACTCTTTATAGCCACCATATTGCTGTACCCCAGACAGTAGGCGTTCCAAATAATTCGTCCTCATTTTTGGTTAATTACATCTTGTTAATTAATCGACATTTTCAACAGCAGTATTCATATCTGTTTTTGTAAGTAAACACACCATTTCAGTAGATAACCACTTTATTTGATAATCTACCTAGTTCCTCACTCTTTATAGCCACCATATTGCTGTACCCCAGACAGTAGGCGTTCCAAATAATTCGTCCTCATTTTTGGTTTTTATACCCTCCACCATACTATGGAGGGTATATTAACATTGTCATTCCGTTTGTAACTCCTCGAAATACTCATGTAAGACCCAAAAAAGTATATATATATTCTGGATCAGCGTAAAATTCTAATCATATAGCCCCCATACAACCGGACCATCCGATATTCGGTATTTTGATGATTTTTGCTACATTATTCCCAGGAATTGTTTCAAATTTGGTCCACGTTTTCGTATAGCTCTTATTTAACAGTACCTCCCGATATTCGGTATTTTGATGATTTTAGCGCATTATTCACCGGAATTCTTTCAAATTTGGTATTTGAAGTTCGTAATGAATACTACAGCCTTTGACAGAAAGTTGGCTATGCACGTGCAGGAATTTGTATAGGCCCCACCTACAACTGCCTTCCTATATTCTGTAATTTGACGATTTTAGGTACAATACTCACCAAAATTGTTTGAGATGTCGCATTTTAAGTTCGTCATGGATGCTACAGACTGGAACAGAAAATTGCCTGTGCAAGTCCAGGTCTTCGTATAGCTCCGATGTAACGGTACCTCGATATGTACGGTGTTTTGATGATTTATTTGAAAATGGTAATGGCTTATGACAACAATGTAGGTCCACGCCGTATAAACCCCAATATAACGGCTATATTCGGTATTTTTAAAAATTTTAACAGAATTTTTAATGGTTTTTATTTTTTGGAAATTTCTAAATTCGTTCAACTGGTGGAGGGTATTCAAAGTTCGTCCCTGCCGTACTAACTGCTTTTTAACTTGTTTATAATAATGCATTTATTGTTTGTAATGGAATCTGCGTTTGGTGGCAGAAAATTTTGAATAAATAACCCATTTCTATTTTAAAACCGATATAAAGTACCTCCAGATAGTGTTATCAACTGAAGTGTCTCAAACCACTGTAGCAGACAAAAGTCAACATGGGTCCAATTTTTCATGTAACGGCACCACCGCATATTAATATTTTTTACAATTTTAGTCAAATTTTCGACGGTTTTGATTTAAATGTAAAGTTCACATACATTGTGTTTATTTATTTTTATACCCTCCACCATGCTATGGAGGGTATATTAATTTTGTCATTCCGTTTGTAACTCCTGGAAATACTCATGTCAGTCCCAACAAAGTATATATATTCTTGATCAGAGTAAAATTCTAAGACGATTTAGCCATGTCCGGCTGTCTGCCTGTGTGTCTGTCTGTCCGTCTGTCTGTTTGTATTTCTGTCTGTCTGTCTGTTGTAATCACGCTATCTTTCGAACTAATTGAGATAGAAGGCTAAAATTTTGCACATATGTATATTTTGCCAGTAGGCAGGTTAAGTTCGCAAATGGGCCATGTAGGCCCAAGTTATTATATAGCTCCCATATAACGATACCTCCCGATATTAGGTATTTTGATGATTTTAGCGACATTATTCAACGGAATTTGGCATTTGAAGTTCGTAATGGATACTACAGCCTAATAAAGAAAATAATCTGTGTAGGTCCACGTCTTCGTATAGCCCCCATATACCATACCCCCCGATATTCGGTATTTTGATGATTTTAGCGACATTATTTACCGGGATTGTTTCAAATGTCGCATGTGAAGTTCGTAATGGATACTTCAGCCCATGTCAGAAAATTATCTGTGCAGATCCACGTCTTCGTATAGCCCCCATATAACGGTACCCCCTATATTCGGTGTTTTGATGATTTTAGCTACATTATAAACAGATTTTTCTTCAAGTTTCGCATTTAAATATTGTAATAACTTATGACAAAAGTTGCCTATGCAGGTCCACGTCGTCGTATAGGCATTCGGTACTTTTAAGATTTTAACAGAATTTTTAACGGATTTTATTTTTTTTTTTGGAAATTGTCAAATTTGTACCAAATGGTGGGGGGTATTAAAAGTTCGGCCCGGCCGAACTTACAGCTTTTTTACTTGTTTATAAAAGTTTTGTTAATTACTTTTTATTTCCTTTTTATACCCTCCACCATACAATGGAGGGTATATTAACTTTGTCATTCCGTTTGTAACTCCTCGAAATACTCATGTTAGACCCAACAAAGTATATATATTCTTGATCAGCGTAAAATTCTAAGTCGATTTAGCCATGTCCGACTGTCTGTCTGTTGTAATCACGCTATCTTTCGAACGAATTGAGATAGAAGGCTAAAATTTTGCACACCTGTTAATTTTTCCAGTAG
This sequence comes from Musca domestica, assembly GCF_030504385.1. Classification (NCBI taxonomy): domain Eukaryota; kingdom Metazoa; phylum Arthropoda; class Insecta; order Diptera; family Muscidae; genus Musca; species Musca domestica. Next base: position 8,483,309 of record NW_026712328.1, on the reverse strand, counting down.
ACAGGTTAAGTTCGTAAATGGGCCATGTAGGTCCACGTTTTCATATAGACCCCATATAACGGTGCCTCCCGATATTCGGTATTTTGATGATTTTAGCGACATTATTCACCGGAATTGTTTCAATTTTGGTATTTGATGTTCGATATGGATACTACAGCCTATGATAGAAAATTATCTGGGCAGGTCTACGTCTTCGTATAGCCCCCATATAACGGTATCTCCCTATATTCGGTATTTTGATGATTTTAGCGACATAATTAACCGAGATTGTTTCAAATTTGTTGTTAGATATCCGTAATGAATACTACAGCCTATGACAGAAAATTGTCTGTGCAGGTCCACGTCTTCGTATAGCTCCCATATAACGGTACCTCCCAAAATTCGGTATTTTGATGATTTTAAGCGCCATTATTCACCAGAATTGTTTCAAATTACGTATTTAGAATTCGTAATGGGAACTACAGTCTGTGACAGAAAAATGTCTATGCAGGTCCAGGTCTTCGTATAGCCCCCATATAACGGTACCTCCCAAAATTCGGTATTTTGATGATTTTAGCGCCATTATTCACCGGAAGTGTTTCAAATTACGTATTTAGAGTTCGTAATAGGAACTACAGTCTGTGACAGAAAAATGTCTATGCAGGTTCAGGTCTTCGTATAGGCCCCATATATCAGTACCTCCCTATATTCGGTATTTTGACGAGTTTAGGTACAATACCCACTGAAATTGTTTGAGATATTGTATTTGACGTTAGTAATGGGTGCTATAGCCTGTGACAGAAAATTGTCTATGCTGGTCCAGGTCTTCGCACAGCTCCGATATAATGGTACCTCCCTATATACGATATTTTGCTGATTTTAGCCACATTATTCACCGTTTATTTCAAGTTTCGAATTTGAATATGGTAATGGCTAATGGCAAACATATGTAGGTCCATGTCGTATAGACCCCAATATAACGGCAATATTCGGTATTTTTTTTAAATTTAACAGAATTTTTTAAGGATTATATTTTTTTAAATTTCCAATTTCGTTCCAAATGGTGGAGGGTATTCAAAGTTCGGCCCGGCCGAACTTACTGCTTTTTAACTTGTTTATTGCTTGATTGGTTCTTCCATTATATAGAGTGTTTTTGCACATTACACCCGAGCTTTTTCAAAAAGTTAAATAGTACGTTTTTGAGATGTCTTTGAATTTTTTTGGTCACTCCATAACCAAATTTATTCACGAATCTGATAATGTTGTCAGTTTTAAGCTTATTAAAGCCGAAAATCATACTGTTTCAATCCCGAAGTTCGAAACACAGAACTTCATGACTTGTGGAAAAAAGCGAAGGATAATTGCGATAATTATCTTGATCATTTGATTTTCGTAGAAGGTATTAATTCATAAGACATTTCTTCTGCTGATGCAAATCCCAATCCACTTAGAAAAGCTTTGTTGATTGTATGTCGGAAATATATCTTGTCAAACTTTCCAATCTGCCAAATTTGTCAAATACTACTGTCCAGAACACTTCCAATATATCGATTTCTAATTGGAGTTTGCCATCCACTGTTTCCAATACCATGCATAATCTCTAGGCAGGTAGGAAGCTAGGGAAATCGTGACAAAATTTCCGCTCTCTAATAGAGCGGATAAACTTATCCGTATTCGATAATAAACGTATTTTGGTTCATAACCATCTAAAGCTCCTATTCGACCTTCCGGCGTCGATACTGAGACTGGCTCTAACTTGAAAACTCTACAGCGTGAAAAACATTTGCACTTCTGCGATGTCGGTCAATGGTGTAGCCACGGATCATTGGGATCCAATTTTGATCTTTATTTGTAAACATTGTTTACCTAAAATAACTGTAGCGTTGTGGGAGCAGAATATTAAAGACAAATTTTCTTTATAGTCTTGGAAGAATTATACAAGTTCCTCACTGAAAGAATTCAAAATCTAACCTGCTTACGAAATAAGAGAGGTTCCCCTTCTAGTTCGGTTCACAAAACTAAAGTAAAAACAAGTAAAAAAGCTGTAGGTTCGGCCAGGCCGAACTTTGAATATCCTCCACCATTTGGTACAAATTTGGCAATATTCAAGAAAATAAAATCCGTTAAAAATTCTTTGAAAATCTTAAAAATACCGAATGTAGCCGTATATTAGGGTCTATACGACGTGGACCTGCATAGGCAACTTTTGTCAAAAGCTATTACAATATTCAAATGCGAAACTTGTTTATACTGTAGCTAAAATCATCAAAGTACCGAATATAGGGAGGTACCTTGGGGATTATAAAACGTGGACCTGCACAGACAATTTTCTGGAATAGGTTGTAGTATCCATTACGAACTTCAAACACAAAATGTCAAATAATTCCTGTAAACAATGTCGCTAAAAACATCAAAATACCGAATACTTTGTTGGAGGTTAGAGGCTTCTTTCGTCACAGAAAATCTATAAAAGCGACTTAAGTTTCTCACGACCGTCCGAAATTCGGAAGATTGATACGAAGTAACGCTGCGTTTCCAATCCGAATTTTCACACACATTGCAACTAGGGTACCCTCGTAGTTACATTTTCAAATGGTTTTCCGGTCGGAAATTTCCTACCTTGGTAGATCTTCGAAGACTTGTTAGAGCATTATGTTTTTCCTTTTTACAATAATTGTCGCTTCTACTACTTTATAACCCTTTGAAATATAAGCTGATAAGCTTTGCCTATCCATTATTGATCAAAGACGTAGTTTGCTGAGGACTATAAATATTTGATTACTCTTCATTAATTTTAAAAAGATTCCATTTTTCACTAAACCCTAAATGGCCGTTTAAGTCTTTAACGTTGTCATACACAATACATCAACCAATAATATTGCCGTATTCATGCCGACTTTTTCGTCTACTTACAGATATTTAGTCGTTTACGGGTAGAGCGTTTCTTATCACACAAGCTTGTGTATGTGCCTTTGTCCACTTTTCAACCAAAGCAGTTAATTTAGAAGCCTTTTCGATTTTGTCTTAGAGAGTAGAGTCTTTTCTGATAACTACCTATTTTGTCGGTGCACCTCTTAAACTTAGAAAGATTGGTTCAGCGATCAGTCAGTAAGCACGTTACCTGCATATAAAAATTAATTCTTTGCAGATATAATTATTTCTTGTTACCATGTATAAGTTCAATTCTTTGGTTACGCCAAGGTATTTGTCCAAGACATTGTGCCCCCTTCCCCAGCATTCCAATTAATCACTTTAATCTTTTCTGCCTTGATTTTAGGAGTCACACTCGCCTAGTTCGGATTGTAGGGGAGGACTTACGATCTTTTCTGGGTTTCTATTGGAAGAATCAATGCCTTTTCCATTGGAGTTTTTGTAGAATTGCACTCTTGCATTGAGAATTTTTCAAGAATCTTTTTAATTTTTCTGATTCAGCTTCATTGTGCCTTTAGTTCTATCATATTTAATCTTCGTTCCCAAGTAATATTGTAGGGCTTCACAATCGGGTATTTGAATGATGCACGTAGATCCCATTTTACCTTCTCTATTACTTTCAAATCATTTCCCGCAATCAATACATCGTCCATATGTAGTATCAAACGAGCAAGCAAGAAATCGTTTAATTTTTCTTTCCAGCATCTTGGGATTTGTTTAAGTGAATTAAGCTACATTTGTAACTCGCATTCTTGGTTTTTATGAATATTTAATCCCTCAGGAACAAACCAACCAAAGCAGTTCATTTAGAAGCCCCTTCGATTTTGTCTTAGAGAGAGTAGAGTCTTTTCTGATAACTACCTATTTTCTCGGTGCACCTCTTAAACTTAGAAAGATTGGTTCAGCGATCAGTAAGTAAGCACGTTACCTGCATATAAAAAATTATTTCTTTGCAGATATAATTATTTCTTGTTACCATGTATAAGTTCGATTCTTTGGTTACGCCAAGGTATTTGTCCAAGACATTGTGCCCCCTTCCCCAGCATTCCAATTGATCACTTTAATCTTTTCTGCCTTGATTTTAGGAGTCACACTCGCCTAGTTCGGATTGTAGGGGAGGACTTACGATCTTTTCTGGGTTTCTATTGGAAGAATCAATGCCTTTTCCATTGGAGTTTTTGTAGAATTGCACTCTTGCATTGAGAATTTTTCAAGAATCTTTTTAATTTTTCTGATTCAGCTTCATTGTGCCTTTAGTTCTATCATATTCAATCTTCGTTCCCAAGTAATATTGTAGGGGTTCACAATCGGATATTTTAATGATGCACGTAGATCCCATTTTACCTTCTCTATTACTTTCAAATCATTTCCCGCAATCAATACATCGTCCATATGTAGTATCAAACGAGCAAGCAAGAAATCGTTTAATTTTTCTTTCCAGCATCTTGGGATTTGTTTAAGTGAATTAAGCTACATTTGTAACTCTCATTCTTGGTTTTTATGAATATTTAATCCCTCAGGAACATCCATGTAAATATCTGCTTTTAAATCCCCGTACAGAAATACAGCTTTTACATTTAGCTGGTGTAAATGTAAATTTCTCTTAACGCTCACCGCTAATAGAAAGAATTGTACTAAGTTTCACCACCGGTGAATAGGTCTCTTCATAGTCAATTCCGGCTTTGTATCGTACGGGATTACCATTTGCATCCTCTTTGATGCGAAATACACATTCAGACTTCAATACTTTATGATTGACAGGGCGTGGAACCATATACCAAACACAATTTTCTTCAATAAAGTCAAACTCTTCACGCAGCTCTTCATAGCTCTGATCCTATTATATTTAAACGAATCCCTAATGATTTCGTCATATGTTTTGGGCTCCAAAATGGGAAATTGCAGAATTTACATTTTCTGTTATATAACCTATTAATTTCGACCTTAATCTTTCGCTTCTTCTTGGCTCCAATAAAACAGCTTTAGAGGCTGGTGGTTCCTATTACGTAGCCGTGGCTTCATTTTCGTTAATAGTAGTTTCTTCATCGGCAGAATCGAGATCGTTATCATTTTCTGCAGAAACCAATGATCAGCAGGAACGGGATTCTCCACACATTCGCCTTCTTGCTTATTGCTGCGTTATCTTTTAATCAACTGAGGATTTTCTTTTTCCTGGATCTGTTGCAATAACTATGTTTCGGGTCTTTGGATTCCATAATCCATTACCTTTTTCGTGATTATGAATCCAGATTTTGTATACCCTCAGACATACAATTTGATACGGTCAAAACGTGCCTAGTCGAAATAACAGTTTTAGACCCTAGGTCTCTTTGGACCAAATACGTCTCAGAACATTTGGAGTCGATCTAGCGATGTTCATCCGTCTGTCTGGCTGGTGCGCCCGATAACTCTCGAAGGGAGTATCCGATTTGGTCCAAATTGGGTGCATATATTTTTCTCAAACTTAGATCGCGTTCGGAGATGGACAATATCGGTCCGCTCCTTCCGGTACCTCCCCCAAAAAAGTTCGACATTTTCAAAAAACATAATTTTTGCACAGAAAGAGAAAGGATAACCCGATTTCGCTCCAATGTTGCAAATCCTAATATTTGTGTTAGTGCTAGGTCAGGTGTGAAAATGGACAATATCGGTGCACTCCTTTTGGTACCTCCCCCACAAACGGTTGAAATTTTCAAAAAATATATTTTTTGCGTAGAAAGAGAAAGGAAAATCCGATTTTGTTCCAACTTTGCACATCCTAATATTTGTGACAGTGCTAGGTCAGGTGTGAAAATGGACAATATCGGCCCTTTCCATCAATTACCTCCCCCACAAATGGTCAAAATTGTGAATGATTACAACTATCATAAAATGTGATGTAACAGTCAGATTGTCTTCAAATTTCACACGTGCCAATATTAATATTAACCCAAGTTGTGGTGTTAAGATGGACAATATCGGTCCACTCCTTTTGGTACCTCCCCCCACAAAAGGTCGAAATTTTAAAAAATATATATTTTTTGCACAAATATTTGCGTCAGTGCTAGATCAGGTGTGAAAATGGACAATATCGGCCCTTTCCTTCCAAGTACCTCTCCCACAAATGGTCAAAATTTTAAATAATTACAACTCTCATAAAATATGATGTAAGATTCCGCTTGTTTTCAAATTTCACACATTCCAATATTTATATCGATATCGGTCCACTCCTTTTGGTACCTCCCATAATCGTATTGTGGATATCAATATTGTCCATTTCGTATCTGATCTATATATATATATATATATATATATATTCATATATATATATATATATATATATTCATATATATATATATATATATATATATATATATATATATATATATATATATATATATATATATATATATATATATATATATATATATACTAGCTGAACCCGGTGCGCCTCGCTACCCCTTTTGATTTTATATGCATTCAAAATTTTATTTACGAATATATGTTGGTTAAAAAAAAAAACAAATTTAAAAATTAAAAAAAAAATATTGCACTACTTTAATGCGTAAATAACTAAAATGACATACATACACGAAGGCTTTGTCCTTCGGATTTATTTATTTCATAGCAAATACCAAGCGTGCAGGAAAATGCAATTTTTTTAAAGTAGAGTGGTTTTTCTATCGCAATTAGTGAAATCGAGATAGCAACATACTTCGCCGTAATAAGTGTATTTCAAATAAATTGTTGTGTTGTTTTTTAGTGTTACCCTAAGGCGTTGTGGTCAATGGTTCTTATTAAAATCATATCCCAATCTGATCCGATTTAAATATAATTTTAAAAAAATTACTTTTACGCAAAACTCCGCCACACCTTTCACACTTCATTAAAATTGGTGCGTCAAATATGTGAAATCGGCCGAGAATATATATATGGGAGCTATATACAAATCTGAACCGATTTCAATATAATTTGACAAATTTATTTTCGGATTAAATCCCGTCACACATTCCAAATTTCATTGGAATCGAACATTCATATTGTGTTTGAGGCATCAAATGAACGAAATCGGTCGAAAATATATAAGGGAGCTATATCCAAATCTGAACCGATTACAGTATAATTTGGCAAACTTATTTTTGTTCCAAATTCCGTTACGTACTCCAAATTTGGAGACTGTATCTTTAACCAATCAATAGATATGTGCATATAAAATCTAAATTTTTGGGAGGTACCTCCGATTCTGATGCTATATCTCCAGTTCCAAGTGGAAATTCAAAAATGCATATAGCCTATGTTACTTTCAGGCGATGTTGCAGTATATATGGACATTTTCAGGAAAATCTATTCAGCGGTTTTCGAGTCCATAAATTACAAACAAAAAAACATACAAACATTTTCCTCTTTTATAGAACCCGGTGCGCTTCGCTACCCCTTTTGATTTTATATGCATTCAAAATTTTATTTACGAATATATGTTGGATAAAGAAAAACAAATTTAAAAATTAAAAAAAATATATTGCACTAATTTAATGCGTTAATAAACAAAATCATTACAAAAGCAGTAACATGACATGCATACACGAAGGGTTTGTCCTTTGGATTTATTTATTTCATAGCAAATACCAAGCGTGCAGGAAACTGCAATTTTTTTTAAGTAGAGTGGCATTTCTTTTGCAATTAGTGAATTCGAGATAGCAACATACTTCGCGTAATAAGCGTATTTCAAATAAATTGTTGTGTTGTTTTTTAGTGTTAGCCTAAGGCGTTGTGGGTCAATGGTTCTTATTAAAATCATATCCCAATCTGATCCGATTTAAATATAATTTAAAAAAAATTACTTTTACACCAAACTCCGCCACACCTTTCATATTTCATTGAAATTGGTGCGTCAAATATGTGAAATCGGCCGAGAATATATATATGGGAGCTATATCCAAATCTTAACTAATTTCCAATTAATTTATCACATTTATTATTATATCGTGTTTGGTGCATAATATGTATGAAATCGGCCGAAATATATATGTTAGCTATATCCAAACCTCAACTGATTTCAATATAATTTGGCAATTTTTGCTGGTGCCAGATTTTGTCTCTCTCGCTTTGGGTGCATCAAATATGTGAAATCGGCTGAGTATATATATGGGAGCTATAATCAAATCTGAGCGTATTTGAATATAATTTGTCAAATTTATTTTTGTTCCAAATTTAGCCACTCATGCCGAATTTCATTGAAATCGGAAATACGTATCGTGTTTTGTGCATCAAATATGTGAAATCGGCGGAAAATATATATGGGAGCTATATCCAAATCTGAATATAATTTGACTAATTTATTTTCTAATCAAAATCCCGTTACTTATTCTAAATTCTTTTGAATCGAACATACATATCGTGTATGGTGCATCAAATACATGAAATCGGTCGAAAATATATATGGGAGCTATATCCAAATCTGAACCGATTTCAATATAATTTGACAAATTAGTTTTTGCTCCCAATTCCGTTACCTATTTTAAATTTCATTACAATTGGAAATACATATCGTGTTTGGTCCACCAAATACATGAAATCGGCCGAAAATGTATATGGGAGCTATATCCAAATCTGAACCGATTTCAATATAATTTGGGAAATCAATTTTTTAGATAAAATCTATTACACGTTTCAAATTTCATTGAAATTGGGGATACATAGCGTGATTGGTGCATCAAATGCTTGAAATCGGCCGAAAATATATATGGGAGCTATATCAAAATCTGAACCGATTTCAATATAATTTGACAAATTTATTTTCGGATCAAATCCCGTCACACATTCCAAATTTCATTGGAATCGAACATTCATATTGTGTTTGAGGCATCAAATGAACGAAATCGGTCGAAAATTCATATGGGAGCTATATCCAAATCTGAACCGATTACAATATAATTTGGCAAACTTATTTTTGTTCCAAATTCCGTTACATATTCCAAATTTGGAGACTGTATCTTCAACCAATCAATAGATATGTGCATATAAAATCTAAATTTTTGGGAGGTACCTCCGATTCTGATGCTATATCTCCAGTTCCAAGTGGAAATTCAAAAATGTATATAGCCTATGCTACTTTCAGGCGATGTTGCAGTATATATGGAAATTTTCAGGAAAATCTATTCAGCGGTTTTCAAGTCCATAAATTACAAACAAACAAACAAACTTCTTCTTGGCTCCAATAAAACAGCTTTAGAGGCTGGTGGTTCCTATTACGTAGCCGTGGCTTCATTTTCGTTAATAGTAGTTTCTTCATCGGCAGAATCGAGATCGTTATCATTTTCTGCAGAAACCAATGATCAGCAGGAACGGGATTCTCCACACATTCGCCTTCTTGCTTATTGCTGCGTTATCTTTTAATCAACTGAGGATTTTCTTTTTCCTGGATCTGTTGCAAATAAGGAAAACAGTCTTCGACAAAACGAACATCCCTTGCAATAACTATGTTTCGGGTCTTTGGATTCCATAATCCATTACCTTTTTCGTGATTATGAATCCAGATTTTGTATACCCTCAGACATATGGCTACAGAGGGTATATACAATTTGATACGGTCAAAACGTGCCTAGTCGAAATAACAGTTTTAGACCCTAGGTCTCTTTGGACCAAATACGTCTCAGAACATTTGGAGTCGATCTAGCGATGTTCATCCGTCTGTCTGGCTGGTGCGCCCGATAACTCTCGAAGGGAGTATCCGATTTGGTCCAAATTGGGTGCATATATTTTTCTCAAACTTAGATCGCGTTCGGAGATGGACAATATCGGTGCACTCCTTCCGGTACCTCCCCCACAAAAGTTCGACATTTTCAAAAAACATAATTTAAGGATAACCCGATTTCGCTCCAATGTTGCAAATCCTAATATTTGCGTTAGTGCTAGGTCAGGTGTGAAAATGGACAATATCTATATCTATATCTATATCTATATATATATATATATATATATATATATATATATATATATATATATATATATATATATATATATATATATATATATATATATATATATATATATATATATATATGTTAACTCCTCTCTCGCTTTGATGAAGAACGACCTGGGGCTTCCTGAAACTGTCAATAACAACTTGAATCTCACGTTGTAGTCGGACTCTCTGACGTTTCTGGTAATATTTGAAAGGAGCGTAACTGATCAAGAAGTTTACAGTGGTTACTCCATATATAATAGGTCTTTTCAAAAGTTCATTCTCCATTTCACCTATGTACCAGTATGCCATTACTTAATCTAACAAATGTTTGTTATTAGATATTTTTATATTGTAAGCTGTTTTACATTATTTTCTTACAGCAAATATTTTGTTTTTACAATTAATTATTTCATTATTTTTGAATTTATATATATAATTATTTTTCTTGATAGGTTTAATTAGTTTTGTCTCGCAGGTCTCTTTTTCAGTAATTGGTATATCTATAATGAATATTAGTTGGTCTTGGCTACTTGCGATTTCGGTAATTTCTAATGCTTCTTCTATATTTATATATTCTACTTTGTTTGTATCAATTTTTTCTTTAATAATATTTATTTCATCTTCTTTTAATATATACGAGTTAATGCCAATTTTTGACCAACTTCTTTTACAATAATTGCCAATGCATTTTGCACGGATTCACTTTCTAATACAATTTTAGATAATTTTTTAGTTCTTTCAGATATTTTATTGATATCATTAATAATATTTCTGTTTATTATATATTGTTTATTATTGTTATTTATTAAGTCTTTATTTTTATTATTTAATAATATTAAGTCATTATGATCCGGAGTTCCGGCTATAAATTTCCATATCTTTACTAAGAAATCGATAGATCTTTTATTCTTATTTCTTAATCTAAGTTTATTTAATGCTAGTTGGTATTGGGATATTTCATAAGTTAGGAAATGATGGATGGGATTTTTAAGGTTTAAATTCTGATAAATGGTGTTTTATTTTATTATTTTTATTTATATATTTTTATTATTATTTTATTTCCTTCAAAGCTATTTGGTATTAGGAGATGTTGATTGAGTGGATAATTTTAAAGGTTTCTGTTTGTAATTTAGTGTTTATCGTTCAATATTATCTTTTCTAAATTTTTCTAACCGTGTTGGATGTATTGTTACTCTATGCCCAAAGAATGATTCTATTGGTTTAGAATTTTTGGCACTATGGATAGAATTATTATATCTGTATAAAACTTGATATAGTGGGTCGGAAAGATGAATCAAACGTCTTTTCCGCTTTGAGACATCGCATAATTTCATTCAACGTAGAGTGAAATCTTTCTACTTGTCCGTTTGTGGTACTAATATGTGGGGGTGTTTTAAAAATTTCTATTCCAAATTGATTTTTTATCATGAATTTTATTGAAGTTGCTGCAAGTGATTTTTCATTGTCGACAACAATATGTTTGGGAAAACCAAATTAAGTTATTAATTCGCGAATAGGTTCTTTAATATCCTCGACAGATCATGATTGTACTATTTTTGCCTGAGCGTATTTAGAAAATTTATCTATACCTGTAAGTATTATTTTATGGTTTACGTAAAATAGATCTAAATGGACTATTTGACCTGGATATTCTGGAATTGGAATTTCTTTCAAAATCGGTTTGTTTGGGTGTCTTTCATATTTTTGTTATTTGCAAACTATGCATTGTTTTACTATTCTATTAATTTTAGATTGCATACTAGGAAAGTAAAATCTTTTTAGTAGCTGATGTTTATTTTCTTTTGCGTTTCTATGTGCTCGTTTATGTTCTTTTATTATCTCATTTTCCTGCTATGATTCATTTGTCATATCAGTAACGATTTCTCTTGAAAATCTTAATTTGAAATTTCTAAAATGAATAGGATAGACTCTTTTTAATCCTCCGAAAGTTTTTTCATATGTGTGAATGCCATTTATGACCGATGGATTAAGATATATTTTGAGTAAAGACACAAGTTCTTCGTTAGTATAATTGTTTTGAGTACTGGTATGACGATGATATGTGGGAAAAATTATTTCAAATTTGTAAGTTGCAATGTCGTCAGTAAGCAGAAATATTTGGTTTTTATAAACATTTATGGGAGAGTTGGAAAATTGTATCAAATTTTTGAGAAGAGCTTTCGTCGCTATGCTGTGTTGGTGTTAGTGAATTAATTTGTGGTGCTCTTGAAAGTGCATTTGCAACAACATTAGTTTTTCCTGGTTTATATTGCAGTTCATAATTATATTCTTCAAGTGTAGCTTTCCATCTTCTAAGCTTACTATTTGTATTTTTATTGCATGTGCATGTGTAAGAGGTTGGTGGTCTGTAATTATTTTTACTTTTAGCAGATCCATAAAGGTAATTTCTTAAATTTTCTAATGCCCAGCGAGCATTTCTCTTTCGTTTGTAGCATAGTTTTCTTCAGTTTTTCTTAGAGCCCTGGATATAAAAGCACTTAGTCTATTGTTTTGCGATAATACCGCACATAACGCAAAGTTTGATGCATCAGTGGTGAGTTCAAATTCTTTTTTAAAGTCGGGATAGGCTAATACAACGTCTTGACTGATTAAGGAATCCCTTAGCTTATTAAAAGCTTCTATTGCTTGGCTATTGAGAGAAATTACTTGTTTTTTAGATTGAGATTTTGACAGGTTGCCTTCCTCCCCTCTTAAAAGAGCTGTCAGGGGTTTCGCTATTTTAGCGTAATCCCTAATGAACGACGGTAATAACCGGACAGGCCTAAAAAAGATCTAAGTTCTTTTATTGTTTTAAGTTGCTATTGTTTTTTTTTTATTGCCTCCAATTTTTTTTTTGAATTTGTTTTGATTCCATTACTTCATATCATTCCATAAAACTCGACTTCATTTTTTATAAATTCGCTTTTATCAAGCTGCACTTTTACATTTGCGTTTTGTAATGTTTGGAAGATGTTCTCGATATTTTCTATGTGTTCTTCTTCAGTTTAGCTGAAGATTAAAATGTCGAAACATATCTTTCCAATATGTTGGGGTAAAATGTCATCTAGTGTTCTCTGAAAAATTGCAGGTGCATTTTTTAAACCAAAGTGTAGTCTTGTGAACTCATATTTTCTGTTATTAACAGAAAATGTTGTTTTTTCAATATCTTGTTGTCTTAATGGGATTTGATGGAAACCGCTTTTGAGATCTATAACCGAGAACCATTTTTATTACCTTACTGCATCAATATATCGGATATTTGAGGTATAGGATATCTATCTGCTATAGTTATCTGATTACGTTTTCTATAATCTACTACCATGCGAAACTTTCTTCTTTCGGAAGCGTCTAGTTTTTTAGGTACTATCCATACAGGAGCGTTGTAGAAGATCTTGCAAGTAATTCGTTAATTTGTCTCTCCACTTCTTCTTTTAATGAAGCAGGATAGGGGTAGCTTCTAGAATAGACTGGCTTGTCTGAGGTAGTTCTTATTTAGCCTTTCACAATTGTTGTGTATGTCAATTTTTCATCTGGGCCCAGAAATAACTTAGGATATTTTATAGTTAATTCTCTGATTGCGTTTTCTTGATCTAGAGTCATATGTTGGGTTCTAATTCCTATAGTATTTACATCACTAGTATGTTGTTGGTTTATTTTTATTTTCTTTCCACCTCTTATTGCTAATAAGCTGCGTCCTATGTAAATTATTGCTGAAAGTTGTTTTAAACTGTCGTTCCCTAATAAGGCATGAAAAGATTTGAGTGTTGGAAGTACAAAAAATTTTATTGGAATTTCATTATTTCCAAAAAGATTTACAAAGACATGGTGGGTAAGTTTGATAGGACCTCTTATCGAATAAGCATAAAATTCGTTTTCATTTTTGATAATCTTGTTTGATAGGTTTGGTTGAATGTAGTTTTTATTTGAACCTGTATTTAAAAGAATTATGAGAAATTTTTCATCTTTAGTCCTGCAACTAATATAGGGTAACGAGGATTGCGTTAGCCTAAAAAATTAATATCTGTTAAACTTTCTTCAGAATTTTGCAAGTTTTCTTGATATTCTGGGAAACTATTAATATATTCCTGTAAGGTTTGATCTTGGTTTAGATCATATTCTATTTCATGTTTTGCTACGATGTGGAAATCTCTTTGCACTTTTAGAGATGGTCTAATTTGAAGAGATTGTTGTGGTGGTCTTTTCCCTTGGAAGTGTTGCATAGGTCTTGGTCTGTTTATATTTATGTTACGAGTTCTTATACTGTCGTCAACTTCCATTGGTTGGGGTGGTTTGGTAGCTAAAGGTCTAGGTGGTGATTGTAGGTTATTTTGGAATGGGTTAATTTGGAATTGGTTATTTCTTGACTGATTGTTTTGGAATGTGTTAGGTTGTAATTGGCCATTTCATGATTGGTTATTTGGGAATGGATATGATTGGAATTGTCCGTTTCTTGTCTGAAAAGTTTGATTTCTAGTGTCAAACCATGGTTGGTATGGTGATGTCGGTTGATACGAAAATTGTGGATAGTTCGTTGTTGGTTTATTACATCTTGGAGACAATTGTGGTGACTGAACAAATTTCTTTATATTGGTGCGTGAATTTTGTGCATAGTTAGTTCTAAAGGTATGGTTTGTTTGTTTGCAAGTGCTTGTGGTAAGTCTATAAGCTCTTTTATTGCTAAAAGTCTTGGCATATCGCCATTTAGTCCCCTAATGAACGTATCTAAAGCTTTTTCTCTGTATGTTCTAGTTAAAATGTTTATAGCTTCATTCCCAATTTCTAAGGATTATAATTTATTTTGGATAAGGGTTAGGCATCCATATACTTCATGGTAAAATTCTTGGATATTTTGCCTAACTTGGGTCAAAGAGGTTAATTAATATTCGAGAGATGATACGTCTCTTTTATCGGCGTAATGTGATATACAATCCCAGTTTAATGGAGTATTGTATGATTCTACTACGTTGTCTGCTTGCCCTGTGATCTTGTTTCTTATAACACTAATAATTCCGTAATATTTGGCAATAACCTTTATCGGTTCATAAATTTGAAGAATTCTCTCAACGCTTTTTTTTCCATGATAAAAATTCCATACTGTTACCTGAAAATTCTCTTAGACTATTTACTTTTTTATGTTCTTGATTTATAACCAGATCCGTCCCTGTGTATTCCCTCCGTTCTAATTGCTTGTGCTTTGTGACATGATGGAAAATGTTTTTTTTTTTTTTTGATGTTCGGGAAAAGGATTTTAAAATTAAATCTTATAAATTAATTTTAATAAATGTTTATTTGTATGTATGTGAGAAGTCGTTATTTCACTTTACTGGTTCTTTTTTTAGGGTTGTTTTTATAATTATGGTTTTGAATTGCTTCTTTATTTATTAAGTTTGCAGTTTTAAATGAAAATTATTCTCCTCTTCTTGTGTTATTTAATTATGTCTGATTTAAATTGTTTAATAACTGTCTTAAAATTAGACTTTATAAAATAAATATTTTAAGCTGCATCCGATTTTGTCCGTTTTGCGACTGCTACTTGGGTCTTCCTCCAGACACTTATGAGGATGTCCTGCGTTGAAAAACTGCAAGATGTAGAGTTCCGGGTTCCTGTGTCACGCTATTTTTTATAGTTCGAAAATATGCTACTTCACTTTCTTTTTTGTTTAAAGTCGAAGCAAATAACTGATTTGTATTGGTGGTGTTTCTTTTATTCACTTGATATTTTTTATTGTTATTTTTTGCCATTTAGCCATTTATTTAGAATGTTTCAGCTATTTTATTAGTTCACTAAATTTTCACTTACGTATCTTAATTTTTTTGTTTTATTAGTTTTTATGTTATTAGTGTTTTTTGTGTTACAAGTTATTAGTTATGATTCTTTCTTAAATTTATAATGTATCTCTTTTGAGCTTGTCATTATAAGTCACTAATATATTTTTATACCCTCCACCTTGGAAAGGAGGGTATATTAACTTTGTCATTCCGTTTGTAACATCCTTAAATATTCGTCTTAGACCCCATAAAGTATATATATATATATATATATATTCATAATCAGCATAAAATTCTAAGTCGATTTAACGATGTCCGTCTGTCCGTCTGTCTGTCTGTCTGTTGAAATCACGATACAGCCCACATTATTTGGCGTAGAGGGCCAAAATTTAGCAGAGCTATTTGCATTGTGTCTAGGATGGTTGGTATTGAAAATGAGATATATCGGTCCACGTTCTGGTATAGTCCCCATATAACGGTACCTTCCGATATTCGGTATTTTGATGATTTATGCCACATTTTTTTCACGGATTTGTCTGAAAATTGGTATTTGTAGGTCATAACGGGTCCCTGAGCGTGTGGCAAGACATTGCATGTATAGGTCCACGTTGTGGTATAGCCCCCATATAAAGGTACCTCCCGATATTCGGTATTTTATTTTTTTGCCACATTTTTTCACGGATTTGTCTAAAAATTGGTATATGTGGGTCATAATGGTTTCCAGCTCCGGTGGCGAAACATTGCATGTATGGGCCCATGATTTGGTATAGCCCCCATATAACGGTACCTCCCGATATTCGGTATTTTGATGGTTTTTGCCACATTGTTCACTGATTTGTCTAAAAATTGGTATTTGTGGGTTATAATGGGTCCCTGAGCGTGTGGCAAAACATTGCATGTGTAGGTCCACGTTTTGGTAAAGCCCCCTTATAACGGTACCTCCCGATATTCGGTAATTGGATGATTTTTGCCACATTTTTTCACGGATTTGTCTGAAAATTGGTATTTGTTGGTCATAATGGGTTTCCAGCTTCGGTGGCGAAATATTGCATGTATGGGTCCATGATTTGATATAGCCCCATATAACGGTACCTCCCGATATTCGGTATTTTGATGGTTTTTTTGCCACATTTTTTCACTGATTTGTCTAAAAATTGGTATTTGTGGGTCATATGGGTTCTAGTTCGTGTGGCAAAACATTGTAATTATAGGTCCACCTTTTGGTGTAGCCCCCATATAACGGTACCTCCCGATATTCGCAATTTTAAATGGTTTTGCCACATTTCTTCTAATGTTTCTTTTACCCCAAGGTGGAGTGGTATTAAAAGTTTTGGCCCGCCGAAATTATGTTTTTTTACTTGTTAATTTCTCAAACATATATATTATATATTGTATATATATATATATATATATATATATATATATATATATATATATTATATATATATATATATTATATATATATAATATATATATATATATATATATATATATATACTATATATATATATATATATTATATAGTCTATATATATATATATATATATATATATATATATATATATATCTACTGGGTCTTCCTCCAGACACTTATGAGGATGTCCTGCGTTGAAAAACTGCAAGATGTAGAGTTCCGGGTTCCTGTGTCACGCTATTTTTTTATAGTTCGAAAATATGCTACTTCACTTTCTTTTTTGTTTAAAGTCGAAGCAAATAACTGATTTGTATTGGTGGTGTTTCTTTTATTCACTTGATATTTTTTATTGCTATTTTTTGCCATTTAGCCATTTATTTAGAATGTTTCAGCTATTTTATTAGTTCACTAAATTTTCACTTACGTATCTTAATTTTTTTGTTTTATTAGTTTTTATGTTATTAGTGTTTTTTGTGTTACAAGTTATTAGTTATGATTCTTTCTTAAATTTATAATGGTACTCTCTTTGAGCTTGTCATTATAAGTCACTAATATATTTTTAATTCTCAACATATATATAATATATATATATATATATATATATATATATATATATATATATATATATATATATATATATATATATATATATATAACTTAACGAGGTCGGAAGGACCTCGCTCAACAAAATGTTCCTGCCGCACCAACAGCGGCAGGATTTAAATGATTATACTCGTTTGATTTATTATCCAAATAATAAGCGACAGCGCGCCAGCAGTCGCCCGTAGTTCCCTCTGCTTAGTCGGCAGGTATGCAATGGTAATTGGGGTGGTGTCAATGACAATGAGGCGCGTGTGCATGGTCAGCCAAAAGTACACGCGCAACCAAAAGTATATGCGCAACCAAAAGTACACGCGCAGCCAAAGAATAGTTGGGCGATTGCACAAAAGCAGCGCGTGTGCAATGTCAGCAAATCTACACGCGCTGCAGGGAGAGTGGCCGTGTTAACTCTTCCCCCCTCAAAAATCTACGTCCCGTAGACGTTAACAAATGTTGAGAGAATCTGTTCCCAGTGTCCTAGGTCCGACATCTGGTAAGGTCACTCTACCATTGACCTTTTTCCAAAGGTAACCAATTGCCATTATGAGAAGCACCAAAATGAAAAAACTGGGAATTCCGCCGGCTTGAACCCCTTGTGTGAGTTGTTTGAGTTGCTTGATGTTTGTAATGCTTAGTTCATGAAGGTAATCGATGTCGACCCTGTTGCCCTGACTTATCACCTTAGATAGGACCGGTGGAAGCACCTGATGTCGGCTCGCTAGAACGTTAGAGAATATTTTGTCATCAAGTTCGATTGTCTCGTTATAAAACTGGATCACGTAGGTTCCGTTCAACTGTCTCGTTGTGCCATCGGATCGCAATTCTCCCACATAGTTTGTGACGAATATCGTGCCTTCCTTCACAAGCTCCAAAATGGTCTGGTTACCCGTACGGTATCGGCATTTAGCGTCCCCTCCTTTCAATAATTTTGGAACACAATCGTCGTCCTCTAGTCCCTCCAAACGGTAAAGTTGTTGGTGGACGAACAGCTGCCCGTTATTCCATAGGTCTCATCCTGATTAACCAGCTCTTGTGTGTAGTAGGTTATAGTCCCTCCTTCCTAACTTCGGCATAGACACAATATAAAGAAGCATAGACCCATTCACATAAATCGAGGGAGTACCGTGTTCGATAGCTTCTATCTCATTCTCGTAGGGGAGTGTCTCCATCTCAGCAAGGATCCTATTGATTTCCTCCCTGTCAACTATATTCGTATTAATTATCCTGCTCTTGGCCAGTTGACAGGCTCTAACGATTTCGCCGACTTCCTCACTAATTATGGAGATTTGGTCCAGTAGACCCAATTCTAGTCGATCCGTGTTGGCAGGGTCGATGTGGTTTTTAAATTCGTCGATAATACGATTGACCTTCAGCAGTACCGCCTCCATTTTAGAAAAAAGTTTTCCGTTAATCTTGTACTGGTGGTTGTTGTTCTCGATGATCTCGTTCTCGCTACTGAGAATTCTATTCCAATCGGCTGCGTCTGGTGATCCAGCCACCCATTTCCAAGCTGATCCAATCAAGTCAATGGAGCGCAGTACCCTGGTAGATTTTCCGCCAAGACTACTTAGGCGATTACTGATCTGATGTAGGCGAAAATCAACTGTCTGGGCTCTCTGTGGGTCTCGCATTGTTGATTTGACTGTAGCTGCTATTTCCTTGACGAGCTCCCTGTATCGGTCTAGGTCTATCATGTGGACAAGCTTGAAGTGACCGTTGGTAATGCGACCGGTTCCATCCTTCACAGATATAAGGGGTGCATCATATTGATAAATCTGGGCGCCACGCGTTGTCGCTACTAAGGCTAAACTAAAATAATGATTACAATGTATATACTTCTCATTCTCGTGCAGATGTTAAATTTGTTCTTCCTCTCAACATTTTAATAGCCCTCTTACCATGGATTCCTTAACATTCCATCATTTCTAAACGTTCTTAACATGACATTTGTGAAACTTTTTACCCGTTTCAGTAGTCAAGGTTACTCTTCCTTCACCTCCTCCTCTTCCTTCACCTCCTCCTCTTCCTTCACCTCTTCCTTTACCTCCTTCTTATACCGCTTCCTATGTTTCCCCTTGATCTGTCTATCGGCAATGAAGACAACTTTCCCTTCCTCATAGCCCTTTGTGTCAGTCCTATTCCTGTTCAGTCTGGCGTTTGTCATCTCCTGACCCTTCATTATCCGATTCCTGACGTCATCGAAAACCTTGTCCCTGAAATTTGTCAAATTCTGGTAGTTGATCCTTGAAGTCCGGTTCAAAAAAATGTCGACTGGTTTCATCCTAGTCATTGAGTGAACACGGAGGTGTATCGCGGATCTGTTCCTAATATGGAACAGCTTTGCAAATTTTGAGAATTTATCCAAGCAACTTATGATTTTTTCCTTCTCCAGCTCGAAAATATCGACATGTAGGATTTCACAGGGATAAGAAGAAATAGGCGTTGGTTGGAACTTCGGCCTACAGGGATGCCTATCGTATTTCTGCAACTTACATGTATCGCAACTTGCAGAGTGCATCCTAACAAGTGCCGCCATCCTAGGGAAATAGAAGGGTTCCAAAATCTGTTGCGTATTCTCTCGGGGGTTCCGATGAGCCCTTCGATGTTCATTCGCGATAATTGGCAGCTTCCTTTCCTCGTTTGCCACGTCCTCGACAATCCTTTGTGTGATTCGGACTTTATACATGGAAAAATTTGCCACATACAGTTCCTGTTATAGTTGAATGTAGGACTCAGGTATCTTAATACCATTAATAACTGTCGGGTTAAGATATTTCTTCAAAAAATCCGTCAAGCGTTCCTTATCCAAATCATTCGTTGTAATGTAATGACGATTGTAACCCGGATGTGGTGTTTCAGAACTATGTAAGTCGCTACCAATCCTAAATACAATCTGATTCCTAACGACATTCAGCGGAACCTCAACATGTGGAATAAGGTCGGAGGCATCTAACTCAGCGCTATGCACTGTAGCGGCGGTAGAGCCTCCCTCGCTTGCAGTTATCGTCTCTGAATTCCCCTCGCTAGCCGTATCTGTCTCAGAGCTAGTAATGACATTCACATGAGTCTTCAGTCTCGATAGACGGGATAGAGCATCCGCTACCACATTGGATCTCCCTGGTGTATAAATCAGTTCGTGATTATATTCCTCTATCCTGGCTTTCCATCTCTTCAGTTTGGCGTTGTAGTTACAGTTGCCCAGCGCATACGTGAGCGGTTGCTGATCCGTAAATATGCGGATGAGTTTGGCCCCATATAAATACGTCCGAAGATTGTCCAATGCCCAGACAATTGCAAGCATCTCTTTCTCGTTGGTAGCGTAATTCTCCTCAGTCCTATTCAGGGACCGTGACAGATACGAAATGGGCCTATCTTTACCATTCTCCCCCTGAGAAAGGACCGCACCAATCGCGTAATCTGACGCATCCGTAGTCAAGTTAAAGGGCCTTTCAACGAATGCTCTTCAATATAGCTCTATAAATCGGCTTATTCCTAACAATAGCATAATCCCTGAGTATCCCTTCTACCGCGTGAACCCACGAGACATATTGGGAGGGTTCTCCCTCGAAGGTTTGCAACTCCTTAACCGAATCAGGTAGACGACCAATGTCGCGCAAGTCGTCCTCCGTTGAAGGACCTCGTAACGGCTCCTCAACTTGGTCACTTGTTGTCAAACCAAGGGGTCGCTCGAGCTCCTTGATACGCGACTCGTTCGCCTTTATCTGCTGCATTAAAAGGTTGACCATTCCGGTCAGTTCGGTAATTTTCTGGGTTAAGGATTCCATGTTTACAAATTCTTTAAAATATTAAGTGTATTTTTTCAGATTTTCAATTCCAATGGTAATTATTATTCAGTTATATTTTTATATTCTTAATAATGGTCAATGTTCAGTTCTTTGGATGTATTTCCCTTTTTTCCTACTCTATTCTTAATATTTAAGTAATTTCTATTTCCTATTTGTTCCTAAGTTTTTGCACAATATTAAATGTTCAGAATTACAATAACGTCTAATTTCAGGTTTTTTCGGATTGCGAAGAATAGTTTTAATTACTGAGCATCAAATTTAGTAATATTTAATTTATATTCGTTTTTTCTTATTTTCAATAGTATTTCAATATCATTTAAAATTTACTTGATTATTTAAATTCGTCAAAAGTATTTATTCTAATGATTTCTAATGTTAAGTTTCCTCTTTTTTTTTGAATCTCCCAATTATAATCAATCAATTACATCTACATAAAAATAGAGGGAAAAGAATTTACTTACATTAACAAACAGTTCCTAATCTGGTACGATATAAATATACTTCTTATTACTAAATAGTTTTCTAAAATTCTTCAGAGTGTGAGTTTGAAGTCTGCAGGGAAGTTGGTTTTTAAATAGTTTTCCAAAATTCTTCAGAAGGTAGTTTTCTGAAAATATAAAAATTTTATTAGTACATTTTCAAATTGTTGTATCGTTTAAAATTATTTAATTTTTCTTTCTTTCTTTTTTCAATATTTTTTAATTTCTCGGAGATCGATCGTAGAAGGACCCTTGTAATCCTTTTTAGTCGTCCGTGTTAATAGTTACGGTCAACCTACTAAGGCAGGGTTGACTTCACACTACCCCTGGATATTCTTATTGTGAATTATATGTGGATATTGCTTGAAAAGGATGCTGTGTTCTTATGGGTATAACACCATATCACCACTAGGGAGTATCAGGCACCACAAAACACCATAGGCAATCCGAGAGGATTCACGATCGACCTCCGTGTTCCACAAGAACATGTACGTCAACCGTAGGCACGGTGTTCATAGTCCTATTTTTATTCATTCCATTACTTTCATTGATCTTATTCATTCTTTATTATTTATTTGTTCATTCTTCAAATTATTTTCATTCTTGATCTGGAGTGCCTGGCTTTTGGGGCTACAGGATCGCAGATCGCTTTTATCTTTCTTTAATTATTTATCGAACCTCGACGCTTCACAGCAGTGTATTATTTCAGGTATGGCAAGGAGTCGAACCTTGACTTCACAATATTGTGATAGTCCACCAGTTTTGACATTATCCTTTTCTCTTATCTTGTGCTATTTCAGGTATGGCAAGGAGTCGAACCTTGACTTCACAATAATGTGACAGTCCACCAGTTTTGCCATTATCCTTTTTTTTTCATAATCTTCATTCTTATTTTCCATCTTCTTTATTCAGAGTTATCACTATAGTATTCACTTTAAAGTCACTATAGACTCAATATTTCTTGTTAATTTTCAGTCACTAAATATTCTTCATGCAATTTGTTCACTTCTGTCTCCACGCGGACTGTGTAGCATTCAATTTATTTCAATTTTCATTGTTATTTAATAACTGTTTCTTCTGTCTATTTCTCCTTTTTTCCTTTCATTTTTCTCTCTGTGGAACACAGACCCACAATAACTGTGGGTCCCTGCTCGGGCGCCACTTAACGAGGTCGGAAGGACCTCGCTCAAAAAAATGTTCCTGCCGCACCAACAGCGGCAGGATTTAAATGATTATACTCGTTTGATTTATTATCCAAATAATAAGCGACAGCGCGCCAGCAGTCGCCCGTAGTTCCCACGATGGCCTCTGCTTAGTCGGCAGGTATGCAATGGTAATTGGGGTGGTGTCAATGACAATGAGGCGCGTGTGCATGGTCAGCCAAAAGTACACGCGCAGCCAAAGAATAGTTGGGCGATTGCACAAATGCAGCGCGTGTGCAATGTAAGCAAATCTACACGCGCTGCAGGGAGAGTGGCCGTGTTAACTTATATATATATATATATATCTATATATATATATATATATATATATATATATATATATATATATATATATATATATATATATATATATATATATATACATATGTATATATATATATATATATATATATATATATATATATATATATATATACATATATATATATATATATATATATATATATATATATATATATATATATATATATGTATATATATATATATATATATATATATACATATATATTATTCTGTCAACCCAATCAGCTATGTTGTTGTTTTCAGCGAAATTATGGATAGTGCCATTGTGTTCATTCCTACAAACTAATTTAATCCTAGGATACTTTGCTATAAAATATACAAAATTGTCGTTTAACACGACCTAAATATTAGACACTTCAATAATATCGGTAATAGTGATATTTGTAGAGAGCTCATTGATTAATTACTCCAAATCACTTAATTATTCCTAATTTTTAAAGAGTGATAGATAACATTAGGTTTTCAAATTCCATGATAATAATTCCATTTCTTGATGGTAGTTTCTCATTCTGTGTTTATCTGTTTTTTTTTTTCGTTATTTATCAAACTATTTATTGTTTCCCATAACTCGTTTATTTTCTCTTGGGTTTTAGTGTTAATGATTATCTGCCTATGATGAATCTTTAGTGTTTCTATAAGCGTCTTCATATGTCGTATATCTGAGCCCAATAGCTGTCTCATGTGTGACCTGGAAATATGGATTCTCATTTCCTCAGTCTCTTTTACGATCACTGATGATTTCTCCAGGGAAATTCTCATATTGGCAGCATATAATTTGTCCAATACCCATTCAATATGCTTGACGAGACCTTCTTCTGTTTCAGAGAAAATGATGACATCGTCAAAATAAACATAACATGATTTTCCAATTTGTTCCCTCAGGACATCATCAATGGCCCGTTGGAAAATACTGGGAGCATTCTTAAGGCCGAAAGGAGGTCTATAATATTCGTATTTCCCATTTCCGATCGAAAATGCCGGTTTTCCCGACCCTGTTCAGATAGTATTATTTGGCGAAAGCCTGACTTGAGATCAAGCGCCGTAAAAATCTCGATTTACCAAGATTTGAGAGAATAACGGTTATTTCGGGAATTGGGTATTTGTCATCGACAGTGATCCCGTTTAATTTTCTGATATCGATCACTAATTATATTTTAGTTTTGCCGTATTCATTTTTTTCCCTTTTTATCAACAACCCAAACAGGATTGTTATAGGGTGATCTAGAAGGCCGTATTATGCCATTCTTCAGAGGTCCTTAATTTCGTTGTTAACGAAGTCAGCTACACCCATAGGATATGGGATAGTCTTGAGTAGGTGGGAACACTACTATTGGTGCGAATAGTAGCTACAATATTTATATTGTATGGGAGTGATTCTTTGAGATTTGCAAAAACGCCCAAAAATTTTCTTATCATTTCTCTAAATTTTTCTGCGATAAATTGGAGTACTTTTATGTCCTCCACTTGTATAAAATTTACATTTACGCATTTTAAAAATTGGATCTTTTCGATGCCAGCTATAGTTTTCAGATCCTCATTCTAAAAGTTCAATGATGCACTTGTCTGTGTGAAGGTAAGATAAAAAATGGACTATTGGTGTTGAAAATATTCACCATGCACTTTTTTTCATAAATGGGTTGCTTACTGGAACTATGCCTTTTCGACCTTTTATAGGTTTAATATAATACTTCGATGCACCCGTATCTAGAAGTAGTTTAATGATTTTCTCTGCCACTTCTCTTCCTACAAACGGTATCAGGGAACTGCTCCTAAAATATTAATCTGATTAATCTGAAATCGTCCTGAGCATCACTTTCGACATCATCTGCCTCGGTCCCCGTAACCTGGTAGTAGTTTTGAGAGCGTTCAAGCTCATCTCGAGAAAGATGATTAATTTTTTATTGTTTTGGCCCAGTATATTTGGCAGTACCGCTATTAGGTCTTTTTCCCGTCTGCCAATTTGATCGATTTTGAATTGGTTGTGACAGGTTTTGATTTTGAGGTAAGCTCTGCATATAAGGCTTGAATTTTGATGATTGCCTGAATTGGACGGATTCGTCGACCTACATGGGTTCTACCGAATTGTATTCATTCCTAATTGTACGATTATGAACTCTTTTAATAAAATGAGGATTTTTATTATAGCCACTTCCGTGTGCTGAATGTGGTTCATTTTTATTCTTGTCCCTATCTTCTCGACATTTAGCGAAGCTTGAGGCAAATTGATACCTTTCCCGATTTGATTGAACCTCTTGAGCTAACATCAAGGCTGATGGCAAATCGAACGGGCGCGTACTTTACTTAAATCTTTTTTGATGCCAGAAATGAAAACGCGTAGCGCATCCAACCGGTATTTTTCGTTCATAGAATTTGCAACAGCACCTTCGTACAACATAGCAGTTTTATTTAAAAGTAAAGTCAATTTTTTCTCTACCTCGTCGTAGAATTCTCTCTTGTTCAATTAAGTAAAACGGACGTTTGTCCGAGTATGTGAAATCCCAGGGGGCAATTATGGCTTTAAAGTTTTAAACTGTATGAAAAGAATATAACACCATATCGGCTGAACCTTTTATTTTATTTCGAATAATTGCCATGGCCTGGTAATGTTTAGAGCTGCCGTTGTATGGCTCGAATACCTTGTAGGCTGTTTGAACAGCCTGGCGCCATGAAACATACGATTCATGTTGCCTTCGAATTCAGGTAGGGATTTCACGACGTCTAAGGACTCATCGCACCGACATTGTGGATTTATTTAAATGTCTTTGTAAGACACAACTTCGGGGCCGTTATTGAAAATTTATCAAATTTATCTTTTATGTCCGAAATTTGTTCTTCAAATTGGTCTCTTTGAACCTTCAAGGCTGCCGAAATGGCGGTGTCAACGAGCGCGCGTATTCTTTCTGCGGTCGTAACCATTATGATATTATTGTCTCGCTTTCTGTCCACAGGAAATTGGCTAAATAAATTTGTTAAAAGTACAACTTCCTGATCTAAATTTTGATTGTTCATTAACAAAAAAACCCGAGCCGAATTACCTAAATGATCAATTTTCGCACCACAAGCCGTTGGGCGTTGTGCTCTTTATTGTTATCCAAATCGAACTATAGCTAGAAATAATTTCAACTTAATTCTAAATATCCAAAATTCTGACTATGCGCTTGTGCGTTCGATGACAGCTAGCAGTTAACTACTTGCTGGAGTTGGATGTTGAATTATCGGGTTGCAAGAATTTCATCGTATGATGTCTGCAATATGTGATGACTTAGCACCAACATCATGTCGTCAACGCGTGTTTTACTAGACGATAACTTATTGATGGGAGACGGTGTTAACTTATATATACTTATTTTTTCCATAGAGAGTCAAGGGATTGAAAATTCATAACAGAAGTCAAAATATTTTAAAATAATCGAACATTGGCTGAGGGTATATAGCTGTCGGCAAAAACCGACCGATGCTTTTTTACTTGTTTCTTTTCTGCTTTGCATTGCCGTAGCCATTGCTTCAAATTTAGATACATGAATGCGAATTGGCTATAATCATCTGTGAAGTCTATAAAATACCTGTGACCATCCCATGTTCGCGGTTCAATTGGTCCACATATATCACTGTGGATTCTTTTGAGGATGCGACTAGAGTTTGGACAACTATCTCTAAAAGGACGACGACATTGCTTACCTTGAACAAATGCATTGCATATGCCTACAGGCTTAACATTTTCCAAACCATCAAACATTTTATGTCGAACCATTCCTTCCATACAATTGCCACTAGGGTGACACATTCTTGAGTGCCATAATTTTCCGTTATCAGTTGTACTTAAACATGCATTTGCCCTTTCTTCAATTCGTTTTTGCAATTCGTACAAACTTCCATTCTTGGGAGCTGTCATAATGACCCTTCCATCCCTTTTTAAAAGAGCAACATTTTTAGAAAATTGAACGCATATTCCATTTTTTTTCTGTTAGCTTTGGTACAGATGGCAAGTTATCCCGAAGTCCTTTAACATATAGGGCATTGTAATTGGTGTATCTTTCCACGATCCTTTGATTGCACCTTTCTTGTAAACTAAAAAAAATTTCAGTGTCTTTCGCAACGTTAGTGGTAATGGGTTCATTCAAATTTTTGAGATTATTGAAACATTAATCATGTTTGCCCGCGAATCTATTTCAAATACTAAATCTTCAGACTTATCTTTAATTATCTTACCATCAGGGTCCGCTGACATGAAACAAATTGACTTCGAAGCTGATGCTGTATTATCTTTTCCATTTTGTTTATGACCCTTTTTCTGATATCGGAAACACACACCCAGGAATTTTTTCGACTTCTTCACCCCACGAAACGCAGATCTCGTAGAAGTATCTATGTCACAACGTCTCTGCGCATCGTCTGCCAATAGCCTTTCCTTAACTATTTCGATAGATAGGCCTTCTTCATTCATATTTTCCAACGAGGCCACTACCGTGCCTGAAGCTTCTGGTAGCGTCACAAAAAGTTGAGCAACTTCATCTCTTTCCACCACATTTGCTTCAGACTTTTTTATTTACGTAAAAGCTTATCAAACAATAGTAAATGTTTTCGCAAAACATTACCAGGCTTCATTCGCAGAACCGTTAATTATTTTCCTACCAATGTCTGACTCGTAACCGACTTCTTAGCAAATGTATTTTGCAGAGCAGACCACATCTCCTTCAATGTTTTCTTGTCGTGGACACATTCCATATAATCAACTGAACAAACTAGAAAAATCGTATATATACGAAGGAGAATTAAATTCAACAAAAAAATATTTGCTATAAAAATAATGCTATTTTTTACAAAAGGGGTTCCTTTAAATATATGGAAAGGCAAAAGCAAGGTTTTATTAATAAATAACAAGTATAAATTCCTTGAATACCACCATTTGGAACGAATTTAACAATTTTCAAAAAAATAAAATCCGTTAACAATTCTTTTAAAATCTTAATAATACCGAATACAGCCCTTATATTAGGGTCTTTACTACGACGTGGCCCTGCATAGGCAACTTTTGTCATAAGCCATTACAATATTCAAATGCGATATTTAAAAAATATCGGTGAATAATCTAGCTAAAATCATCAAAATACCGCATATAAGAAGGTACTATTATACGAGGGCTATACCAAAACGTGGACCTACTAAGACAAATTTCTGTCATAGAATGTAGTATCCATTACGAAGTTCAAATACCAAATTTGAAACAACCCCGGTGAATAATGTCGCCAAGTTCATCAAAATACCGAATATAGGGAGGTGCGTTATATGGGGGCTATACGAAGAAGACTTACACGGACAATTTTCCGTTATAGGCTGTAGTATCAATTACGAACTTGAAATACCAAATTTGAAACATTTTCGGTGAATAATGTCGCTTAAATCACCAAAATACCGAAAATAGGGAGGTACAATTATGTGGGAACTGTTTAATTTAGATTGGTAATTATTGTTTTGTAACGTTAACAATGGGTTAACGCATAATTAATTTGTAAATGATTAACCTCGTTTAGATCTGTCAACGTAAATGTAAACAGATTTCAACGATTGGCGAATGGCGCCAAAGCCTCCACCTTCCTTCATGTTTTGATCGTTGGTTTTACACTCCCGATACGAAGTCGCGCTCCCCCGCTATTGTGCAAATCAGGTAATCTGTCTTACCAATTATTATTTATTATTATTATTAATAAACACGGCCTTTGCCATTATTCTTTAAAACTAAAACCCCCCCTATTGTGTTTTTATTTATTTATTGGTTTGAGCTTTGCATCTTTCCCCGCATTGTCGCAAACATTGGTCCATTCGCACCGGATTACGAACGAGTTGTTGGCAAAAGAAGTAATAGTTTTCTTCTTTTTTTCTTCTAATTGCAAAGCATAACATCATCATCACCATCTATACAGTCCACCACATCGTCTCCTTAACATCATCATCGTGTTTCCATCAAAAACAACCAGGTACGTACAGTGAAAAAAGTGCCGGTGAATTTAAATAAATGATATTCTTGAAGAGAGAATAAAAATATTGAAACAAATTGTGTAAAAACAACAACAATCGCGTCGTCAATATTCTTTGTGGCCGTCTTACAACGCGTCGCCCATACAAAACTCGCAAGCTACGAGCAACAATTTGAGTACTTCGACTCATGCTTCCCGCGAAAATCATTCGCAGATACAAACTCCGCTTTCCTCTATTGTGAGAAATAATAGTGCAAGTTTTAGGACTACAGAGGAAGTTTCTCATTTGGATTGTGTCCATAACCTTGCCCTACCGCCGTGCGATACGAACATATTTGAAGGTGATTTCCACTCATGGCCAACATTTAGGGATTTGTTTACGGCTATATATATTGTTAATGGTCGTCTTACCGACGTTGAAAAACCTTGTCATCTGGTTAGAAAGAGTTCTGGTGAAGCTCGCGAGATTGTATCGAAGTTCCCCTTAATTAATCGTAGTTTCGAGCTCGCGTGGAAGGCTCTAGTTGAAACTTGTGATAACCCTCGGCTTCTGGTTCATAACCAATTGAAAGTTTTGTTTGATATTCCGGTCCTCTATAGTGAGACTAGTTCGGGATTAAAGTCGATCCAACGTGGTATCAATGGATGTCTGTCTTCGATGTCCGTGTATGATGTCAATACGGAAAATTGGGATCCGATATTAGTATTTTTGTGTCTCCAGAGATTGCCAAAAATTACTCAGACTCTTTGGGAGCAGAGTGTTAAGGATAAATCTTCTCTTTCGTCCTGGAAGGACTTGGATGCCTTTCTCACTGAGCGCATACGTACGCTCATGTGCCTCCATGATATGCGTGCTACAGATCAGTCTAAGCGGTCAAATAATAGTAAAGTTCAAGCGCATCATTCAAATATCAGAATTCCAGAGCCACCGAAAGTTTCAAATTGTTTAATTTGTCAAAATCAGCGTCATAAATTGTATGACTGTCCCCGCTTTAAGAGTTTCACACCCGCTGATCGATACAAAGTAATGAAACGTCATCATCTTTGTATCAACTGTCTTAGGAACGATCATGAAGTTAAGAATTGTGATAACAAACGTCGGTGTTCGAAGTGTAACAAGTCGCACCATACGTTGTTGCATCGGGATGATATTACCTCTAGTAATTCAAATCGAACTTCCACCGTTACTAGCAATACCTCCCGAAATTCGAGTGCTACGCCTTCGACTGCCCCCCCCCCCCCTAATTCAGAAAATTGCGCGCCATGCACATCCGCCGGAGCCTTGCCCCGACAAGTATTTCACGCCGCGCAGAGCAAGGCTGTACTCTTAGGTACCGCAATGGTGAATATTGTTCATCTAGGTGTTGCATTTCCCGCCAGGGCGTTAATAGATCCTGCTTCCGACTCCTCTTTCATTTTAGAGAGACTCCAAACTCGTTTGAAGCTTCCTGCGCGTTCTACGAATGCTGTAATTACGGGAGTTAGTTGTTCACTCTCGGCCACTGCTAATAAAGCTTGTCGTATACAAATTAGCAGTCCCTTCGCTGAAATTGGAAACCAAAATTTTAGTTTTGCGTGCCATTTCTGGAAATCTTCCCTCGTTTGTGGTTAATTCCGACTTAAGGTCAGATGTTAACCTTTTTGAATCTCGTCCCTTCGATCTGCTGTTAGGTGCTGATCTTTATCCAAAAATATTGTTAGATGGTTGTCGTCCCATTTTGTCTGGAGCATTGCTTGCTCAAAATTCTGTATTTGGTTGGCTTGTTACGGGTCCTATCCCAGCCACACAAGTTCGAAAATTTGCCACTACTGTCGAGGTAGCAGAGGAAGACAAAATCCAACAGACCTTTTTGCGATTTTGGGAAATCGAAGAGCCTCCTAAACGCAAAATATTATCGGACCGTTTTTGTGAGGAGAACTACGTCCGGACTACTCGTATGGACTCAGAGGGTAGGTATATAGTTACGCTGCCACTTAAATCTGAGATTAGCGCTATCGGGTATTTGGGAGAGTCTCGCGTGAACGTCCTCAAAAAATATTATCGGAATGAGAATTCTTAATTGTAAAAGCCTGAATTAAAACTAGTTTACGACCAAGTTTTATCGGAATATTCAGAACTTGACCACATGAGGCCGGTACCCGCAAATACTTCTATGGATGTCCTTTCGTGTTATCTACCACATCACCCCGTCATAAACCTAGCAAAACAGACCACGAAACTTAGAGTAGTGTTTAATGCCTCAAATAAAACTTCGAATGGGCAGAGTCTTAACGACATATTGCACGTAGGTCCAACGTTACAACAAGATTTAGTTCTTTTGATCGTCCGTTGGCGTATCTTCAAATTCGTGTTTAACTCGGACATTACTCAAATGTATAGGCAAGTTCGTGTAGATTCAAAGCTTCAGAGAATTTTGTATCGGAATTCAAAAACAAAACATGTTCTAGACTACGAACTACAGACAGTGACGTTCGGTGTAAATTGTGCACCATATTTATGATACTGAGTCAGAGTTTCCCCTCGCGGCGCATATATTGCGAAAATGTATGTACGTTGATGATGTTTTGGCAGGAGCTCACGACATCGAGACTGCATTGGCAGCTAGGGACCAGTTGATTAGGGCACTATCGTCGGCAAAGTTCGAGCTGCGAAAATGGACAGCGAATAATAGAGCTATTTTGGATCGTTTCCCCCCTGAGGTAGATGCTCAGCTTTTATCGTTTGTAGAAGCTAGTAGTTCTAAAACCCTGGGTATTAGGTGGAATGCGCGTTTAGATTGTTTCTTCTTCGAAGTGAGTCCAATTGTCAATAAACACTTCACTAAAAGGGAAGTTCTTTCGGCAATCGCGAAATTGTTTGACCCTGTCGGTTGGTTGGCCCCTGTGATTGTTAGGGCGAAAATGATCATGAAGAAGATTTGGCTGGACAACATTGGTTGGGATGATCAACTTCTGGCAGCTACTGAGGCTGAATGGAGAAGTTTTGTCGAAACATATCCGCATGTTAACTCGATTAGGATACCTAGATGGGTTCAATATGTTCCAGGATTTTCTGTTGAGCTTCATGTCTTTTCCGATGCCTCGGAAAAGGTATACGCGGGGGTAGTATATATTCGTGTCGAGTCCCCCGATGGAAAAATCTTCGTTAATTTGCTATCGTGCAAGACAAAAGTCGCCCCTTTGAAATCAATTTCGCTTCTTCGCTTGGAACTTTGTGGAGCAGTTTTAGCATCAGACCTATTGAAAACTATTGTGCGGGAAATAGATCTGGAATTTAATCAAATTTATTGTTGGACAGATTCGACTATAGTTCTTGCCTGGTTAAAGAGAACCCCCTTTACTTGGACGACCTTTGTAGCAAATAGGGTGTGTCGAATCCAAGAAAATGTTGGCAATTATAATTGGTACCATGTTAAATCTGAAGATAACCCCGCTGATTTAGGAAGTCGAGGATTGTCTCCGATAGAATTGTCCGCCTTTCCCCTGTGGTGGAACGGCCCTAGTTGGCTAGGTAAAACTAAATCGGAATGGTCTATTCGTGATCTGGCTCCGATTAGTACTGAAATGGAAATGCGCCCCGTTAAATGTCACTTTGCTTTCTTTCCGTCGACATTTAAAGAGATTTTGGAGGATTTTTCTTGTCTGCGTAGAGCTCTTCACTTCATTGTATACGCGTTTCGATTTATTCGTCAAACGCATCCCCGGTATAGAAACCATTACTACTATACCACTAGACGCATTTCCTCGTCAGAGATTATTGACGCACGTAATAATTGTGCAATTACGGCTCAAAAAATATATTTCTTCACCGGTTATAAGAATTTGTTAGACAAGAAGGCGTTAGATAGTAAGAGTTTGTTGGCTCCCCTCAATCCTTTCATAGATGACAATGGTGTCATGCGAATGAATGGTAGACTGGTAAATTCGCCCACACTTGCACCCCCGGAACGTAATCCTATAATTGTTCCCTATAGGAGTGCATTTGCTCTACGGTTGGTAGAATATACCCACCAAAAATCTGTTCATGGTGATATCCAGTTAATGATGCGAACTTTGAGATTGGAATATTGGATTCCGCGTATGAAAAGTTTGGTTCGGCTGGTTGTTCGTCGCTGTAAAGTGTGTCTTCTGTTGAAGAAACGTGCTTGCAGTCAATTTATGGCTGCCCTTCCCCCTGAGTGAACAACTCTTAATCGACCTTTTACAAACACTGGCGTGGATTTCGCAGGTCCGTTTGATGTAAAATCGTATCTAGGTCGATCTTGTAAAATAACAAAGGGCTATGTATGTGTCTTTGTATGTTTCTCTACAAAGGCAATTAATTTGGAAGCATTGTCCGATTTGTCGACTGCTAATTTTTTGGCTGCCCATTCCATTTTTTCGGATAATGGAACAAATTTTGTTGGAGTATCTCGTGAACTTCAAAGAAGTTTTAAAAGCGCTGACTCCGTCTCTCGTCTTTATCAAACCAGGGCCTATCATGGCATTTTATACCTGCTGGTGCCCCTCACATGGGAGGATTATGGGAAGCTGGAGTCAAGAGCTTAAAGTTACATTTTCGGAAGCAATCTCGAAATTTAAAATTCACCTTTGAAGAATTAGCAACGGTGTTGACTAGGATCGAAGCTTGTCTTAGTTCTCGGCCATTGTGTCCAATGTCGGATAATCCAGGAGAAATAGTTGCATTGACGCCAGGTCACTTCTTGATTGGTGCACCTTTGTTAGCCCCGCCTGAACCTCTCATCACAGAGTAACCATTAGGTCTAATTAATCGGTTTAGGAAAGTTCAGGCCCTTGCCCACCAGTTTGGGCAGTTGCATATGAGATATAAGTGGAAATTTCCCCAAAGAGAAATGGCGATTGACGATCTAGTCGTTGTTCGTCATTATCAACTTCCTCCAACGTCGTGGAAATTAGGGCGTATAGAAAATGTTTTTCCGGGCACCGACGGTCATGTTAGAGTCGCGGACGTTCGAACGGAAAACGGCGTTGTAAGACGGCCCATTACAAAGTTGGTCGTTTTGACCGACCACACTCCCGCAAATGAATAATATTGTTCTCTTCTCATTATATAGTATGTCGGTGAAAATCTATTCGGAAGAAGAACTTTTGAATGTTAATGACGGCATTGACTACAATGAACCTCGGCCCACCGATCCCCAAGCTGGAATGTCGTCAGCTGCAGTGGAAGCAGTCCTTGTTGAGCCGATTGCGGCTGTAAAAATATCAGAACGTTGGTCCGAATCCGATAAAGGGGATTTAGCTGCGGCCCTCGCTGAACCAATGCAAACCGAGTCCGAATCCATATCAACGGATTCATCTGCGGCTCCGGTTCTTGATTCACCCCCCAAAAATGATACATTACAAACCGAGTCCGGATCTTCGGGTCCATCTGCGGCTCCGGTTGCCACACCTCATTTGGAGGAGTCGGAAAAGAATTTAAGGTCCGAAACCCATAAGATTTCATCTGTGGCCTCACATAAATGTCGACTTTGTGATCGCATGCACCCGCTGTATAGATGTAGTGACTTACGGGTTATGAATGTTGACATGCGACGTCGCATTGTCCTAAAATACAATGACTGCATACGGTGTTTATCTAAATCCCACCAAGCTAGGGACTGCCGAAGCAAAAGAAAATGTGCCGTATGCAATGAAGAACACCACACCCTCCTTCATGAAGATACGAAGACCGTGGTTAAATCCACTAATAATCGTCAGCGTCGTCCGCGGACCGAGTATAGGTATCGGTCACGTAACAGTCCGTATAGTCGTCCATCTGATAACGCTCCCCCCTCGCAGATAGGATTGGTCGGCTTGTTGTCCCTCCAAACAGGTATCTGCCTATCCCCGACTTTGATAGTCAAAATTATGTCGTCCGATCGACCCACTATTGTGAGGGCGGTTTTGGACCCGTGTAGTAGGCAGAGTCAGATATGTTCCTCTTTGGTGCATAATCTTCGACTCCCTACTTCTAGAATCGAAGGTAGCCAAATATGTCGGCTGACCGTTAGTTCGATCTATGACCGGAGTCAGTCCATTTCAATTGTGGCTGTGGTAACCAATTTGGACCATGCGCTTACGCCTACAGCGGTAATCTCCGAGCGCATTCATGACTCATTTTTAGGTCTTCCTTTGGCAGATCCCGATTTTAATAGGCCTGGTCGGGTGGCCTTTTACTTGGGCCGGAAGTTTATGCCAGGGTCGTAACTCATCGGGTTGCCGATAGCCCACTACACCATATTTGGGTGGGTTTGTCGGGCATATGTAACATATAGTGTTACACAATGTTTTTTTTTTAAAAATGATATAAATTGAGAAATAACGGAAAAAAAATGAATTAAATTGAAATTGAATTGAAAAAAAGTTGAAAAAATGTATTTATTATTGTATTTTAGTTACAACATCTCAATATGTTGCCAGGTGGGCGGCATGTTTAATTTAGATTGGTAATTATTGTTTTGTAACGTTAACAATGGGATAACGCATAATTAATTTGTAAATGATAAACATCGTTTAGATCTGTCAACGTAAATGTAAACAGATTTCAACGAGTGGCGAATGGCGCCAAAGCCTCCACCTTCCTTCATGTTTTGATCGTTGGTTTTATACTGGTCTCTTCTATCTCTCGATACGAAGTCGCGCTCCCCCGCTATTGTGCAAATCAGGTAATCTGTCTTACCAATTATTATTTATTATTATTATTAATAAACACGGCCTTTGCCATTATTCTTTAAAACTAACCACCCCCCCCTATTGTGTTTTCATTTATTTATTGGTTTGAGCTTTGCATCTTTCCCTACATTGGCGCAAACAGGAACTATACCAAAACGTAGACCTACGTGGCCTATTTTCAATAGCAAAAGTCCGGCAGACATAATATATGTACATTTGAGTAAAAATTGATCAACCTATTTCATATCATTTCGAAGCTAGAGTGATTTCCACAGACGGATAGACGGACAGACATCGCTAAATCGACATAGAACTTTAGAACAGCCGGACTTTACTGATAATAAATAAAAAGGGGTTTTGGTAAACAATATTACCTGATTTGCACAATAGGGTGGGGAGGTTTATTTTGTATCGGGGCTATAAAAGAAAATATAGAGAGTGTTCTTACAATAATAAACAACGCCATTCGTTGAAAACTGTTGACATTGACAAATTGCAACGATGTGAATAATATACAAATACTTTGGCTTTAACCAATTGTTAACTTTGCAAAACAATAATTTTTAATCTAAATGAAACATGCCGCCCACCTAACAAAATATTAAGATGTTGTTACTAAATTACAATATACATACATTTTCTTTTAAAGTTTTTTTTCCAGTCAGTTCTTGTTTCCTTTATTTTTTAATTCATTTTTTTCAAACAACATTTGGTAACACTATATATTATATATGCCCGACAATACCCACCCAAATATCGGTAATCCTGCCATGGCATACACCCGATATGATCGGACCCCGTCATATGTCATACGACACGGCCCGAGTTCTAAGGTAAACTGACCAGGCCGATTAAGATCTGGATCTGACAAAGGAAGACCAAAAACAGGAGTCTTTTATAGGGTCTGGGATCGTCGCGGTAGGCGTACGCGCTCCGGTCGTACATAAATAGTGGTGACAGTAGGCCCACAACGATTCGGGATACGAAGACTATGCAGCAGAGAGGAACATATCTGACCCTGCCTACTACATTGCTCTAATACCGCCTTCACGATAGATGGAAGGCAAAAAGCATCAGATTTTACTAACAATGTCGGGGAAAGGCAAACACCAAACTGGAACGACAACAAACCGACCAGTCTTACTTGTTCGGGGGAAGCATTTTCAGTCGGACGATAGTAAGAACTATGACGCGAACGGTGTCAATAATTATGCGAACGACATCCACGATTACTTGTGGGTTTTACCACCGGATCAACGTGAAGAAAAGTGTGATTATTTTTCGCACACTTTCTTTTACGCATGTCAACATTCCTAACTTGGAAGTCGCTTTATCTATCAAGCGGGTGCATGCGATCACAAAGGCGACATTTGTGGGAGGTCCCGAACGAATTCGGACATGTAAGTTTTGGCCGGCTCCTCCAACGAATGAAGAGTGGCAACTTCAGCCGCATATGGACCCGAAGATCCGGACTCGGTCCGCGAGTTGTAAATTTTTGTGTTTTCAGTAGGCGCCGGAGCCGCAAGAGCACCCACAGATATGGATTCGGACTCGGTATGCATCTATACAGCAGATAAATCCGTTTGATCGAAGCATGGCTCAGATATTTTTACAGCCGCAATCGGCTAAACAAGTGCTGCTTCCACAGCAGCAGACGACAAGGTTGAATTAGTGGGGGGAAAATCTGGGGTAGCAATACCGTCATCAGCATTTAGCAGTTCGTCTTCCGACATACTATATAACGAAAAAGAACCTTTTTGATTACTAATCGAGGGTGGTCAGTCAAAATGGCCAACTTAGTAAATGACCGTCTTACAACGCAGTTGTCGGTTCGGACGTCCGCGACTCGAAAATGATTTCCACGACGTTGGCAAAAGCTGATCATGACGAAAGACAACTAGATCCTCTAAAGTTATCTCGTGTTCTGGCAATTTTTATTTATACAGCATGTGTAAATGTTTTAGATTCCGAGCTTGCTTTCGAAAATGTAATTCGAAGCTCTTAAATCCAGCTTCCCATAACCCTCCAATGTGAGGCGCACCAGCAGGTATGAAATGCTTGGCCCTGATTGAGACTGAGCCAAAACTTTCTTGGAGGAATTCTCTAAAACGCCTGAGAATTTCCCGCGAACCTCCAACAAAATTTGTTCCATCATCCGAAAAAAATAGAACGGGGACAACAACGACGATCAATGAATCCATGCAACGTGGCGAAGAAATAATCAGTCGACAGTCGATGGGATACTGTTTCCAAGGGCATTGCCTCTGTAGCGAAACAAACAAATACAAGATTAGACCGACCAAAATAAGATTTTATATCGAAAAGGCATGTAAAGTATGTGGCCGATCAAGATTTGTTCTTTCTGGGGAAAGTGCAGCCATAAATTGACTGCACATTTGAGTATACTCACCTAAAATGTACAATCAATTTATTCCAAATTAAGGGGAACTAGGCAACTACTACCATCTACGGGTTTTTTGTCCAACAAATTCGTGTACTGGTTAGAGAAATGCATCTTTCGAGCGCTAATTACCAGCCGAGTGCGAACGTTACTTATTTCTGATGAAGAAAGCTGTGAAAGGATAACAACAATGGTTTCTATACCGGGGATGCGTTTGGCGAAGAAATCTAACAATATAGGCAATGACTCGAAACGCTTAAAGCAAATACGAAAAGCTAGACAAAATGTCTCCAAAGGTAGGCGAAAAGTACGAAAAATGATATCTAATTATTCTCATTTCGAAACCTAGGAATCCTGATGGAGTTGACTTGGGGATATAATTCAACGAACCTTTCACAATCTGACTCAGTAGCTGCCAACAGTGAATCATCGCAACCAACATTGTCTAATCAGACTTTTCTGCATAATAATTTTTGGTGTCAGGATCACAGGGACCAACCATCTTCCCTTCCCTCTAAGTGTAACTGGATTTGTTAACAATAGGGTTAATTGTAAAGTAAAAACAATCAAATCACACATTCCATCTAACACCCAAAGATTCAGAACTGCTAGCTTCCACAAACGACAACAATTGAGCGTTCACCAAACTAAACGATCCAAAATAGCTCTATTACTAGCAGTCCATTTTCTAAGCTCGAACTTTGCCAAGGAGAGTGCCCTAATCAACTATGTCGTGAGCTCCAGCTAAAATGTCGTCAACGTATATACAATTTCCCAAAATATGCGCAGCTAGTGGGAATTTTGACTCAGTATCATCTGCCAGTTGTAAAAGCGTCCGAGTTGTTAAGTATGGTGCATAATTTACACCGAATGTCAAGAAGAGAGAGAGAAGAACTGAATGCTTGGTACCTACGCGGAATTGCCTATACTGTCATAGTAAAAAACTAATTTGAAGACACGCCAACGGAGTACTAAAAGACCAAAATCTTGTTGTAACTTTGTACCTACGTGCAAAATTTCGTTAACGCTGTCCATTCGATGGCATTGAATACTACTCTTTGTTGTAGACTTTTCTAAGTTAATCACAGGGTGGAGTATTTGTGGATACTGGCCTCACGTGATCAAGTTCCAAATATTAAATTGTTTAAGAACATTTGAGCGAGATTCGCCAATCTTAGCTTTTATTGGTAGCGTAACGACATATCTACCCTCAGCTTTCTTACGAGTAGTCCGGACGTGATTCTCCTCACAAAAACAGTCCCATGGGAATAATATGTTTCTTTTGGGAATATCCTCAAGTTCTCAGAATCTCAAAAAGGTGTGATTAAGTTTATCTTACTCTGCTACGTCAATAGTAGCGGCAAAAGTTAGAACTTGTGCTGCTTGGATAGGACCAGTGACAGTATAGCCAAACACTGAGTTAAAAGCCAGCAAAGATCCAGACAAAATCGGACGAGAACCATCTGGAACTATATTGGGGTAAAGATCGACTCCTAGCAACAGCAACAGGTCGTGGTTCAAAAAAAAAAACAAAATACATCTGGCAAGCAAAGTCCAGTGATTTGCGTCTTCATGTTTGTATTGACCACAAATGATGGAAGGTTTCCTGAAATAGAACGCAATACTAACACACTTGTTTCAAATAACAGGGCTGTGTCGAATGGACTGCTAATTTTTACACGACAAGCTATATTAGCAGTAGCTGAGAGCGAACAACTAACTCCTGGCACAAAAGCTTTAAACGGGGATACGATTGTGGAGTCGCTCTGAAATAAAGAGGAATTTGATATAGGATCTTTCAGCGCCCTAGCAGGATACAGAACACCTTGGTGAACGATATTCACCATTGCCGTGCCCAAACTTACAGCTTTGTTCTGTGCAGCGTGAAACATTTGACGGGTACACATCCAGCGGATGTAGATGCTTCACAATTTCTCGAATGAGATTGCCCAGAACTTGAATTTTGGGAAACCTT
The DNA here is from genome assembly GCF_030504385.1 of Musca domestica. Taxonomy (NCBI): domain Eukaryota; kingdom Metazoa; phylum Arthropoda; class Insecta; order Diptera; family Muscidae; genus Musca; species Musca domestica. The sequence continues at coordinate 8,442,833 of NW_026712328.1, read as the reverse complement.
AGTGGTCACGGTGGAAGTTTGATCGAATTACCCAAAGAAAGTTAAACATCCATTGATACCGCGTTGGATCGTCTTTAATCATGAACTAGTCTCACTATAGAGAACAGTAATATCGAATAAAAAATTCAATTGATTGTGAACAAGAAGCCGAGGATTGTCATAAGTTTCGATCAAAGACTTTCAAGCCGGCTCGAAACTGCGATTATTAAGCGGAATATTTGATATTATCTCGCCAGCTTCCCCAGTCGACGTCCGGACTAAATAACAGTGTTTCAATGTCGCTAAGACGAGCAATATTAATATATACAGTGGCAAACAAATCCCTAGAGGTTGGTCATGAGTGGAAATCGCCTTCAAACAAGGCAAACCTAGATTATGTACCACATCCTAATTTGAAATATAATCTAAAGTCCGAAAACTCGCACTACTATTCCCTAAAATAGAGGTAAGGCATTCAAGTATTGGGCGATGTTTCTCCGGGGTTTCTAATAATGAGAGTATTGAACAACTAACACTTGAATTAATAGTAGTAGAACGAGTTCTTTTAAATTGATCTAACATCCTATTAATTGCAGCCTTGCATCGCAAATACAGTTGAAAAGATGCAATATATGTTTGATCGGCAGCATCTATTTCTATTAAAAGTCCATTTAAAAATCTGGAAGTGTAATTGCTCAGTTAATTCCTAATAATTAACTTGCTGAAGAAGATCACATTAGAAACAACAACACAAATATATATATATATATATATATATATAGCTATGAATAAACTTATAATCATGGTTTTCTACTGCTGACTCTCCGCCTTTTTGTGGAGTATTATATTGCAATACGTTGAATAAATGCTCATATGTTTGGTGTTGGCTAAGCAATGATGATGAATATAATTGCTGACACTGCGCCTCGTGTGGAGTGTTGCATTGCAATATGTTGGACGAACAATTATTATAGTTCGCCATCGTTTGACCAAAGTATTAGGGTGGGACAATTGAGATTGTGTTAACTCCTCCCCTACTTAAGTAAGGGCCGTCCTCGGGTCTTTTGTAGCCATCAATGACAGCTTCAATAACATCGCGTTTTACTGTTCGTCTTCGACACAATTTGAATGAAATATAAAGACTGATGATTAAAATAATGCTTATAAGTCCAGAGACCGCTGGACCGGTTATTGTCCTGTTCTTCACGACATCGATGTGTTGTAAGTTTTCAAAATTTAATCTTTGAAGATACGACAGGCTCAATATCTCTTGATGACTTGTGATATTAACTATAGTAGATATGGTTCAAGATGACTTGGCCTTGTGCTGCAGTGTGCTATAGTACCCGAATGAAGCTGTTGAGCACAAGTTGGTTGAGAATATTCTTGATGAAATGATGAAGTTAGCGTTGAGGTGCAGTTTCCTATTGCAATTATACGATTACGATACAATTAGCGACGCTGTTGGTTTCAGCAAGATGTAGTATTGTGCCATTATGTTGTACGGGGTGCATAATTATTTTCTTACATACTGATTTGGGCTTGGGATATTTAATAAGAAAATGCAACATTTCATTATACAGTAGGACCTTAATTAGTGATACTTCTAGCAAGTCTGTTACAGTTGTATTTGTTGAACTTATTTGTAATAATTCATTTACATCATCGGAATCTAATAGCGTAGGATTAATTACATCTGCTTTTACAAGAGTGATTGATAGCATTAATGTTTTGATTTCCGCAATTGTAATTCTGTTTCGAGCAGATAGTATTTCGTATAAATACCCTGTATGAATTTGTTCAGGTTTTGCGTTTCCAATAATTTTGTTGACAATATCTGTTAACTTATTTATCTGATCCTGTGTTTTAGAGTTGATTGAAACCTGTTTGTTAATTGAATTTATAGGTTCCTTCTGTCGAAATTTCTGTTCCTCAAAGTCGTCAAAATCGTGAGTCCCCGCTTTTATTTTCAGTGCTGTTCCCAAGATGTTAATAATTCTCGCGTGTCTGTGGTGAACACACAGTGATTGTAGGATGGAACGTATTCGCTTAATATCAGACTCGAGTATTTTCACCATATGCGAGGAGGGGAAATGTTCCATAAGTTTTTCGGTTTCGTCCGCAATTTTCAAATATATTGTCGTATTTGATGTATGTCGTAAGTAGTCAAAGTCCTGCCAAATTATAACATCCCCATCTTCAATCGGTATGTAGTCGGAGCCAGAATAGTCAATTCATTTTGTGGTAAGGGGTCTGATAAGCAACATCATCAAAGTCCTAAAATTTGTTTAAGAGAGTTGTTAATTATAATCGGATTATACAAATTTTGAATTATCTTATGTTGTCCTTGTGGACCACACTGCCTCTAATAAGAACTGTAGTTCCTAGATCGGCTTCAATTGTTTCTTCAGAGTATAACGGGATCAATTTGTTTCCTAGCCTTTTGTTGTTTTTCACTAGTACGGACTCACCAACTTCAAATGTTCTATTTTGCCTGGAGGCATTGTTTCTATTTAGTACGGTCTGTTGAGCTTTTGAAATATTTTCTTTAATTTCCTCCCTTAATTCGGATGAGGAGAATTGGAAAATATCTATCGGTCGTTTGTTGGTTATTGAGTGAATAGTCCGATTATATTTTATGGTTGCTAGTAAAATAAGGTCAACTGTGCTTTCCATTTTCTTTTCTAATTTGAGGCATCTAGCTATTTCAGAAAGTGTGCTATGAAAGCGCTCGACTTGTCCATTTGATGTGCTATGAAGGGGAGCAGCGTTTTCCACTTTAACATTAAATTGATCCCGTAACAGGGACATAATAGTCTCAGATTTAGTGAAGGTTCGTTGTCATAGTATATATTTTCCGTGTGTGGAAAAAGATTCATTAGTTGTATAATCGGGCCTTTTAAATGTATTATTGTACGAGATGGAATATGTTGAACAACCTCAAACTTTGAAAATTTATCGATGCATGTTAGAAAAAATTTTTTATCCGTTGAAAATATTGCAGCCTTGCATCGCAAATACAGTTGAAAAGATGCAATATATGTTTGATCGGCAGCATCTATTTCAATTAAAAGTGTATTTAAAAATCTGGAAGTGTAATTGCTCAGTTAATTCCTAATAATTAACTTGCTGAAGAAGATCACATTAGAAACAACAACACAAATATATATATATATATATATATATATATATATATATATATATATATATATATATATATATATATATATAATATATATATATATATATATATATATATATATATATATATATATATATATATATATAATATATATATATATATATATATATATATTTGTGTTGTTGCTTCCAATGTGATCTTCTTCAGCAAGTTAATTATTAGGAATTAACTGAGCAATTACTTATAATTATGGTTTTCTACTGCTGACTCTGCGCCCTTTTTGTGGAGTATTATATTGCAATACGTTGAATAAATGCTCGTATGTTTGGTGTTGGCTAAGCAATGATGATGAATATAATTGCTGACACTGTGCCTCGTGTGGAGTGTTGCATTGCAATATGTTGGACGAACAATTATTATAGTTCGCCATCGTTTGACAATTTAGATTGTGTTAACTCCTCCCCTACTTAAGTAAGGGCCGTCCTCGGGTCTTTTGTAGCTATCAATGACAGTTTCAATAACATCGCGTTTTACTGTTCGTCTTCGACACAATTTGAATGAAATATAAAGACTGATGATTAAAATAATGCTTATAAGTCCAGAGACCGCTGGACCGGTTATTGTCCTGTTCTTCACGACATCGATGTGTTGTAAGTTTTCAAAATTTAATCTTTGAAGATACGGCAGGCTCAATATCTCTTGATGACTTGTGATATTGACTATAGTAGATATAGCCGACGTCGGTACCATCTTCTGGTTTTTGTATATGGAGTCATTAATACTGATTTCATCTTCAAACGTAATCAAATATGTACCGGTAATTATTGTTACGGTTCCTTCTGGGTTTTTTATAGTGGCTCTGTTGTCGTTTATTATCATGATGCCATCATCGACAATCTCCAATGGTTCAAGATGACTTGGCCTTGTGCTGCAGTGTGCTATAGTACCCGAATGAAGCTGTTGAGCACAAGTTGGTTGAGAATATTCTTGATGAAATGATGAAGTTAGCGTTGAGGTGCAGTTTCCTATTGCAATTATACGATTACGATACAATTAGCGACGCTGTTGGTTTCAGCAAGATGTAGTATTGTGCCATTATGTTGGACGGGGTGCATAATTATTTTCTTACATACTGATTTGGGCTTGGGATATTTAATAAGAAAATGCAACATTTCATTATACAGTAGAACCTTAATTAGTGATACTTCTAGCAAGTCTGTTACAGTTGTATTTGTTGAACTTATTTGTAATAATTAATTTACATCATCGGAATCTAATAGCGTAGGATTAATTACATCTGCTTTTACAAGAGTGATTGATAGCATTAATGTTTTGATTTCCGCAATTGTAATTCTGTTTCGAGCAGATAGTATTTCGTATAAATACCCTGTATGAATTTGTTCAGGTTTTGCGTTTCCAATAATTTTGTTGACAGTATCTGTTAACTTATTTATCTGATCCTGTGTTTTAGAGTTGATTGAAACCTGTTTGTTAATTGAATTTATAGGTTCCTTCTGTCGAAATTTCTGTTCCTCAAAGTCGTCAAAATCGTGAGTCCCCGCTTTTATTTTCAGTGCTGTTCCCAAGATGTTAATAATTCTCGCGTGTCTGTGGTGAACACACAGTGATTGTAGGATGGAACGTATTCGCTTAATATCAGACTCGAGTATTTTCACCATATGCGAGGAGGGGAAATGTTCCATAAGTTTTTCGGTTTCGTCCGCAATTTTCAAATATATTGTCGTATTTGATGTATGTCGTAAGTAGTCAAAGTCCTGCCAAATTATAACATCCCCATCTTCAATCGGTATGTAGTCGGAGCCAGAATAGTCAATTCATTTTGTGGTAAGGGGTCTGATAAGCAACATCATCAAAGTCCTAAAATTTGTTTAAGAGAGTTGTTAATTATAATCGAATTATACAAATTTTGAATTATCTTATGTTGTCCTTGTGGACCACACTGCCTCTAATAAGAACTGTAGTTCCTAGATCGGCTTCAATTGTTTCTTCAGAGTATAACGGGGTCAATTTGTTTCCTAGCCTTTTGTTGTTTTTCACTAGTACGGACTCACCAACTTCAAATGTTCTATTTTGCCTGGAGGCATTGTTTCTATTTAGTACGGTCTGTTGAGCTTTTGAAATATTTTCTTTAATTTCCTCCCTTAATTCGGATGAGGAGAATTGGAAAATATCTATCGGTCGTTTGTTGGTTATTGAGTGAATAGTCCGATTATATTTTATGGTTGCTAGTAAAATAAGGTCAACTGTGCTTTCCATTTTCTTTTCTAATTTGAGGCATCTAGCTATTTCAGAAAGTGTGCTATGAAAGCGCTCGACTTGTCCATTTGATGTGCTATGAAGGGGAGCAGCGTTTTCCACTTTAACATTAAATTGATCCCGTAACAGGGACATAATAGTCTCAGATTTTAGTGAAGGTTCGTTGTCATAGTATATATTTTCCGTGTGTGGAAAAAGATTCATTAGTTGTATAATCGGGCCTTTTAAATGTATTATTGTACGAGATGGAATATGTTGAACAACCTCAAACTTTGAAAATTTATCGATGCATGTTAGAAAAAATTTTTTATCCGTTGAAAATATTGCAGCCTTGCATCGCAAATACAGTTGAAAAGATGCAATATATGTTTGATCGGCAGCATCTATTTCAATTAAAAGTGTATTTAAAAATCTGGAAGTGTAATTGCTCAGTTAATTCCTAATAATTAACTTGCTGATCTTCTTCAGCAAGTTAATTATTAGGAATTAACTGAGCAATTACTTATAATTATGGTTTCCTACTGCTGACTCTGCGCCTTTTTGTGGAGTATTATATTGCAATACGTTGAATAAATGCTCGTATGTTTGGTGTTGGCTAAGCAATGATGATGAATATAATTGCTGACACTGTGCCTCGTGTGGAGTGTTGCATTGCAATATGTTGGACGAACAATTATTATAGTTCGCCATCGTTTGACCAAAGTATTAGGGTGGGACAATTTAGATTGTGTTAACTCCTCCCCTACTTAAGTAAGGGCCGTCCTCGGGTCTTTTGTAGCTATCAATGACAGTTTCAATAACATCGCGTTTTACTGTTCGTCTTCGACACAATTTGAATGAAATATAAAGACTGATGATTAAAATAATGCTTATAAGTCCAGAGACCGCTGGACCGGTTATTGTCCTGTTCTTCACGACATCGATGTGTTGTAAGTTTTCAAAATTTAATCTTTGAAGATACGGCAGGCTCAATATCTCTTGATGACTTGTGATATTGACTATAGTAGATATAGCCGACGTCGGTACCATCTTCTGGTTTTTGTATATGGAGTCATTAATACTGATTTCATCTTCAAACGTAATCAAATATGTACCGGTAATTATTGTTACGGTTCCTTCTGGGTTTTTTATAGTGGCTCTGTTGTCGTTTATTATCATGATGCCATCATCGACAATCTCCAATGGTTCAAGATGACTTGGCCTTGTGCTGCAGTGTGCTATAGTACCCGAATGAAGCTGTTGAGCACAAGTTGGTTGAGAATATTCTTGACAAAATGATGAAGTTAGCGTTGAGGTACAGTTTCCTATTGCAATTATACGATTACGATACAATTAGCGACGCTGTTGGTTTCAGCAAGATGTAGTATTGTGCCATTATGTTGGACGGGGTGCATAATTATTTTCTTACATACTGATTTGGGCTTGGGATATTTAATAAGAAAATTCAACATTTCATTATACAGTAGGACCTTAATTAGTGATACTTCTAGCAAGTCTATTACAGTTGTATTTGTTGAACTTATTTGTAATAATTCATTTACATCATCGGAATCTAATAGGAGGATTATTACATCTGCTTTTACAAGAGTGATTGATAGCATTAATGTTTTGATTTCCGCAATTGTAATTCTGTTTCGAGCAGATAGTATTTCGTATAAATACCCTGTATGAATTTGTTTAGGTTTTGCGTTTCCAATAATTTTGTTGACAATATCTGTTAATATTATTTATCTGATCCTGTGTTTTAGAGTTGATTGAAACCTGTTTGTTAATTGAATTTATAGGTTCCTTCTGTCGAAATTTCTGTTCCTCAAAGTCGTCAAAATCGGGAGTCCCCGCTTTTATTTTCAGTGCTGTTCCCAAGATGTTAATACTTCTCGCGTGTCTGTGGTGAACACACAGTGATTGTAGGATGGAACGTATTCGCTTAATATCAGACTCGAGTATTTTCACCATATGCGAGGAGGGGAAATGTTCCATAAGTTTTTCGGTTTCGTCCGCAATTTCCAAATATATTGTCGGATTTGATGTATGTCGTAAGTAGTCAAAGTCCTGCCAAATTATAACATCCCCATCTTCAATCGGTATGTAGTCGGAGCCAGAATAGTCAATTCATTTTGAAATTTTTTCTTTAATTTCTTCCCTTAATTCGGATGAGGAGAATTGGAAAATATCTATCGGTCGTTTGTTGGTTATTGAGTGAATAGTCCGATTATATTTTATGGTTGCTAGTAAAATAAGGTCAACTGTGCTTTCCATTTTCTTTTCTAATTTGAGGCATCTAGCTATTTCAGAAAGTGTGCTATGAAAGCGCTCGACTTGTCCATTTGATGTGCTATGAAGGGGAGCAGCGTTTTCCGCTTTAACATTAAATTGATCCCGTAATAGGGACATAATAGTCTCAGATTTTAGTGAAGGTTCGTTGTCATAGTAAATATTTTCCGTGTGTGGAAAAAGATTCATTAGTTGTATAATCGGGCCTTTTAAATCTATTATTGTACGAGATGGAATATGTTGAACAACCGCAAACTTTGAAAATTTATCGATGCATGTTAGAAAAAATTTTTTACCCGTTGAAAATACATCGATATGAAGCATTTCACCTACGTAAGATGGTGTTGGGGTTACCCCAAGCTCATGTTTCATAGGGTGTCTGTCGTATTTAGCCCTCGAACAGATTTTACAATTTGCAGCAATTTCATTTGCCAACTTTGCCATTTTTGGAAAATAATAATCAGAAAGTATCTGCTTAACATTTTCCTGAGCTGCCCTATGCGCCCGGTTATGTTCGATGGCAATAATTTCCCTCTGTTCATTTTCATCAAAAATGGCCTGGACAAAATTTTTGCAGTGCCAAAATTTAGTAGCGGGAAAGTATCTAACCAATTCATGCTGAATACAGGCTAAAGTTAGCAGATCGCAATGTATTGCACATTTGGATTGATGACTGATTTTACTTCGTTTAGCAATGTTTCCCTGCTTGTGAAGTCAATCATATGTCGAGTCTTCTCAGTAAAGACAATAAAATTTCTTTTAAGTAGGAAATTTGCCTACCGGAGGACAATTTGGTTCCTAAACAATTGACCGGTTTTTCTGTAGACTCAATGGTATAGGTCAAAGATATTTCGCTGTGTACCGTTGCGAGATCTGAGTGATTATCCTCTTCCAAAGTATTCAAAGATTGAGGCTCGAAATGTTTCTCGGTGCGCATAGATTCTACATTCAGAGTATGGATGTTCTGTTGTGAAAGGGCGTCCGCCACATAATTCTCCTTTCCAGGTTTATAAATAATTTTGGCATTATGTTCGTCAACAAATGGTGCCCACCGTTTTATCTTAGCATTCGGGTTTCTATCAGAGACTGAAAATGTAAGTGGTTGGTAGTCTGTGCAAATATTTAAATATCTTGCTCCATATAAAAAGTTTCTCAATTTTTGAAGAGCCCAAACAATAGCTAATAGCTCTCGTTCATTAGTGGCATAGTTTTGCTCTTTATCTTTAAGGGTTCTGGAAATCATGGTGATTGGCCTCCCTCCTTGTGAAAGAACTGCTCACAGACCCAATGAAGAGGCGTCTGTTGTAAGATCAAAAGGTTTTTTGAAGTCAGTATAAAGAAGCATAACTTCTTCAGAAGCAAGGATTTCCTTTAATTTTCTAAAGGTCTGCATTTGATCTTCATTAAAATTTATTTTCACCCTTTTTGATTGAGAAGCACTAATCTTGCCGTTTTCGCCCTTTAGAATATCTGTTAGCGGCTTGGCGATAGATGCGAAATCTTTAATAAAGTATCTGTAATAACTTGTCAATCCTAGAAACGACCTTACGTTGAAGAGTGTAGAAGGTGTTTCATAATTAAGGATGGCCTTTACTTTTTCCGGGCTCGTTCTGATGCCATTTCTGGACACAAAAAAACCGAGGTATTCGACACTTTCCCGAAAGAAATGTGATTTTTCCCGAGAAATTCTCATATTGGCCCCGTATAATCTCTCCAGTACCCACTTGATATGTTACACATGGTCTTCTTCGGTTTAAGAGAAAATAATGACGTCGTCGACGTAAACATAGCATGACTTTCCAATTTGCTCTCTCAGGACATCGTCGATGGCCCTTTGGAAAATGCTGGGGGCATTCTTCAGACCAAAAGGAAGACGGCAAAATTCATATTTTCCATTTCCAACTGAGAATGCAGTTTTTTCACGATCTTGTTCAGATAGTGTTATTTGATGGAAACCTGATTTAAGGTCAAGTGTCGTAAAAAATCTTGCTTTGCCAAGATTTGAGAGAATGACGGGTATTTGGGGTATTGGGTATTTGTCATCGATCGTAATGCTGTTCAGTTTCCTGAAGTCTATAACTAATCGTTTTTTGGAATTACCGTATTCACCCTTGCCTTTTTTTATCAACAGCCCAAACGGGATTATTGTAGGGTGATCTGGAAGGCTGTATTATGCCGTTATGCAGAAGTTCTTTTACTTCATTGTTAACAAAATCTGCTACACCCATGGGATATGGGTATAGTTTTGTATAAACGGGATCACTAGAATTAGTTCTAATGGTAGCTACAATATTCGTATTATATGGAAGTGATTCTTTGGGGTTTGCAAAAACACCCGAAAATTTTTTTATCACTTCCTTAAATTTTTCCGCAACGATTTGAGGTATTTTCATGTCCTCAACTTGTGTAAAATTTACATTTACGCATTTTAAAAATTGGATCTTTTCGATCCGAACTATAGTTTTAAGTTCCCTACTTTCAAAATTCAACGTTGCACCTGTCTGTGTTAATAGATCCAGGCCAATTATACCATCAAACGTTGATAGTGATGGTAAGATAAAAAAATTACTATTGGTTTGAAAAATATTTATGGTACATTTTTACTTAATTGCTGTGAAACCATGAATAGATTTCACTATGAACGGGTCGGCTACGGGAATAATACATTTTAAACCTTTTATAGGTTTGATATAATTCTTCGAAGCCCCCGTATCAATAAGCAATTTTATGATTTTCCATGCCTCTTTCCTTTCTATAAATGGTAGCAGGGATTTGTGCCTAAAAATTAATCTGGTCAAATTCATCCCCAGCATCGATTACAATATCGTCTGCTTCGGTTTCTGTCATTTGAAGGTAGTCTTGACCACATCCGGACTCATCTTGAGAAATGTGATTAATTCTCTGAAGTTTTAGCCCAGTGTATTTTGCCGTACCACTTTTGGGTCTTTTCACTGCCTGCCAATTTGGTCGATTTTGGAACGGCTGTGGTAGGTTCTGATTTTGATCGTATTGATTCTGAGGTAAGCCCTGTGTAGATGGCTTGAATTTAGTTGATTGTCTGAATCGCATAGATTCATTGACCTCCATGGGTTCTATTTGATTATTTTCGTTCTTGTTTGAACGATTTGAATTTCTTTTAGAAAAGTACGGATTTTTACTTTCAACATTTCCGTGTGCGAAATGTGTTTCATACTTATACTTATCTCTGTCCTCGCGTGATTTAGCGAAGTTTGACGCGAATTGGTATCTTTCCTGATTTGACTCAACCTCTTGGGCCAATGCCAATGCTGATGGTAAGTCGGATGGACGAGCGGAAAATAATACATTACTCAAATCTTTTTTTGTGCCAGAAATGAAAACGCCTAACGCATCCATTCTGTATTTTTCGTTCATACAATTTGCGACAACACTTTCATATGACATAGTGGTCTTGTGCGTAAGTAAAGTCAGTTTCTTTTCTACTTCATCATAGAATTCTAGTAACGTCATATTACCCTGACGAAGAGTGGACAACACTTGCTCAATTAAGTAAATTGGACGCTTATCCTAATAAGTAAAGCCCAGTCGGGCAATAATAGCCTTAAAATTTAACACTGTATTGAATGAGGATAACACCATATCGGCTTGACCCTTTTTTTTATTTCGAATTATTGCTACTGCCTGATAGTGTTTAGAACTTCCATCGTAAGGCTCGAACAACTTATAAGCTGTATGAGCAGCCTGGCGCCATGAAACGTACATTTCATGCTTGCCTTCAAAGTCTGGTAAGGATTTTACAACCTCTAAGGACTCATCACACCGAATTTCTTTGTTAATTTCAACATCCTTATAAGGCACAACTTCAGGAGTCGATAAAGAGAAATTTTCAAGTTTATTTTCAATATCGGAAATTTGTTTTTCACATTGCTGTCTTTGAACTTTCAAAGCCGCCGAAATGGCAGAGTCAACAAGCACACGTATGCTTTCTGCGGTAGTTGCCATTATATTATTATTGTCAGATCTTTTGTCTACAGGAATTTCATTGAAGGAATCTATTCTAAATTCTACTTCTTGGTCAAGTACGCGATTATTCATTAATATCAGAAAAAAAGGAACAGGCTTTTTTTAAAAAAATTTCACGAATTTCAAAAAAAAAAACAGCGGAATTAATTTTAAATATTATTGAAACCAATTTTTGCTAGCAGCCACTCACTTCTTATTAAGATCTTTATGATTCACTATATAATATTTATCATACACATTTTTCTAAACACTCGATTTGTGTTATTTAATATTAATTTTAATAATAAATGTATTATTAAATATGTACTATCTTACAATCGTATAAGTAGAGACTTCATTTTATGTTGTGGGTGTCCTCTCCGCTGATGATGTTGTCGACGTTGTTATTGTTGTCCTCTTGTGTTTCTTATTTCTACGCAGCCCAGACTGATTTCGAAGCCTGGTGACGCGCCTTCTTTCTAAGTTTTCACTTAATGTTTTAAGTTTTTATAAACTTATTTTATATTTATTTTTTAACCCTGTTGGGCGCCAGTTAAGTATTCTGGGTATTTGTATAATGTTGTTACACCTTCTTTATTCCAGTTCTCTTATCAAAACTTAATAAGATACTTAAAGCTATGAATAAACCTATAATTATTGTTTTCTACTGCTGACTCTGCGCCTTTTTGTGGAGTATTATATTGCAATACGTTGAATAAATGCTCGTATGTTTGGTGTTGGCTAAGCAATGATGATGAATATAATTGCTGACACTGTGCCTCGTGTGGAATGTTGCATTGCAACATGTTATGTTATTATAGTTCGCCATCGTTTGACCAAAGTATTAGGTTGGGTCAATGGAGATTGTGTTAACTTATATATATATATATATATATATATATATATATATATATATATATATATATATATATATACTACTCAATATGATGGATGGTAATATATCACTACCTATTAACATATCAACCTCAAAAAAAAAAAACGAATGTAGACGTATATTAGGGTCTATACGACGACTTGGACCTGCATAGGCAACATTTGTCATAAGCTATTACAATATTCAAATGCGAAACTTGACAAAAAAAATCTGTTTATAATGTAGCTAAAATCATCAAAATACCGAATATAGGAAGGTACCATGGGGGTTAGAAAACGTGGACCTAAATAATGTCGCTAAAATCATCAAAATACCGCAAATCGGGAGGAACCGTTACATGGGGGCTGTACGAAGACGTGGACCCGCACAGACAATGTTCCGTCATAGGCTGTTGTATCCATTTCCAACTTCAAATGCGAAATTTGAAACAATTCCGGTAAATAATGTCGCTAAAATCATCAAAATACCGCATATCGGGAGTTACCGTTATATGGGGGCTATACGAAGACGTGAACCCGCACAGATAATTTTCTGTCATAGGCTGTAAACAAGGTTGACACTAAAAATTACCAAAGTGTCGATCACCTCAAGCAAGCGCTTCGCCGTGAATGGGCCAAAATACCGCAGAGCAACATTCGAGCAATGTGTTGCTTTCATTTTCCGTTTGAAGGGCATAATTCGTGCCAATGGTAACCAATTCGAACAACTCTAAACTTATTATAAAATTTGATGCTATTTAATACTAATTCTCATTCACTTGGTGTGACTACCCGAACATGTATTCTGTTTTTATCCACAGAGGATGTTGCTTAAAAGCCGACAAAGTACGAACAGGCAAGTACCTCCTCCGCAGTCTCGTTATTAATTGGCCACGATTCGATTCAGCTATCCCAGCTCTTAGCCACCTTAAACTTATTGTCGGCTTAATGCTCTTAGCCAGCTCCCACTAACCGACCTCTTCCCCCACAGCAATTCGGATAACACATAGCATACTAATACACCCGACGACCACCCGATTAGCCCGAGCCAACAACAATCTGAGGAGCGTAGAGCTGAGCTATAAACATGACAATTGCCGAGCCGACAGCCATTTGATTTCCCCTGAGCCACATCCAGTACAAATGCCGGGCTAACAGCCACCCGATTGCTACAGGGCCACGGAAAAGCCCAGGGGGCCTGACCGCCCACTAAGTCGACAGGATCTATGCACCGACGAGTCGGCGGTGATTACCCAATTACCATCAAGTTGCCTATCATCGAAACGAAAACAACCATCCGATTACGAACAAGCCGATACCATCGGGGAAGCAAAACTACTATTAGATTCCCATATCTAATCCATATTTCTCACATATTATTCGAAATGTAGGCACCAGAGCATTAAAATAATAAATTTGTGCTTATAATACACTCGTCATTCACTCAAGTGTTGTTCGTCCTTAGGTCGACCTTGGCAGCGACTGAGCTTACTTCAGTCTTTAAATGGCTTATTGGCGTATACAGTTTCCAAGATTTCTGTGCACTGTTATTTAGTGATGATCTTTTCATATTAATATATAACTCCCATATGTTGATTAGTTATATCCGATTTTAAATTTAACATGTAAACCAGTAAAGAAAGTCCTAAAGTCGGGCGGGACCGACTTTATGATACCATACACCACTTTGTTAATTTAGTAGAAATTCACATAACAATTAAAAGTTTTTATAGGAGAATTCAATCATACACGCTATGATTATAATTATAATTTGAAGTTCAAAGGACTAAATATGCCAAAGCATATTGCCCATTTGGTGCAAAATTAATTTGAAATCAGATAAGTATATATATGGGAGCTATATCCAAATCTGAATCGATCTCGATAAAATTTGGCAAAGATATTTCTGAGCTGTATTTGATACATTTCCCTGAATATCGTTGTTACGGAGTGTATATTACGACTGTGGGTTACAAATATAACAAATCGGATGAACAATATATATGGGAGATATAGCTATATCTGAACCGATCTTCACCAAATTTGGCATACTACCTTCTATAATGAATTCGGTCGTAAGTGCCAAATTCCATCCCATTTGGCTAAATATTAGACGTTTGGTGCACAATAAAAGGAAAATCGGACGAAGCTATATATGGGAGCTGTATCCAAATGTGAACCGATCTCCATAAAATTTAGCAAAGGTATTTATATATATATATATATATATATATATATATATATAAATTAAAACTTTATTTGTAAGTTTTTATTAAAAAAAAATATGTTGTCTCGCAAGCTAGCGCTTTTGAGCAACATCCGTTTTATTTGAGATTCAAAGTTAAAAAGCGAATAATAACTAAAACTACCCTAAACTTATACTCATCGCACTGCACCGTTGCTACTGCACTTTGCATGTTCCCACACCTGTATTGTTATTGGACACCGGCTCGTGTGTCGTCTGGAATACCTTCTGGTCATTCTGTGGGAAACTGCATGTCAGCATTATAACACGCGCATTTGATTTAGTTATTGCTGTTGTTGTTGTCGTTGCTGTCCATGATGATACATTTGTGAGATTTGAATATTTGTGGTGTTAACTCCTCCCCTCTTAAATACAATCGTCCCGATTGTCTATAACGAATGTATTGTCTAGAACGAATGTATGCTTGAAGCTTTGGAGTCCTTAGAAGTGGTAGGTTGTTTTACTTCAGGACCTTCCCCATTTTCTGTCATCTCGGTCTCATCTGGGGTAGCGATGGTTTTTCTGGTAGGTTTATGAAGTTTTCCTCTCAGCAGGAATATTGTTATTATCATCAGAACAGATACAGCGAAGCCACATATTCCAATTGTTGACAGATTTCTTACTTCCAGGATATCCAATCTTTTTATGTTTTTGGTGTTAAGTTGTTTGAGAAGTTCCAGAGATATCACTTCTTCCACCCTTTCGTCAAAACTCTTTGGTTGTAGGAATGCAGGAAGGGGTTTGTTACCAGTAATTTCCTTTGAGTAATATTGTCTGCCATCTATTTCGATTGTGCTGTTGAAGTGCTTGATGAGATACGTCCCGTTCAAATAAGTCATCTCTTTGTTTAAGCTGATGGTGCCTTGGTATTGGTTTAGGAGTATTAGATCCGTTCCGATTTCTTCGACCGCAGGAACATGCTCTTCGACCGCAGGAACATGCTCGTTGTTGACTTGAGTGCAATTCCCTATTCTATTTTTAAACAAACTAGTTATACAAAAATCATCTCTTAATTCTATTAGGTTATTTCTATGACATATTGTCAGATCATAGTATTTTTTACATTTATCCTTTATAGCAAATATTGAATTGTTACATTGTAATATATTTTGGTATTCTATTTTATCTATCAGATTTCTCGACTTAACTGCCTTTGCTAAATAAACGTTACAAACATCCTTCATAGTTATTGGAATACTTAAGATGTATAAAATTTCTTTTTTATTTGTTACAATTTTTACGCTTCCAAAAGTTAGTAGTTCTTCTATATTATAAACTGGGATATTATAATTTTTGAAAATGTTATTAATTTCTTCTATTTCAATCTCCGAAAGGATAAAAGTGTTAATTATATCGGCCTTGGCCCACTGAATAGCTAAATCAATATTTTTTAGTTCTTTTTCTATCAAAATTAATTTTCTTTCAAGATTATTGGCAGTTTCGTCATTCCATCCTTCCTTTTTTCTTTTATGATTTCATTTGTGACATTTGTAATTTCTGATATTCTTTCTGATACGAGTCTATTTATAATTAACTGCCTGTTATTATTTTCCAAAATGTTCCCGATCTTTTGCTCCAAGACTTCGAAATCGTGGCTATCGGGAGTTCCCGCAATCCATTTCCAAGCACTGCCGATAAAGTCTATCGACCGCTGCTTCCTGCTTGGACTAAGGCGATTTAGGATTCCATTGATATCATTTATCTGTTGCCTTATAAACGGACGGAGCGGATGATTATATGTAACGTTTTTGTCAAGCAGGTATTCAATATCCAAGGTAAGATTCTTGTACTGGGTAATGTCGATTGAATGGATGATCTTGAATGTCCCATTTTGTCTACGAGCAATTCCGTTCTGAATAGTTATTAGTCTTGCGTTTGAATAGTCCATAATGCTGAAGTCGCCCAAGGCGCGTCCAAGTAGTAGTCTGTAATAATTATTGGTGGTATTAGTTCCTAATGTGGTATTTGTGAATAACCCTGCCGCTTTCGGTCAAAATAGTGGTATTACGGTTTTCTTTCACTACTTCTTCTCCAAACCGATCACTCAATTTTGTACCTAATCGCTTATTCCTTTTCACATAAACTACTTGTCCAGGGACATATTCCTTTGCTGGATGTCTGTTTCTATTATGATATTCTAAATCCTTAGCCTGTTTCGATTCCAGTCGCTCAATAGTGTTCCTCCTTACGGTTTCGATATCCTGTGGTGAAAAATCTACCGTTCGTCCGAAATACAAATCAACGGGTTTCGTATTCACCGTAGAGTGAACAGAGTGATTGTATTCGTTGACGGCCCTTTCCAATAGCTCTTCAAAACTTCTAGAAGTTCCATCGCTTTTCAGACAGCGCATGATTTCTGCGAGAGTCGAGTGGAAACGCTCTATCTGACCGTTTACCTCACTTTTATACGATGGGGTAGTGAAAACATCTATTCCCATTTCGTCTCTCATCATGAAAAGTATCGAGCTGGAATTCAGTGCGGGTTCATTATCCATCACTACATGCTTTGGTACACCATAGGAGAATAAGAGTTCCCTAAGAGGTTTCCTTATGGCCTCTGTTGACCTACTGTCCAATAATTTCACCTTGACGTATTTAGAAAACTTGTCAAGCGATGTCAGAATTAGTCTCTTGTCGGTGCAGAAAATATCAAGATGAGCAATATGTCCCGGATATCGAGGTATGGGAGTCTGACCCAGACAAGGTTCATTGGGATGCCTCTCATACTTGCTCTTTTTACATGTAGAACACAGTTTAATAATCTTTCTTATTTTGCTGGACATTCTGGGGAAATAATATTTTTCCAATATTTGAATCTTGTTTTCTTTATCATTCCTATGTGCTCTGTTATGGGTATCGATAATTATTCTTTCCTGGTCCGCTTCTGAAATAACGTCGTCCACGATTCGTTGAGTGAATCGGCATTTGTACTGAAGGAAGTGGTTTGGATAGACGTTTTGAATTCTTCCCATCACGTTTTCTGGTGTTTTAATACCATTGATAACTGATGGATTCAAGTAACGTTTGAGAATATAGAGCATTTTCTGTTCGTCATAAGAAGGTTCTGTAATAATATGACGATGGAAGCCTGGGAAAACAATCTTAAATTGGTATGTCGAACAATCATAAATGTTCAAAAGTATCTGATTCTTGAATACATTGATGGGTGACTCTACGCTCGGTATAAGGTTCTCGGGAGAGCTCTCGGAGCTATGCTGAGTAGGTGTCATAGTGTTAACCTGGGAAGTCTGTGGTAATCTGGATAAGGCATCAGCCACGACGTTCTGTTTCCCTGGTTTATATCTCAGTTCATAGTCATATTCTTCGAGAATACACTTCCATCTTTTCATCTTTGAATTAGTATTCCTGCTGCTCAGCGCGTAAGTCGGGGGCTGGTGATCGGTATAAATGATCACTTTCCTGGTACCGTATAGGTAATTTCTTAAAGAAGATAGAGCCCATATGATTGCCAGCATTTCCCTTTCATTTGTGGCATAATTCTCTTCCGATTTACTCAGTGTTCGTGAAATAAATGCAATGGCTTTGCCTTTCTGACTAAGCACTGCACCCAAAGCCACATTAGAAGCATCGGTAGTTAATTCGAATTCTTCCTGAAAATCAGGATACGACAATAATACTTCCTGTGATACTAGTGCATTTCTTAATTCGTTGAATGCCCTTATAGCATTTTCACCCAAAGTTACGGGAATTTGGTTGGAGGATGCTTTAGAAATTCTTCCTTCCTCCCCTCTCAATAGTTCGGTCAATGGTTTGGCAATATCTGCATAACCTTTCACAAATCTCCTATAATATCCTGAGAGGCCCAAAAAAAAACGCAATTGCCTAAGTGTTCTAGGTATTGGAGAATTAAGAAACATATATTTCCGATCAATTCTCTGAGAATATCATCCAGCGTGCGCTGAAATATCGCCGGTGCGTTCTTTAACCCGAAGGGCAATCTATTGAACTCGTATTTTCCATTATTAATGGAGAATGCGGTTTTCTGTTTGTCTCCTTCTTTCAACGGGATTTGATGAAATCCGCTTTTAAGGTCTACGACGGTAAAGAACTTATTTCCGCCGAGATTTGATAAAACCTCGGTTATTTCGGGAAAGGGATATTTGTCCGAAATTGTAACGGAGTTAAGTTTCCGAAAATCGACCACTAGTCGATACTGTTTGTTTCCGGAACTATCATCCTTTTTGGGTACAACCCAAATCGGTGAGTTATAGGGAGATCTAGATGGTCTTATTATGCCATCATGTAGCAGACGGTTTATTTCTCCCTCTACGACATCTTTTAATGCCAAGGGATAAGGATAACTCTTTGCATAAATTGGGGACTCGTTATTAGTCCGGATCTCACCCACTACCATGGTAGTGTACGTCAATTTTTCGTCCGGTTCTGAAAATAGATTCCGGTGCCGACTTGCAGTCTCGTAAATGTATTTTTTCTGTGTCTCAGATAGATCGTCCATCTTCAGCTCTAAATTGTTCACATTTTGAGACATACGTTGTTTAACAGCAATTTTCTTACCTCCCTTTACCACAAAATAATCCTTTGAAGTATGAATTACAACTGACAGTTCTTTCATACTGTCATTGCCTAAGATACCACCAAATGATTTTAAACCGGGCAATAGGAAGAATTTAATCGGAACATCATCGATACCAAACATATTTATGAGAGTATGTTGTGAAATTGCCACATCTCCTCCCACGGATTTTACTTTAAATTTATCAGCGTTTGATTTAGGATTATTCACCAGTCCGGGTTTAATATAATTTTTACTACTTCCCGTGTCTAATAAGAAGAAGTCTAAAATTTTCCCGTTCCTCGTTTTAGCCTGGAAGTACGGCAACGAGGAACACCCTAATCTAAAAAATGAATGTCAATGAAATTAGCGGGGACGTCGTCTGTTCCTTGGTCCTGGTAGTCCTCTGTGGTAACGTTATCAGGGCACTGCATGAAATACTCGTCGCAACTTTCGGTCCTGGTCTCGTAAGGTAAGTCTGTATTGTCACTGTCAATAAGTGAATCATTTTCAGGATATCCAACATTCACATGGAAGTTTCGTTTGTTCACTGGAGCCTGGATAGAAAACTGTGCTGGTCTCTTATAAGGTTGGATTTGTTTTTGTTGAGGTCTCATTTGTGTGGACCTGTCGACGTCCATGGGTTCTGGACGTTGATTACTGTAATTGGGAGTTTGACTTCCGAAATTATTTTTATGGAAAAATTGCTGTACTCCTTGAAGATATATATATATATATATATATATATATATATATATATATATATATATATATATATATATATATATATAAATTAAAACTTTATTTGTAAGTTTTTATTAAAAAAAAATATGTTGTCTCGCAAGCTAGCGCTTTTGAGCAACATCCGTTTTATTTGAGATTCAAAGTTAAAAAGCGAATAATAACTAAAACTACCCTAAACTTATACTCATCGCACTGCACCGTTGCTACTGCACTTTGCACTTATACTCATCGCACTGCACCGTTGCTACTGCACTTTGCATGTTCCCACACCTGTATTGTTATTGGACACCGGCTCGTGTGTCGTCTGGAATACCTTCTGGTCATTCTGTGGGAAACTGCATGTCAGCATTATAACACGCGCATTTGATTTAGTTATTGCTGTTGTTGTTGTCGTTGCTGTCCATGATGATACATTTGTGAGATTTGAATATTTGTGGTGTTAACTCCTCCCCTCTTAAATACAATCGTCCCGATTGTCTATAACGAATGTATTGTCTAGAACGAATGTATGCTTGAAGCTTTGGAGTCCTTAGAAGTGGTAGGTTGTTTTACTTCAGGACCTTCCCCATTTTCTGTCATCTCGGTCTCATCTGGGGTAGCGATGGTTTTTCTGGTAGGTTTATGAAGTTTTCCTCTCAGCAGGAATATTGTTATTATCATCAGAACAGATACAGCGAAGCCACATATTCCAATTGTTGACAGATTTCTTACTTCCAGGATATCCAATCTTTTTATGTTTTTGGTGTTAAGTTGTTTGAGAAGTTCCAGAGATATCACTTCTTCCACCCTTTCGTCAAAACTCTTTGGTTGTAGGAATGCAGGAAGGGGTTTGTTACCAGTAATTTCCTTTGAGTAATATTGTCTGCCATCTATTTCGATTGTGCTGTTGAAGTGCTTGATGAGATACGTCCCGTTCAAATAAGTCATCTCTTTGTTTAAGCTGATGGTGCCTTGGTTTAGGAGTATTAGATCCGTTCCGATTTCTTCGACCGCAGGAACATGCTCTTCGACCGCAGGAACATGCTCGTTGTTGACTTGAGTGCAATTCCCTATTCTATTTTTAAACAAACTAGTTATACAAAAATCATCTCTTAATTCTATTAGGTTATTTCTATGACATATTGTCAGATCATAGTATTTTTTACATTTATCCTTTATAGCAAATATTGAATTGTTACATTGTAATATATTTTGGTATTCTATTTTATCTATCAGATTTCTCGACTTAACTGCCTTTGCTAAATAAACGTTACAAACATCCTTCATAGTTATTGGAATACTTAAGATGTATAAAATTTCTTTTTTATTTGTTACAATTTTTACGCTTCCAAAAGTTAGTAGTTCTTCTATATTATAAACTGGGATATTATAATTTTTGAAAATGTTATTAATTTCTTCTATTTCAATCTCCGAAAGGATAAAAGTGTTAATTATATCGGCCTTGGCCCACTGAATAGCTAAATCAATATTTTTAGTTCTTTTTCTATCAAAATTAATTTTCTTTCAAGATTATTGGCAGTTTCGTCATTCCATCCTTCCTTTTTTCTTTTTATGATTTCATTTGTGACATTTGTAATTTCTGATATTCTTTCTGATACGAGTCTATTTATAATTAACTGCCTGTTATTATTTTCCAAAATGTTCCCGATCTTTTGCTCCAAGACTTCGAAATCGTGGCTATCGGGAGTTCCCGCAATCCATTTCCAAGCACTGCCGATAAAGTCTATCGACCGCTGCTTCCTGCTTGGACTAAGGCGATTTAGGATTCCATTGATATCATTTATCTGTTGCCTTATAAACGGACGGAGCGGATGATTATATGTAACGTTTTTGTCAAGCAGGTATTCAATATCCAAGGTAAGATTCTTGTACTGGGTAATGTCGATTGAATGGATGATCTTGAATGTCCCATTTTGTCTACGAGCAATTCCGTTCTGAATAGTTATTAGTCTTGCGTTTGAATAGTCCATAATGCTGAAGTCGCCCAAGGCGCGTCCAAGTAGTAGTCTGTAATAATTATTGGTGGTATTAGTTCCTAATGTGGTATTTGTGAATAACCCTGCCGCTTTCGGTCAAAATAGTGGTATTACGGTTTTCTTTCACTACTTCTTCTCCAAACCGATCACTCAATTTTGTACCTAATCGCTTATTCCTTTTCACATAAACTACTTGTCCAGGGACATATTCCTTTGCTGGATGTCTGTTTCTATTATGATATTCTAAATCCTTAGCCTGTTTCGATTCCAGTCGCTCAATAGTGTTCCTCCTTACGGTTTCGATATCCTGTGGTGAAAAATCTACCGTTCGTCCGAAATACAAATCAACGGGTTTCGTATTCACCGTAGAGTGAACAGAGTGATTGTATTCGTTGACGGCCCTTTCCAATAGCTCTTCAAAACTTCTAGAAGTTCCATCGCTTTTCAGACAGCGCATGATTTCTGCGAGAGTCGAGTGGAAACGCTCTATCTGACCGTTTACCTCACTTTTATACGATGGGGTAGTGAAAACATCTATTCCCATTTCGTCTCTCATCATGAAAAGTATCGAGCTGGAATTCAGTGCGGGTTCATTATCCATCACTACATGCTTTGGTACACCATAGGAGAATAAGAGTTCCCTAAGAGGTTTCCTTATGGCCTCTGTTGACCTACTGTCCAATAATTTCACCTTGACGTATTTAGAAAACTTGTCAAGCGATGTCAGAATTAGTCTCTTGTCGGTGCAGAAAATATCAAGATGAGCAATATGTCCCGGATATCGAGGTATGGGAGTCTGACCCAGACAAGGTTCATTGGGATGCCTCTCATACTTGCTCTTCTTACATGTAGAACACAGTTTAATAATCTTTCTTATTTTGCTGGACATTCTGGGGAAATAATATTTTTCCAATATTTGAATCTTGTTTTCTTTATCATTCCTATGTGCTCTGTTATGGGTATCGATAATTATTCTTTCCTGGTCCGCTTCTGAAATAACGTCGTCCACGATTCGTTGAGTGAATCGGCATTTGTACTGAAGGAAGTGGTTTGGATAGACGTTTTGAATTCTTCCCATCACGTTTTCTGGTGTTTTAATACCATTGATAACTGATGGATTCAAGTAACGTTTGAGAATATAGAGCATTTTCTGTTCGTCATAAGAAGGTTCTGTAATAATATGACGATGGAAGCCTGGGAAAACAATCTTAAATTGGTATGTCGAACAATCATCAATGTTCAAAAGTATCTGATTCTTGAATACATTGATGGGTGACTCTACGCTCGGTATAAGGTTCTCGGGAGAGCTCTCGGAGCTATGCTGAGTAGGTGTCATAGTGTTAACCTGGGAAGTCTGTGGTAATCTGGATAAGGCATCAGCCACGACGTTCTGTTTCCCTGGTTTATATCTCAGTTCATAGTCATATTCTTCGAGAATACACTTCCATCTTTTCATCTTTGAATTAGTATTCCTGCTGCTCAGCGCGTAAGTCAGGGGCTGGTGATCGGTATAAATGATCACTTTCCTGGTACCGTATAGGTAATTTCTTAAAGAAGATAGAGCCCATATGATTGCCAGCATTTCCCTTTCATTTGTGGCATAATTCTCTTCCGATTTACTCAGTGTTCGTGAAATAAATGCAATGGGTTTGCCTTTCTGACTAAGCACTGCACCCAAAGCCACATTAGAAGCATCGGTAGTTAATTCGAATTCTTCCTGAAAATCAGGATACGACAATAATACTTCCTGTGATACTAGTGCATTTCTTAATTCGTTGAATGCCCTTATAGCATTTTCACCCAAAGTTACGGGAATTTGGTTGGAGGATGCTTTAGAAATTCTTCCTTCCTCCCCTCTCAATAGTTCGGTCAATGGTTTGGCAATATCTGCATAACCTTTCACAAATCTCCTATAATATCCTGAGAGGCCCAAAAAAAACGCAATTGCCTAAGTGTTCTAGGTATTGGAGAATTAAGAATTGCCTCGACTTTCTTGGGATTTGTCTGGATACCTTCCCTGGACACAACGAATCCCAGAAATTCTACTTCCCTTCTGAAAAATGTGCATTTATCGAGTTGGATCTTCATGTTGGCCGACTCTAGGGTCCTGAAAACCATTTCAATGTGTTCGACGTGAGACTGCTCATCCTTGCTGAAAATAATAATATCGTCGACATATACGAAACATATATTTCCGATCAATTCTCTGAGAATATCATCCAGCGTGCGCTGAAATATCGCCGGTGCGTTCTTTAACCCGAAGGGCAATCTATTGAACTCGTATTTTCCATTATTAATGGAGAATGCGGTTTTCTGTTTGTCTCCTTCTTTCAACGGGATTTGATGAAATCCGCTTTTAAGGTCTACGACGGTAAAGAACTTATTTCCGCCGAGATTTGATAAAACCTCGGTTATTTCGGGAAAGGGATATTTGTCCGAAATTGTAACGGAGTTAAGTTTCCGAAAATCGACCACTAGTCGATACTGTTTGTTTCCGGAACTATCATCCTTTTTGGGTACAACCCAAATCGGTGAGTTATAGGGAGATCTAGATGGTCTTATTATGCCATCATGTAGCAGACGGTTTATTTCTCCCTCTACGACATCTTTTAATGCCAAGGGATAAGGATAACTCTTTGCATAAATTGGGGACTCGTTATTAGTCCGGATCTCACCCACTACCATGGTAGTGTACGTCAATTTTTCGTCCGGTTCTGAAAATAGATTCCGGTGCCGACTTGCAGTCTCGTAAATGGATTTTTTCTGTGTCTCAGATAGATCGTCCATCTTCAGCTCTAAATTGTTCACATTTTGAGACATACGTTGTTTAACAGCAATTTTCTTACCTCCCTTTACCACAAAATAATCCTTTGAAGTATGAATTACAACTGACAGTTCTTTCATACTGTCATTGCCTAAGATACCATCAAATGATTTTAAACCGGGCAATAGGAAGAATTTAATCGGAACATCATCGATACCAAACATATTTATGAGAGTATGTTGTGAAATTGCCACATCTCCTCCCACGGATTTTACTTTAAATTTATCAGCGTTTGATTTAGGATTATTCACCAGTCCGGGTTTAATATAATTTTTACTACTTCCCGTGTCTAATAAGAATAAGTCTAAAATTTTCCCGTTCCTCGTTTTAGCCTGGAAGTACGGCAACGAGGAACACCCTAATCTAAAAAATGAATGTCAATGAAATTAGCGGGGACGTCGTCTGTTCCTTGGTCCTGGTAGTCCTCTGTGGTAACGTTATCAGGGCACTGCATGAAATACTCGTCGCAACTTTCGGTCCTGGTCTCGTAAGGTAAGTCTGTATTGTCACTGTCAATAAGTGAATCATTTTCAGGATATCCAACATTCACATGGAAGTTTCGTTTGTTCACTGGAGCCTGGATAGAAAACTGTGCTGGTCTCTTATAAGGTTGGATTTGTTTTTGTTGAGGTCTCATTTGTGTGGACCTGTCGACGTCCATGGGTTCTGGACGTTGATTACTGTAATTGGGAGTTTGACTTCCGAAATTATTTTTATGGAAAAATTGCTGTACTCCTTGAAGATATATATATATATATATATATATATATATATATATATATATATATATATATATATATATATATAAATTAAAACTTTATTTGTAAGTTTTTATTAAAAAAAAATATGTTGTCTCGCAAGCTAGCGCTTTTGAGCAACATCCGTTTATTTGAGATTCAAAGTTAAAAAGCGAATAATAACTAAAACTACCCTAAACTTATACTCATCGCACTGCACCGTTGCTACTGCACTTTGCATGTTCCCACACCTGTATTGTTATTGGACACCGGCTCGTGTGTCGTCTGGAATACCTTCTGGTCATTCTGTGGGAAACTGCATGTCAGCATTATAACACGCGCATTTGATTTAGTTATTGCTGTTGTTGTTGTCGTTGCTGTCCATGATGATACATTTGTGAGATTTGAATATTTGTGGTGTTAACTCCTCCCCTCTTAAATACAATCGTCCCGATTGTCTATAACGAATGTATTGTCTAGAACGAATGTATGCTTGAAGCTTTGGAGTCCTTAGAAGTGGTAGGTTGTTTTACTTCAGGACCTTCCCCATTTTCTGTCATCTCGGTCTCATCTGGGGTAGCGATGGTTTTTCTGGTAGGTTTATGAAGTTTTCCTCTCAGCAGGAATATTGTTATTATCATCAGAACAGATACAGCGAAGCCACATATTCCAATTGTTGACAGATTTCTTACTTCCAGGATATCCAATCTTTTTATGTTTTTGGTGTTAAGTTGTTTGAGAAGTTCCAGAGATATCACTTCTTCCACCCTTTCGTCAAAACTCTTTGGTTGTAGGAATGCAGGAAGGGGTTTGTTACCAGTAATTTCCTTTGAGTAATATTGTCTGCCATCTATTTCGATTGTGCTGTTGAAGTGCTTGATGAGATACGTCCCGTTCAAATAAGTCATCTCTTTGTTTAAGCTGATGGTGCCTTGGTATTGGTTTAGGAGTATTAGATCCGTTCCGATTTCTTCGACCGCAGGAACATGCTCTTCGACCGCAGGAACATGCTCGTTGTTGACTTGAGTGCAATTCCCTATTCTATTTTTAAACAAACTAGTTATACAAAAATCATCTCTTAATTCTATTAGGTTATTTCTATGACATATTGTCAGATCATAGTATTTTTTACATTTATCCTTTATAGCAAATATTGAATTGTTACATTGTAATATATTTTGGTATTCTATTTTATCTATCAGATTTCTCGACTTAACTGCCTTTGCTAAATAAACGTTACAAACATCCTTCATAGTTATTGGAATACTTAAGATGTATAAAATTTCTTTTTTATTTGTTACAATTTTTACGCTTCCAAAAGTTAGTAGTTCTTCTATATTATAAACTGGGATATTATAATTTTTGAAAATGTTATTAATTTCTTCTATTTCAATCTCCGAAAGGATAAAAGTGTTAATTATATCGGCCTTGGCCCACTGAATAGCTAAATCAATATTTTTTAGTTCTTTTTCTATCAAAATTAATTTTCTTTCAAGATTATTGGCAGTTTCGTCATTCCATCCTTCTTTTTTTCTTTTTATGATTTCATTTGTGACATTTGTAATTTCTGATATTCTTTCTGATACGAGTCTATTTATAATTAACTGCCTGTTATTATTTTCCAAAATGTTCCCGATCTTTTGCTCCAAGACTTCGAAATCGTGGCTATCGGGAGTTCCCGCAATCCATTTCCAAGCACTGCCGATAAAGTCTATCGACCGCTGCTTCCTGCTTGGACTAAGGCGATTTAGGATTCCATTGATATCATTTATCTGTTGCCTTATAAACGGACGGAGCGGATGATTATATGTAACGTTTTTGTCAAGCAGGTATTCAATATCCAAGGTAAGATTCTTGTACTGGGTAATGTCGATTGAATGGATGATCTTGAATGTCCCATTTTGTCTACGAGCAATTCCGTTCTGAATAGTTATTAGTCTTGCGTTTGAATAGTCCATAATGCTGAAGTCGCCCAAGGCGCGTCCAAGTAGTAGTCTGTAATAATTATTGGTGGTATTAGTTCCTAATGTGGTATTTGTGAATAACCCTGCCGCTTTCGGTCAAAATAGTGGTATTACGGTTTTCTTTCACTACTTCTTCTCCAAACCGATCACTCAATTTTGTACCTAATCGCTTATTCCTTTTCACATAAACTACTTGTCCAGGGACATATTCCTTTGCTGGATGTCTGTTTCTATTATGATATTCTAAATCCTTAGCCTGTTTCGATTCCAGTCGCTCAATAGTGTTCCTCCTTACGGTTTCGATATCCTGTGGTGAAAAATCTACCGTTCGTCCGAAATACAAATCAACGGGTTTCGTATTCACCGTAGAGTGAACAGAGTGATTGTATTCGTTGACGGCCCTTTCCAATAGCTCTTCAAAACTTCTAGAAGTTCCATCGCTTTTCAGACAGCGCATGATTTCTGCGAGAGTCGAGTGGAAACGCTCTATCTGACCGTTTACCTCACTTTTATACGATGGGGTAGTGAAAACATCTATTCCCATTTCGTCTCTCATCATGAAAAGTATCGAGCTGGAATTCAGTGCGGGTTCATTATCCATCACTACATGCTTTGGTACACCATAGGAGAATAAGAGTTCCCTAAGAGGTTTCCTTATGGCCTCTGTTGACCTACTGTCCAATAATTTCACCTTGACGTATTTAGAAAACTTGTCAAGCGATGTCAGAATTAGTCTCTTGTCGGTGCAGAAAATATCAAGATGAGCAATATGTCCCGGATATCGAGGTATGGGAGTCTGACCCAGACAAGGTTCATTGGGATGCCTCTCATACTTGCTCTTCTTACATGTAGAACACAGTTTAATAATCTTTCTTATTTTGCTGGACATTCTGGGGAAATAATATTTTTCCAATATTTGAATCTTGTTTTCTTTATCATTCCTATGTGCTCTGTTATGGGTATCGATAATTATTCTTTCCTGGTCCGCTTCTGAAATAACGTCGTCCACGATTCGTTGAGTGAATCGGCATTTGTACTGAAGGAAGTGGTTTGGATAGACGTTTTGAATTCTTCCCATCACGTTTTTTGGTGTTTTAATACCATTGATAACTGATGGATTCAAGTAACGTTTGAGAATATAGAGCATTTTCTGTTCGTCATAAGAAGGTTCTGTAATAATATGACGATGGAAGCCTGGGAAAACAATCTTAAATTGGTATGTCGAACAATCATCAATGTTCAAAAGTATCTGATTCTTGAATACATTGATGGGTGACTCTACGCTCGGTATAAGGTTCTCGGGAGAGCTCTCGGAGCTATGCTGAGTAGGTGTCATAGTGTTAACCTGGGAAGTCTGTGGTAATCTGGATAAGGCATCAGCCACGACGTTCTGTTTCCCTGGTTTATATCTCAGTTCATAGTCATATTCTTCGAGAATACACTTCCATCTTTTCATCTTTGAATTAGTATTCCTGCTGCTCAGCGCGTAAGTCAGGGGCTGGTGATCGGTATAAATGATCACTTTCCTGGTACCGTATAGGTAATTTCTTAAAGAAGATAGAGCCCATATGATTGCCAGCATTTCCCTTTCATTTGTGGCATAATTCTCTTCCGATTTACTCAGTGTTCGTGAAATAAATGCAATGGGTTTGCCTTTCTGACTAAGCACTGCACCCAAAGCCACATTAGAAGCATCGGTAGTTAATTCGAATTCTTCCTGAAAATCAGGATACGACAATAATACTTCCTGTGATACTAGTGCATTTCTTAATTCGTTGAATGCCCTTATAGCATTTTCACCCAAAGTTACGGGAATTTGGTTGGAGGATGCTTTAGAAATTCTTCCTTCCTCCCCTCTCAATAGTTCGGTCAATGGTTTGGCAATATCTGCATAACCTTTCACAAATCTCCTATAATATCCTGAGAGGCCCAAAAAAACGCAATTGCCTAAGTGTTCTAGGTATTGGAGAATTAAGAATTGCCTCGACTTTCTTGGGATTTGTCTGGATACCTTCCCTGGACACAACGAATCCCAGAAATTCTACTTCCCTTCTGAAAAATGTGCATTTATCGAGTTGGATCTTCAAGTTGGCCGACTCTAGGGTCCTGAAAACCATTTCAATGTGTTCGACGTGAGACTGCTCATCCTTGCTGAAAATAATAATATCGTCGACATATACGAAACATATATTTCCGATCAATTCTCTGAGAATATCATCCAGCGTGCGCTGAAATATCGCCGGTGCGTTCTTTAACCCGAAGGGCAATCTATTGAACTCGTATTTTCCATTATTAATGGAGAATGCGGTTTTCTGTTTGTCTCCTTCTTTCAACGGGATTTGATGAAATCCGCTTTTAAGGTCTACGACGGTAAAGAACTTATTTCCGCCGAGATTTGATAAAACCTCGGTTATTTCGGGAAAGGGATATTTGTCCGAAATTGTAACGGAGTTAAGTTTCCGAAAATCGACCACTAGTCGATACTGTTTGTTTCCGGAACTATCATCCTTTTTGGGTACAACCCAAATCGGTGAGTTATAGGGAGATCTAGATGGTCTTATTATGCCATCATGTAGCAGACGGTTTATTTCTCCCTCTACGACATCTTTTAATGCCAAGGGATAAGGATAACTCTTTGCATAAATTGGGGACTCGTTATTAGTCCGGATCTCACCCACTACCATGGTAGTGTACGTCAATTTTTCGTCCGGTTCTGAAAATAGATTCCGGTGCCGACTTGCAGTCTCGTAAATGGATTTTTTCTGTGTCTCAGATAGATCGTCCATCTTCAGCTCTAAATTGTTCACATTTTGAGACATACGTTGTTTAACAGCAATTTTCTTACCTCCCTTTACCACAAAATAATCCTTTGAAGTATGAATTACAACTGACAGTTCTTTCATACTGTCATTGCCTAAGATACCATCAAATGATTTTAAACCGGGCAATAGGAAGAATTTAATCGGAACATCATCGATACCAAACATATTTATGAGAGTATGTTGTGAAATTGCCACATCTCCTCCCACGGATTTTACTTTAAATTTATCAGCGTTTGATTTAGGATTATTCACCAGTCCGGGTTTAATATAATTTTTACTACTTCCCGTGTCTAATAAGAAGAAGTCTAAAATTTTCCCGTTCCTCGTTTTAGCCTGGAAGTACGGCAACGAGGAACACCCTAATCTAAAAAATGAATGTCAATGAAATTAGCGGGGACGTCGTCTGTTCCTTGGTCCTGGTAGTCCTCTGTGGTAACGTTATCAGGGCACTGCATGAAATAATCGTCGCAACTTTCGGTCCTGGTCTCGTAAGGTAAGTCTGTATTGTCACTGTCAATAAGTGAATCATTTTCAGGATATCCAACATTCACATGGAAGTTTCGTTTGTTCACTGGAGCCTGGATAGAAAACTGTGCTGGTCTCTTATAAGGTTGGATTTGTTTTTGTTGAGGTCTCATTTGTGTGGACCTGTCGACGTCCATGGGTTCTGGACGTTGATTACTGTAATTGGGAGTTTGACTTCCGAAATTATTTTTATGGAAAAATTGCTGTACTCCTTGAAGACGAGGAGCAAATTGGGAGTGTTGGGGTCTTCCAAAGTGAGGCCGCTGAAATTGTGGATTATTAACGCCGCTTGGATAACGGTATTGGATTGTTGGCAAATTCCTATTTCTATTCGAAGGAATAGTCGCTAATTCAGGATAAAATTTCATTCCTGTATTCAGAGACTGTCTCGCGTCCAGTTTCATTGCTCCCTTGTGGGCGTATTCCCGTCTAAAACTCATATTATCCAATTTCAAGCAGAGGTGTAAGGCCTGTGGTAGTGAAGTTGGCTCTTTCACACTTAATAATTTAGGAAGGTCTCCATTCAATCCCCTAATAAACGTGTCTAATGCCTTTTCCCTATATGTGTCAGTCATTGCTCTAAGACTCTTTTCCTCCAAATCGAGACACGATACTTTATCCAAAATAAGGGAAAGTGTTTGGTACACTTGTTGATAGAACTCTGTTACGCTCTTATGTCCTTGGCACAGGACGTTCATCTGGTACTCTAAAGTACCGATGTCCCTTTTATCGGAATAATGGACCATCAAACATTTGCGTATCCGCTGCCAATCGAGCGGAGTTCGATATGATTCTAAAGCAGTATCTGCTTCGCCTACAATCTTTGTACGTATTGTGTGCAAAATGGCATAATATCTGCCGGTTCCCTTGAGGGATGAATAAAGGTCTAACACCCTATCTACGGACTTTCGCCATGAACTAAATTCGCCTGGCTTTCCAGAGAATTCTCTAATAGATTTTACAAGATCTGGGACCTTATCTAATTCTTCCAATCTTGGAGACACAGTACCTATCGGAACATCTGAACCTTCATCTGAAACTGAATTTTGGCCTGACAGTAGGCCTGAAACAATACGAACAATTTCCTCACGTTGACTGTCGTTGAGTCCGGAATTTCTTGAACTACTGGTTGGATTCATGGTAATATTATTTAGTTTCAATGTCAATTCTTCTAATTCTTCATTCATAATAGAGAATTACAAAAAATTTTAAACGATTTTCCTTTTTATCTTTTTTCTTTCAAACAAAATTCTCAATTATTTTCTTTGCTTTCTTTTTTTCAAACACGATAAAATAATATTATTTTTAAGTTTATAGCTTAATATCTAATTCTTACAAAAAAATCAGCATCTTGTTGACTAATGGTGCGTCCAATCCGTTGTTGTGTTATCAGGTTGGCTCTTCTTATTGTGGATTTGTTCCTCTTATTATGGATTTCTTCTTCTGATTATGGATTTTTCTCTTATTATTATGGATTTGTTCTTCTTTTTATTATGGATTGTCAACTGGTTTATTTACTTATTTATTTACTTTTCTTTTTTTTTTAATTATTAACTTTTTCACCAGTTCCAGTTTTCCTTCTTTAGAAGTATTCATTTATTTTGTAATTTTTATATTTAAGTTATTTTTACTTTTCTTCAAGTATCGTTTGTTAAATGGTTCTTTTATAATTTAATTTTTTTATTATATTATTCACTTTTTCACTTCTTCTCTTTTTCTAAGGAGTGTTTTACTGTTCACTTATTTTAATATTCCAGTTACTTTTCCTTCGAGGATTATTTATTAAATGGTTTTTCTTATTTTTTTTTTCAAAAACTTTATTCTCTTTTTTCTAAGGAGTGTTTAACTGTTCATTTATTTTTTTCACTTGTCAACTTTTTAATATTTATATTTTTTATTTTTTATTTAAACTCTTCACTTTTTCATTTATATTTATTTTTATATGTTCTTATTCAACTTATGTTCTTCTATATTTTCCACGTCACGGGCTTCGGGGGCTGCAACATAACGTTGCTCCTTTTTCACAGTTAAGGTACTAAGGGGCCCTTCCGGAGGCTTTATTTATATCACTTATTATTTTTCCGCGTCGCGGGCTTCAGGGGCTGCAACATAACGTTGCTCCTGTTTCCACCGAAGGTACTGAGGGGCCCATCCGAAGGCTTGACTTAATACTTTAATCTCGAATCGGGTTCAGACCAGTCTGACGCTGGTCCCTGCTCGGGCGCCAATTAAAACTTTATTTGTAAGTTTTTATTAAAAAAAATATGTTGTCTCGCAAGCTAGCGCTTTTGAGCAACATCCGTTTTATTTGAGATTCAAAGTTAAAAAGCGAATAATAACTAAAACTACCCTAAACTTATACTCATCGCACTGCACCGTTGCTACTGCACTTTGCATGTTCCCACACCTGTATTGTTATTGGACACCGGCTCGTGTGTCGTCTGGAATACCTTCTGGTCATTCTGTGGGAAACTGCATGTCAGCATTATAACACGCGCATTTGATTTAGTTATTGCTGTTGTTGTTGTCGTTGCTGTCCATGATGATACATTTGTGAGATTTGAATATTTGTGGTGTTAACTTATATATATATATATATATATATATATATATATATATATATATATATATATATATATATATATATATATATATATATATATATATATATAGGAGCTATATCTAAATTTTCACTGAATATCTCCAATTTAAATCCTATGATTTCTGCCAAAATTTCATCTCAATACGACCTGCATTTTGTTCACAAGAATACATGGACAGACGGACTGACATGCATAAATCAACTCAGAAAGTGATTATATGGAGATCCTCAGAAGTAACTATGGGTCTATCTCGCTTCCTTCCCCATGTTACAACAAATGCACAAATATATAAACCCTTACCACTATGTGGTGTAACTTTGAATACCCTCCACCATGTGGTACAAATTTAACAATTTTCCAAAAATTAAAATCCCTTAAAAATTCTGTTAATATCTTAAAAATACCTAATGTAGCGGTATATTAGAGTATATACGACGACGTGGACCTGCATAGGCAATTTTTGTCACAAGCTATTACAATATTCAATGCGAAACTTGAAAGAAAAAAATCTGTTTATAATGTAGCTAAAATCATCAGAATACCGAATATAAGGAGGTACCATGGTGGTTAAAATGTCTATAAAATGTCAACATTCAAAGTTCCAAATGAAAACAGTCTAAATTGGACTGGTGAAACCTTACTAAAATAAACGCCAAAATTTAAAAAATGAGTATTGAAAATAAGTTAAAATTAATAATTATTTTTGAATGCTGTTTATTTAGAAAGTTTTGTTTTCAGAATGCGTTGAAGAGTATTTAGAGCTGGAGTTTTCTCAAATCCCAACCCCGGAGAAGCTGACATGGTTGGAGGCGCCGTTTAGATTAATGTTAAGTCTAGAAGACTTAATGCCACAAGTTGGGTAGACAGCCAACCTAAAAAATAAAAAGAAAATGTTCGCAGTAATAAGCAAACATCTTTGATTTATTTTTCGTTCGTTCCCACTCCTCTCACACCCGCCCTTCTGACCGAGGGGGCCAACTCCCTATGCGTAGAGAGCTCGTACACACCAAAGTCCGGACTGAGCCGGGTTACCAATGGTTTCACTAAAATAATAAAAATAACAGACACACACAGATTAGTAAATATAAGTTAACAAAGTACAGATTTTTAAAATCGCTGCTCATTGGTTGTGTCTACTGTACCGCAAAGGAAAGAAATGTAGATCAAGTGCCAGATGCCAGCTTAGTAATTTATAACAGAATTTCAATCTACTGTTTACAACTATTACTCAAAGGCGAGTTCTACTAGTTCCGCTTGGGGAGATGTAGATAAGATGCCGTAAAATGAGTTTGGAGAATTAAGAACAAAAACATGAAACAATTAACGAATACTCATTAAACAAACATAAAATAACATATGTAGAATATAGTTCTTTATTGTATTTAATGGATTACTTAAGCAAATAGTGTTAAATAAACTGTTATAAATAACACAAAGTGACCTCATAGGGTTGTTAAACTCATAGTTAGTTCTCGCAAACGATAATTTTAAGGGTTCAAAATTACGAGTTTTGCGAGAAGGAACGTTATGGTATATTTCACCTATAAGAAATGGAGAATCAATGAGACCACGTACTAGTTTAATGATAAATAATGCCCTTAACATAAAACGTCTTCTTTCAAGTAATGGACGGAAGAGGTTCGGAAAAGTTCCAATTTAAACCACGTAAAGCGAAAATTAAAAACTGAATTTGTACTGATTCAATTTAATCAGAGTAAAATTTATAAAATGGACTCCACAATATACAGCCATTTTCTACAACTGGACGCACCAAGCTAACAAATAATCTTTTAGTTACGTAAGGATCATCAAACTCTTTAGACCAGCTCTTGATGAATCCTAGTAAATATTTCGCTTTATTAACGCAAGAATCAATATGCAAATGAAACCGAAGCTTAGGATCTAATATTACGCCCAAATCAACGAAAGAATCAACATTATCCAATTTGTGGGAGCCAAAAAAGTAGTTAGATAATAAAGGTTGGAATCGAAACAAAGACAACTTTTTGCATTTTTTTAGATTAAGGGTCATACCATTTACACTACACCAGTTTACGAGTGAGTATAAATCATATTGTAAAGAGATTTGATCGCTAAGTGAATTTGTTTGAAGAAAAACTTCACATCATCAGCGTACATTAAAATTGTGGAAAAACGAACTACGTTTGGAAGGTCATTTAGGTAAAAAACAAACAGTAATGTGCCCAAGTGACTTCCCTGGGGTACACCTGATGAAACAATGATATTCTTCGAAGAGACATCATTAAAAATAACTCTTTGTGTACGATTATGTAAGTAGGAGGATATCCAGTTTAAAAGTGATGTTGGGAAACCCATTAAGTCTACTTTTTGAAGCAAGAGCTTATGAACTACCGTATCAAAAGCTTTGCTAAAATCAGTGTAAATAACGTCAGTCTGTTGCTTATTCACAAAACCTTTTTGAACTTAACAAACAAATTCTAATAGATTAGTAATTGTACATCTACCTTTCATAAAACCGTGTTGACAAGGTGAAATTATGCTTTTTATGTAGTGTAATATTCTTCATGGTATCAAAAGTTCGAAGAGTTTAGGAAAGGCGCTTAATTTAGCGATACACCTATAATTATTGATGACACTCCTATTTCCTGATTTATGAAGGGGAATAAAAAAGCTCGATCGCGATAGGGAGAAATTAAAAATTTTAGTGAGAGGTACAGAAATTTCACTAGCGCAAGATTTTAAAATGTACGTTGGAACGCCGTCAGGGCCTGGAGAGAATGAGGAGCGTAGTGTTCTTAACCCATAGAAAACTTCGTCATCTGTCAGGATAATACGGGGAAAATGATTTAATTTCTCAATATTATAGCTGTAAGAACCATTAAAAGTATTCTGGGTATAAGAAGATTGAAAAAACTCAGCAAATAAATTAGAAGTCACTAAGTTGTCAGAAGATTCACTACTGCCAAGTTTCATACTTCTAGGAAATTTATGTGCCTTCCTTTTGAAATTTACAAATTTAAAAAAGCTTTTGGGTTTATGTAGCAGGTTTTGTTTAATTTTTATTAAATATTGGGAATAACATTTGCAGTTTTCAGAGTTGTATCTACTCCTTGCGGAAGAATACTTTGAATAGTTCAGTGCAGTATTCGACATTTTAATTTTTTTTGAATAATCTGCTTTTCAAATTACGTAAACGTCTTAGTGAAGGGGTAAACCAAGCAGCTTAATTTTTCAATTCACCTTTCAGTAATTTTGCACTGTTTTCCAATACGTTTTCTTCGTCTGATTCCTCATTCAGCCAGTCCTCTTCACTCATGGAATCATCCAAAAGTGAATACATGCACGATAAATATTAGTTTTTCTTAAGCTTTTAAGTTTATATTTTTTCTTTACATTTGTTGTCACGTGCGAACATTGTAATGTATCAATACATTTTTCAACCTTGTTAGCCCTGCCAATTAAATTTCACATTTACAATTTGCACATTTCTGCTCGGCCAAACTCATGTAGGTGAAACAAACAGAAATGTGCACCACTCAGTGCCATTTTTTTCTCGGGAGCGCTGGAACACAACTAATATTACTCCTTCATATTTAAATGGCCCTTATCATTGGGGCCTTTTTGGTACAACTACGTTCTGCGTGACATGTATCAAGTTTCACGATTCCACTTCAACTTTATCAAATATTTCAGTTCAACAGAAGATTTCGAACGAAACATTTTGAAATTCAATTGCATTTCCAAATAAAAATGAAGAGATTATTTGTGCCGTGATAGAATATAACATAATAAAAAGCACCTTTCATATAGTAATGGTTTAAGTTGTGTTGTATGCATGTATTATTTTGTGTTGTATGCATGTATATTAATGCACTATGCATCTATTACAGAAAAACTTACATTTCTACTATCACTAATGGTGAACAGATGACTAAATAGATTAGGAAACAATATAAACAAGCACCAGGTGCAGCCCATTTACCTATTTTCGGACACTTAATCTGTCAAAATTCCATATCAAGGGTTGACTTACACTGATAATAATTGTAGGTCTAAAACGAATTACACATCAACATTTTCGTATTCCAGAATGGAGACATAATAGTTTTCGAATGTTCTTGCAAACTGTTGAGCTGTTTCTGTGTCTCTTTTGAACAAACAACTCCTGTATGTATATCAATAGAAGACTGAAGCAATTGAGTGACAGACTGACTTAACGATTAAACGCCCACTTACTAGAACAGTACGAAATTTATTAAAAGCATATATATTTATATGCATGTATATATATATATATATATATATATATATATATATATATATATATATATATATATATATATATATATCTATAAAACAGGAAAATGTTTGTTTGTTTGTAATTTATGGACTCGAAAACCGCTGAATTCCTCAAAATTTCCATATATACTGCAACATAGCCTCGACATATCGAAATAGACATTTAAGAACCCACAAAATATATATATTCTTGATCAGCATAAAATTCTATGTCTATTTAGCAATGCCCGTCCGTCTGTGGAAATCACTTTAGCTTCCGAACATTGTCTGTGTAGGTCCCCTTTTTTTAACCCATATGGTACCCCCCTATATTGGGTATTTTGATGATTTCAGCTACATTATGAACAGATTTTTTTTTAAGTTTCGCATTTGAATATTGTAATAGCTAATGACAGAAGTTGCCTATGAAGGTCCACGTCGTCGTATGTATACACGGCTACTTTCGGTATTTTTAAAATTTTAACAGAATTTTTAACGCATTTTATTTTTTGGAAAATTGCCAAATTTGTACCAAATAGTGAAGGATATTCAAAGTTCGGCCCGGCCGAACTTACAGCTTTTGTACTTGTTGGAATTTCAATGGCTTTAAACCCGAGTTCATTTTTTCAATATTTGCCGAATGGAATCGAATGGGAGTTGGAATCCTGAAATTTGAAAATAAGATTTCTACTGCATTGTATGATGTAGGTAGTTAAAAAGATTGTACTCAAGTGTACTAAATGGTACTATATTCGGTACAGTTCCGAATTGAGTGAACCAATAGAGCCGGTATCCTGAAAATTGGAAATAAGATTAATGTCGTAGTGTAGGATTGGGCAATGTAGTTTTTTTTTTTTTGAAATTTGTGCACATATGTACTATAATGTACCAAACTGGGCACAATTTTGATTTATGTGAACCGATAGAGCTGGAATCGTGAAATTTGGAATTAGGATTATTGCTGGTGTATAGGATTGGGTTGTGTAAGAAGATTTGAAATGTTATTCTTATATGTAGTATGTGGAACTAAATGTGGTACAATTTGTATTGGAATTACTGTGGGACTTTAGGATTGGGTTACGTAAGAAGCTTTGGAAATTCGTACTTATAGGTACTAAATAGTACTAGATTTGAAACCATAACAATTTTGTTGGAATTCTGATATTGGGAAATACGATTTATAATGGATTGTATGATGCAGGTTGTTATGGATATGAGTACTTATGAGTTCTAATTAGTACAAATTTGTACAAACTGGAATTGTGTTGATCCTATTGTGAAATAAAATTTCTATGGGATTGTCATGGTAAAATTAAGAAGGTAAAGTCATTTCAAATAATCATACACATCTTTGCATTTTCTGTAATTTAACTTGTCAAATTTCGCTGCATAAGAAATAGGTTTCAATCTCTGATTTGAGTATTGACAATGGATTTATAAATATATATTTTGACAACGAGATGTTGTCAAACCAATAATGTTGAAAAAAATGTTAACATATGTTTGCATGACTTTACATTCTTGATTCTACCACGGGGATTGTATGATTGAGGTATGGAGGTAGTTTTGGAAATTCGTTCTTATGTGTACTAAATATGGTGCAATTTGTGTTATGTTTCACGATAGGACTGTAATCCTGAAATTTGGAATTAAGATTACTGTTAGAGTGCTAAACGGTGAACAGATCGTAACATTTTGTATTAAGATTCATGTGCAGATGATTTCGAAATGTGGGTGGAGGGGGTAGTGAATAAATTCTTAAATATGATATTTATACAGCTTTTGGCATCTGATGTTAAGATTTGAAGGAGATTAAAGATTACATCATTTTTCGATAAACACTAAATTGAGATAAATTTGTTACTGGGTTGACGGATAGAAACTGACTGATCGAAATAATCATTTTAGACCCAACAAAGTATATATATTCTTGATCAGCGTAAAATTTTAAGACGATTTACCTAAAGGCTAAACGAATTAAGATGGAAAGCTAAAATTTTGCCCAAATCTTTATTTTGTCTGCAGACAGGTCAAGTTCGATGATGGGCTATATCGGTCCACGATATCGTATACCCCCCATATAACGGTACCCCCGATATCTGGTATTTTGATGATTTTAGCCACATTTTTCACTGGAATTATATGAAAACCCACACAAGCAGCACTTTATCTCGTGGCAGAGAATTATCTATATAGGTCCACGATATCGTATAGCCCCTATATAACGGTACCCCCCGATATTTGGTATTTTGATGATTTTAGCCACATTTTCTAATGGAATTGTACAAAAATCCACACAAGGAGTTCTTTGTGAGTACTTTATCCCTTGGCTGAGAATTATCTATATAGTAAATGATATCGTATATCCCCCATATAACGGTACTCCCCGATATTCTGTATTTTGATGATTTTAGCCACATTTTCCAATTGAATGGTCTGAAAATCCGAACAACGAGTTTCTTGTGAGTACTTTATTAATTAAAAGATAATTATCTATATAGATCTACGATATCATATAGTCCACATACAATAGTACCCCCCTATATTCGGTATTTTGATGATTTAGCCACATTTTTCAACGGAATTGTCTGAAATTCTACGCAAGGGGTTATTTGTGAACACTTTATCCCCTGACAGGGAGTTCTCTATATACGACCATCATATCGTATATCCCCCATATAACGGTACCCTCCGAAATTCGGTATTTTGATGATTTGAGCCACATTTTTAAACGGAATTGTCTCAAATTCTATACAAGGAGTTATTTGTGAGTACTTTATCCCTAGACATAGATTTATCTATATAGGTCCACAATATCCTTTATCCCCACATATATCGGCACCTTCCGAGATTTTAACAGAATTTTTAATGGATTTTATTTCTATTTTTTGAAAATGCCCCAATTTGTTTCAAATGGTGTAGGGTATTCAAAGCTACTGCTTTTTTACTTGTTATACCCTACACCACATAGTGGTAAGGGTATTATGTCTTTGTGCATTTGTTTGTAACATGGAGAAGGAAACGAGATAGACCCATAGTTACTTTTGAGAACCTTCATAGAATCACTTTCTAAGTCGATTTATGCATGTCCGTCCGTCTGTCCGTCCGTCCGTCCGTCTGTCCATGTATTCTTGTGAACAAAATGCAGGTCGCATTTATTATCCGATTGAGATGAAATTTTCCAAACAATATTTTTTTGGCCCAAGGACGAACCCTATTGAAATTGGTGAGAATCGGATCAAATTTAGATATAGCTCCCATATATATCTTCATCCGATTTCGGGTTAAATGAGCACCAAATTTCCACTATCAGTCCAAATTACCTGAATTTTGGCACACCCAACCGGGTTCGGCCTAGAAGCAAGTATATCAAATTTGGAGAAAATCGGTTCAGATATAGCTATAGCTCCCATATATATCTTTCATCCGATTTGATCTTTAAGTCCCTCACATTCCTACTATGCACTCCACAACCGTGATATTTGGTACCAGGTATTAGATGGAGCACAGAAATAGCTGTTTTAAATTTTATCGAAATCGGTTCAGATTTGGATATAGCTCCCATATATATCTTCATCCGATTTCGGGTTAATTGACCACCAAATGGCCAATAATAGCCCAAATGGCCCGAATTTTGGCACATGTGACCGAGATTAGCCTTAAAGTAAATACAACAAATTTGGAGAAAATCGGTTCAGATTTGGATATAGCTCCCATATATATCTTCATCCGATTTCGGGTTAATTGTGCTCCAAATGGCCGATATAAGTCCAAATGGACTGAATTTTAGTACATCGGACCAAATTCAGCCTAGAAGCAAGTATATCAAATTTAGTGAAAATCGGTTCAGATATAGATATAGCAACCATATATATGTTTCATACGATTTAGTGTTTTAGTCCCTTACATTCGTAATGTTCACTCCACAACCGTGATATTTGGTACCAGGTATTAGATGGAGCACAGGAATAGCTGTTTTAAATTTTATCAAAATCGGTTCAGATTTGGATATAGCTCCCATATATATATTCATCCGATTTCGGGTTATTGACCACCAAATGGCCGTAATAGCATCAATTTTGTCAAATCCGACCGAAACCAGATTAGAAGCAAGTACACCAATTTTAGTAAAAATCGGTTCAGATATAGCTATAGCTCCCATATATATGTTTCATCCGATTTCGTCTTTAAATCCCTCACATTCGTAATATGCACTCCACAGAAATGATATTTGGTACCAGTTATCAGATAAAGCCCAAAAATAGTTGATTTTAATATTATTAAAATCTGTTCCGATTTGGATATCCGATTTCGTGTTAATTGTGCATCAAATGGCCAATATCAGCCCAAATGGCATGAATTTTGGCAAATCCGACCGAAACCAGCCTATAAGCAAGTACACACATTTTAGTAAAAATCGGTTCAGATATGGTACCAGATATCAGATAAAGCCCAAAAATAGTCGATTTTGATTTTATAAAAATTTGTTCAGATTTGGATATAGTATAGCATAGCATACTCTTCAAAGGAATGATATTTGGTACCAGATATCAGATAAAGCCCAAAAGTAGTCGATTTTAATTTTCTCAAAATCTGTTCAGATTTGGATATAGCACCCATATGTATCTTCATTCGATTTCGAGTTAATTGTGCAACAAATGGCCAATATCAACCGAAATGGCATGAATTTTGGCATATCTGGCCAAATTCAGCCTAGAGGCAAGGACACCAATTTTAGTAAAAGTCGTTTCAGATATAGCTATAGCTCCCAAATATATC
This sequence comes from Musca domestica, assembly GCF_030504385.1. Classification (NCBI taxonomy): domain Eukaryota; kingdom Metazoa; phylum Arthropoda; class Insecta; order Diptera; family Muscidae; genus Musca; species Musca domestica. Next base: position 8,400,294 of record NW_026712328.1, on the reverse strand, counting down.
TTCATCCGATTTCGGATTAAATGTGCAGCAAATGGCTAATATTGGTACATCAAATTTAGTGAAAATCGGTCGGATACAGCTATAGCTCCTATATATACCTTTCATCCGATTTGTACTTTAAGTCCCTCAAATTCGAAAAATGTACGATACAAGAATAATATTTGGTATCAGATGCAGCTAAGAAATATCTTCTTTTTCAGTTTTACAAATATCGGTTCAGATTTGGATATACCTCCTATATATATCTTCATCCAATTTCGTGTTGATTGCGCACCAAATGTCCAATATCAGCCCAAATGTCCTGGGTTTTGGCAAATCTGACCGAATTCAGCCTAGAATCAAATACATCAAACTTGGTGAAAATCGGTTCAGATATAGCTATAGTTCGTAAAATGCACGATAGAATTAGATAGATTTTGATTTTGTACCAAATATCTCATAGAGCTCTGAAATGCTCTGTATAAACCTTTTTACGAGAGCTCTACTAAATATGCATAGTGGTGTAGGGTATCATATAGTCGGCCCCGCCCGACTTTTGAGCTTTCCTTACTGGTTAAATTTGGTATTGTGTTTAGAGTAGAGCTGATATTCTGAAATTTGATACTGAGTTACCTCAATATTGGTTGGTTTCGGGGGTTTACCTAAAGAGACGTTGAAATATTTTCTACAGAAAAATTTGGAAGTGGGTCCATTGTGCAGAGGTTTTACTTATTTCCTCCTCGGTAGACTTAAGATTAAGGATTTTAAAAACTTGTTTGTGTAAAAGGTAAATACTTTCTTCCCATTTTTCGTGAAGGGAAAAACTTGAATAATTTATAAAACGTAGAAAGTCTGAAAATTCAGTGCGACGTATGAAGTTTTCTAGCACGAACAAATATAAAACCTTAAGGTGGACTTTTCGTTTACGAAGTATTAGGCACTTGCTAGTATCTATGTGAATGAGTAGTAAAGTAACTGACTGACGTAGAATCAACGCCCAGACGAAACGACTAAAGCTGGAATCTTAAAATGTTTCACGAGGGTCTATTATGCAATTGCATTATTAATATACTCCTCGGTAAACTTCTACATTAAAGATTTTAAAGACTTTTTGTTGTAAAAGTACAAAAATAACCTAATATTCTTTCCTAATATATACAAACTTTAACAATATATAAAACCTTAAATGTCTGAAAATGTTTTGATTCAAAAATTTTCTTAAACTAAGCAAATTGAGAATTTTAAATACAAAAAAGCCGAAGACGAGCTATTAGAACAAATCTTAATTTTAAGGTGTATTTTTTCTGACGAAGTATAGGGTTCTTGCTAGTATGGTTAAAACAAGTAAAAAAAAAACTGTAAGTTCGAATACCCTCCACCATTTGGTCCAAATTTGGCAATTTTCAAAACATTAAAATCCATTAAAAATTCAGTTAGAATCTTAAAAATACCGAATGCAGCCGTATATTAGGGTCTACACGACGACGTGGAGCTGCATAAGCCATTACGAACTTCAAATACAAAATTTTAAATAATTCCGTTAAATAATGTCGCTAAAATCATCAAAATGCCGTATATCAGGGGTACCGTTTTATGGGGGATATACGAAGACGTGGACCTGCACAGACAATTTTCTGTCACAGGCTGTAGTATCCATTATGAACTTCAAGTGCGAAATTTGAAACTATCTAGTAAATAATGTCGCAAAAATTATCAAAAATACCGAATATCAGGGGTTACCTTTATATGGGGGCTATACGAAGACGTGGACCTGCACAGGCAATTTTCTGTCGTAGGCTGTAGTATTCATTACAAACTTCAAATACTTAATTTTAAACAATTCCGGTAAATAAAGTCGCTAAAATCATCAAAATACCGAATATCAAGGGGTACCGTTATATGGGTGCTTTACGAAGCCGTGGACCTGCACAGACAAGTTTCTGTCATAGGCTGTAGCATTCATTACGAACTTTAAATACTAAATTTTAAATAGTTCCGGTAAATAAAGTCGCTAAAATCATCAAAATACAGAAAATTAGGGAGTACTGTTATATGGGGACTATACGAAGCCGTGGACCTTCACAGACAATTTTCTGTTATAGGCTGTAATATTCATTATGAACTTCGAATGCCAGATATGATACAATTCCGGTAAATAATGTCGTTAAAATCATCAAAATACAGAAAATCGGTAGGTACCGTTATATGGGGGCTATACGAAGACGTGGACCTACATGGCCCATTTTCTGTTTTAGGCTGTAATATCCATTACAAACCTCAAATACCAGTCATCAAAGTACCGTTATATGGGGGATGTACGAAGACGTGAACCATTACGAACTTCGAATGCCAAATTTGAAACAACTCCGGTAAATAATGTAGCTAAAATCATCAAAATACTGAATATCGGTAGGTACCGTTATATGGAGGCTATACGAAATGGACCTACATGGTCAATTTTCTGTTTAAGGCTATAGTATAAATTACAAACGTCAAAAACCAATCATCAAAATACCGAATATCAGGAGGTACCGTTATATGGGGGCTATACGAAGACGTGGACCTGCACAGACAATTTTTTGCCTAAGGTTGTAGTATCCATTACAAACTTCAAAAACCAATTTTTAAACAATTCCGGTAAATAATGTCGCTAAAATCATCAAAATACCGAATATCGGGACTTACCGTTATATGGGGGCTATATGAAGACGTAGACCTGCACAGACAATTTTCTGTCTTAGGCTGTAGTATTCATTACGAACTTCAAATACAAAATTTTAAACAATTCTGGACCTGCGCCGACAATTTTCTGTCATAGGCAGTAGAATTCCTTTCAAACTTCAAATACCAAATTTGATAGAATTCCGTTGAATAATTTCGCTAAAATCAACAAAGAACCGTATAACCGGGGTACCTTTGGACAGACAATTTTCTGTTCAAGACTGTAGCATACATTTGAAACTTCAAATGCCAAATTTGAAACAATGCCGATGAATATTGTCGCAAAAACCATTAAAATGCCGAATATCGGGAGGTACCGTTATATGGGGGCTATAACAAAACGAGAACCTACATGGCACATTTTCAATACCAAAAGTCCTACAGACATAATATACATTTGAATAAAATTTTATCAACCCACTTCAATTCGTTCGGTCTATGATCTACATTCCATTGTAAATTGGTGTGGTATAAATGGCATGTCACCAAATCTTAAAAAATGCAAAAAATTATCATTATTCAGATCTAGACATATTCAATCTGATTACTTCGTAGGTTCATACAAATTGGAGAATGTAGACTCATTTATAGATCTTGGTGTTATTTTGGACAATAAACTTCTTTTTAACTTACACATTGAATCTAGCGTTAATAAAGCAAAGTCTCTTCTAGGTTTCATTAAGCGCTGGTCTAAAGAGTTTGAAGACCCTTACGTAACTAAACGCTTGTTTACTAGTCTAGTTAGACCTACATTAGAGTATGGTAGCGTGTTGTGGAGTCCATTTTGTAAATGTTACTCTAATTCAATAGAAGCAGTTCAAAAACAATTCATTATATTCGCTCTCAAATGTCTGCCATGGAATCCGTCTGAAGCACCCCCCCCCCCCTATGAAAATCGATTAAAATTTATAGACCTTCCATCGTTAGAACGAAGGCGTTTAATGCTTAGAGCAATATTTTTAATACGACTTTTGCGTGGTCAAATTGATTCACAATTTTTAATTAGCGAAATAAAGTTTAATGTTCCGTCTAATTATATACCGATAAATCTTTCCTTGGCGAGATTTAACTACGAACTAAGCAACCCCCTTAGATCTTTATGTGAAATATATAACAACCTCTATAATAATTTATCAATATTTTAACCCTTGCATGCAATAAAAATATCAATACTTAATTTGTAATTATAGTATTAGGAGCTGCCAGATTTGTATTTTTGCTCGTTGTGTGTGATTTGTAATACTAATCCTTTTACTAAAACCGGCTGATGTTTTACTGTAGCTGGTGTTTCCCTACAATACTAACCCTCCATGGTGCGGACTATGGGGTGTACGCACTCCCTACGTATTGGGAGGTGGCCCCCTCGGTCGGCAGGAGCGGGTAAGAGTGGCGTTGGGACCGAACGAAAAAAAAGTGTAGAATTGTATATAGAATTATCTGCCATAGCAGATTGAATAGATTGCATTGTGTCCAGGTTGGTTGGTACTGAAATGTACATATAACTGTAGAATTGAATATAGAATTATCTGCCATAGCATAAAATTCTAAGATGTTTCCATAAATTTCATTAATTGACTTAGGTCTTTGAATAGGTTGCATTGTGTCCAGGTTGGTTGGTATTGAAATGTAGGCACATCGGTCCACGTTTTCGAATAGCCCCATATACCGGCACCTCCCGATACTCAGTATTTTGTTTACTTTGCTCACAATTTTGTACGAAATCGTTCCAATTTTGGCATTTAGACTTTGAAACTGGTTCTATCTCCGGTGGCAGGACATTCTCTACTCTACTCCAGTTAACTTTTCACCGTAGCACCCATAAAACGGTACCTCCTGATATTCGGTATTGTGGCTATTTTGGACACTTTTCCCATCGGATTTGTTTAAAATTCGATATTTGTAGTTAAATAATGGGTTGCACCACCTGTGTCAGAACATTGTCCATATTGATCTTGGGTTTCCACAGTATTGCTCGATTTTCGGTAATTTGGTGATTCTAGCCCCTTTTTTCAAGTTTTTTTTTTTTTTAACTTTGGTATTTTAGACTCGCAATAGATATCTATAGTAGAAAATTATTCATGCTCCATGAAAATAAAGTTATATACGATTGTTAATAAAAAAACCTTGCTCAGTTTTAAAAAATCTATCACATTTTATTATTTTACTGTTTCGTATTAACGGTTACATTAGCAACCGTTAGTATTAATATTCTGAAGAATTGTCCTAAACCTTTTAAATTGAACATAAATCGTCAGAGTTTGCCAGCTGTAGACAAACCCACTCTCGTTGTTTTAACATGGATATCAAAGTACAATGTGGAGTTTAAAAATTCACCCAGATATTTCAGACTTTTCAAGACCTTGCTATCGCGTTATATGAGACCAACAAGGTCTCCTTTTCCGCTACCAGCTGGTGTCTTGAGAACCTTGTTTGTACTCCTCTCCTGAAAGTAGACCGCAAACTTCGTGAGATAGGTGTTCCACCTACACATATGTCGCCATCACCAGGGCCTGTCGCCATGATCATACAATCATCCCCATATGCTAGATCTCTATGCCGTCTAGAGGGCGAGGAGTTCCGGAAAGGTACAGGTTAGACCGTTGAGGAACTTCCAAATTAGCCCCGTTACTTAAACTTATTTTTCCGGAATCCCAAGTACGACTTGCGTCCACACATATAGTTAATTATCAAACAATTTAAGCTTGACCAGAGGTTAGTTCTGTCTACATTAAGATTCCCTCTGGGCCCAACGCTTTACATGAATTAGCGTTTCGGATGACATTTGCAACATCGTCCACTGTAAACTGTGGTGGTGAATCCTCGGCGGGAAATATCTAAACCGACGTCGTTAAAGGTCCATTTACCCAGAGTTCGGGAGCGATTTAACCGTTACCCACATCTCACTCATATCGATTCCAATGTAGCAACACTTCAGTGGGTATATCCACTTTTTCTCTTATGTTCCTATACAAACAGGCTCATTTCCACAAACAATTCACTGATGATGGGATCAGTAGGATTGTGTCGACGGAGATATCAGGTTCTTATTTCGTTTATTTGACCAGTAGGTATATAGTGAGCGGCTGCAGCTTCGATTATGTCCCCGAAAATCCTCCGAAGGATACTTACGTACTTTTAATACCCTCCATAGCGCATATACCCATTTTTTGGTATAAATATAAGTGGTGAGGCTCAGTATTCAAGTATCGAAAATATATTATGCTTGAAATATCGCATAAAAATAAAATTTGCTTTCATATTATAAGCAAGTACCATAAATAACGACTTCCAAACGAGTTTATTAATACTCTTCCTAAAAATTAAGGATCTATGAGTTTCAGGGCTCAGTATTCCAATATCGGGAGGTACAGTCATGGAAATCCTACTGATCACGATTTTCGGCTAATTACGAACTTCAGATACCAAAATGTGGCTAATTCACCAAAACACATAAGTGTAGAATTGCATATTGAATTATCTGCCATAGCATAAAATTCTAAGATGTTTCCATGAATTTCATTAATTGACTTAGAACTTTGAATAGATTGCATTGTGTCCAGGTTGGATGGTACTGAAATGTACACATAACTGTAACACATAGAATTATCTGCCATAGCATAAAATTCTAAGATGTTTCCATAAATTTCATTAATCGACTTAGGTCTTTGAATAGATTGCATTGTGTCCAGGTTGGTTGGTATTGAAATGTAGGCACATCGGTCCACGTTTACGAATAGCCCCATATACCGGCACCTCCCGATACTCAGTATTTTGTTTACTTTGCTCACAATTTTGTACGAAATCGCTCCAATTTTGACATTTAGACTTTGAAACTGGTTCTATCTCCGGTGGCAGGACATTCTCTATTCTAGTTAACTTTTCACCGTAGCACCCATAAAACGGTACCTCCTGATATTCGGAATTGTGGCTATTTTGGACACTTTTCCCATCGGATTTTTTTAAAATTCATTATTTGTAGTTAAATAATTGGGTTGCACCACCGGTGTCAGAACATTGTCCATATTGGTCTTGGGTTTCCACAGTATTGCTCGATATTCGGTAATTTGGTGATTCTAGCCCCTTTTTTCAAGTTTTTTTTTTTTTAACTTTGGTATTTTAGACTCGCAATAGATATCTATAGTAGAAAATTATTCATGTACCATGAAAATAAAGTTATATATGATTGTTAATAAAAAAACCTTGCTCATTTTATTATTTTACTGTTTCGAATCACTAGGAGCTGCGAACAAAATGTGAGCCGTTAGTATTAATCTTCTGAAGAATTGTCCTAAACCTTTTAAATTGAACATAAATCGTCAGAGTTTGCCAGCTGTTGACAAACCCATTCCCTCGTTGTTTTAACATGGATATCAAAGTACAATGTGGAGTTTAAAAATTCACCCAGATATTTCAGACTTTTCAAGACCTTGCTATCGCGTTATATGAGGTCAACAAGGTCTCCTTTTCCGCTACCAGCTAGTGTCTTGAGGACCTTGTTTTTACTCCTCTCCTGAAAGCAGACCGCAAACTTCGTGAGATAGGTGTTCTACCTACACATTTGTCGCCATCACCAGGGCCTGTCGCCATGATCATACAATCATCCCCATATGCTAGATCTCTATGCCGTCTAGAGGGTGAGGAGTTCCGGAAAGGTACAGGTTAGACCGTTGAGGAACTTCCAAATTAGCCCCGTTGCTTAAACTTCTTTTTCCGGAATTCCAAGGACGACTTGCGTCCACACATATAGTTAATTATCAAACAATTTAAGCTTGACCAGAGGTTAGTTCTGTCTACATTAAGATTCCCTCTGGGCCCAACGCTTTACATGAATTAGCGTTTCGGATGACATTTGCAACATCGTCCACTGTAAACTGTGGTGGTGGATCCTCGGCGGGAAATATCTAAACCGACGTCGTTAAAGGTCCATTTACCCAGAGTTCGGGAGCGATTTAACCGTTACCCACATCTCACTCATATCGATTCCAATGTAGCAACACTTCAGTGGGTATATCCACTTTTTCTCTTATGTTCCTATACAAACAGGCTCATTTCCACAAACAATTCACTGATGATGGGATCAGTAGGATTGTGTCGACGGAGATATCAGGTTCTTATTTCGTTTATTTGACCAGTAGGTATATAGTGAGCGGCTGCAGCTTCGATCATGTCCCCGAAAATCCTCCGAAGGACTGGGCAGTTCTCTGAAGTGAAGATTGGTGAACTCATTGAATAGAGGCCAGAGAACTGTCGCATGATTAAGAAAAGTGCGGCGTTCAGAGGTTATAAAAATGGTCGATCTGCTTATGGAGATGATAATGGGTAGGTGGTCCGACCCAAGAGAGATTACGGGTTGCCAAGTCACGTCATTTATCACGCCGGGTGACACAATGATAAAGTCGGGCAAACTATGACACTTTGCTCTTATTCAGGTGGGATCATCGGAGTTTACCGTGCAGAATGTGGAGATAAACAACGCGTTTTACGCGGATATGCTCCTCTCTACTGTAATGTTACGATAAATTAATGCATGCGAACTACCCTTGTTTTGATCACCTGTCACTAGGCTAAATAGATCAGCTGATTAACAGTTGTAGTTTTAAGGATTGTTATTGTTATTTTTAAGGATATATTAAGAAAACAAGATTTAGGATTAAGTACCGTTATGTTTTATATATAAGGACGATGAAATTGAAAATAAAGTTCAGAAGTTACAAAGAGCCTTAACCGGCTTTAACATACATATTTCTCTGCCAAGTGTCGTTTGTAGGCGCCGGCAAACAAATTGAGGCAGGTCCTAATTTACCACCAACATACACATACATGTCTACACGAAAACAACAACAGGTTGCAGGCCAACATTACATGGCGATCCTGCAAAACACGGTATCGAGCAGCAAGTCCTGTCATGGCGCATTACGCATTATTCCTTTTTAAGAAGAAGAAGAATACAACAGATGAAACACCACAGGAATAATTACAAAAAGCAAAACATAAAATTTGCAGAAGAAATACAAATAATATACAATTTAATCATAAATATATAAATTAAAAATTTATTTCACACACAAAGCACAATAAAATATGTTAATTTCACATTTTTAATAATTTTCAAAAAAAAAAACAAGATCACACCACGAATTTACAATGATGATTAGTGTTAAATGATTGTAAATAATTAGTTTAAAAGTAATTGGTAACCATCATTGTAAAAACACTACTTTTGCAACCCTGCGCTCATTGTTTACACTGTTCAATTTATTTTAAGTATTAATGGTAGTTGCAAAATAATCTAAATGAAGATAGAAGCATGCATTAATGAATTAGAAAAATTAAAATTGAATTTAAAGAAAAGTAAAAATAAGATTTTTACAAAAATATACGTTGAAGAAAAATTTGGAAGATTACAAGAATTGGTCAATGTGGTCAATGATTACCAATGTGGAGATGAAAATGATTATCTTTTAAAAGCGAAATTTAATAAATTGAAAATAGAAATTTCGGTTTTAATTATTGAATTGAATATAAAAGAAGAAATAGTAAACAATAACGTAAATATGGCACAATTCGACATGTCAATGGTCAGCAAAAAATTGCATGTATTTAAAGACGAATTCAAATATTTGGAGAACTTTATTTCTCAAGCAGAATTGCTGCATGATTTGCTACAAGAACATGATCAAGAATGACTCATTAAGTACATCTATAATTTCAGCCTAAGTAAGGAGTATTTTAGGTCGTTCAAACAAGCCAACGACATTTACACAATTAAAAAAGTAACTGGAAGATGCTTATCCAAACCCAAGAACGCTTCAAAATCTATTAACTGAATTAGGAACAACCAAGTAAGGACATTTAATAATGACCTCATTTAGCTAAAGAATTTCAAGATATTTTTCATTTGCCTGGGGAGCCGTTAAGTGTGAACAATTTTTACACTCAAAAAATACAAATAACAGATCCTTACCGGTATACATAAAAAATTATAGACTTCCGCAGACGCAGTTAGAAGAAATAAATAAACAAATCGATCAGTTACTACCAGAGGATGTAATTGAATCATCTGTTAGTCCATATAATTCAGCACTTTTAGTAGTGCCAAAAAAGTCAATGGATGGTAAGAAAAAATGGCGATTAGTAGTGGAATTCCGTAAACTGAATAACAAAATTGCGAATGATAAGTTTCCGTTAACAAGAACTGAATATGTATTAGATCGACTAGGAAGAGCAAAGTTTTTTTCCACATTGGATATGAAGAGTTCTTTCCATCAGATTAATTTACACACGGATTCGCGCTCGGTGACGGCATTTTCAAAATCGAAGGCTCACTATCAATTTAAGCGTTTACCTTTGGTTTGAAGATATCTTCAAACAGTTTTCAGAGGATGCGTACAATAGCTCTCAGTGGTTTGGGCGCATCTGCATTTTTATATGTGGACGACATAATCGTTTTTGGCTCCGGATTGAATTTGTGCAATAAGAATTTATGCAACGTTTTTAAAAGATTGCGAAAACTTAACTTAAAGTTAAATGCTATGAAGTGCAGTTTTCTACGACCTGAGGTTGTTTACCTGCGACATCTCATAACCGATAAAGGTGTAAGAACTGATCCAGCCAAGGATAGAGCAATCAAAAACTATCCTATACCTACAAACGCAGATGAAGTGAGGATATATGTATCATTTTCCAATTATTATCGTCGATTTATACCTACTTTTACAGACAAGCCAAGGAGTTTGAATGCTCTTCTGAAAAAGAACAACGAATTTCAATGGAGACATAAGTGCCAAAAAGCTTTTGAAGCTTTAAAAATTTTTTTATTGAAACCAATCTTACAATATCCAGATTTTTCAAAACCTTTCGTGCTAAAACAGACCCATCTAATTATGCGTTGGGAGCAGTGTTACCCAAGGAGAAATAGGAAACGACTTGCCTATTTCCTACGCCAGCGCTACACTCGCTACACACAATTTGAAGAAACCAGTTATCGAAAAAGAATTACTTGCTATACACTGGGATTAAATTTTTTAGACCATATTTATATGGTTGTTGTAACTGACCACAGACCGTTAGTATCACTTCTTTCACATCGGAATCCATTCTCAAAGATGACAAGGATTCACATGGATCTTAGTGATTACACAAATGCTGACGCATTGTCCAGAATAAAACTCAACAGCGACTCTTTAAAGGATTTAAAATTAATATCAGAGTATCATGATTCAACGAATGGAGGACATTTGGGTGTCACAAAGACAACTTTAAAACTCAAGACATTTGGAAAAATATGTCGAAAATGAAAAAAAGGATATGTTTTAAACTGTCCACAATGCAGACCCAATAAACAAAGTACACACACAAAAGCAACAGTGACATTAACAGATACACCAGGAACTAGTTTTGAGGTAGTATCAATAGATACAGTAGGTCCCCTGAGAATATCAAATGGTTACAGATACTTTCTAACAATACAATGCGATTTAACCAAATACATAGTAGCATGTCCTATGGAAACAATTGTAGAGATGTTTATTTTGATTTATGGAAATTTTAAAATACTAAAGTCTGATAATGGTACAGAGTTCTCTAATCAGTTAATGTCTGAGGTATGTCGTTTATTGGAAATAAAACAAATATTTAGCACTCCTTATTTCATGGTGATAAGGAGGGTTCGGTAGAGAGAACTCATAGGGTTCTTAATGAATTTCTACTAAATTTTTCAAATAGTGAAGACTGGGACATTTGGATTCCATATTGTGCTTTTGCATACAATACCACACCAAATGTTGATACCAACTAGTCTCCTTATGAGTTAGTTTTTGGAAAACTGCCATATTTACCCAATGATGAAATTATAAAAGTATCGAAATTTTACAATATTGAAGAATATTCAAATAAAATTAAGCAAGGACTAAGGATTTCTCTTAGTAGTTCTAAGGAATATTTGGAAAAATCTAAATTTAAAAGAATTTCTGAAACCGAAACTTCTAATCCACTAAAAGTAAATAAAGATGATTTAGTTTTATTAACCTATTTAGGCCCATATATGGTCATTAGTACTGATGGAGTCAATAATGCAATAGATATAAATGTTAAATTCAAAAAATACCACAAAGATGTTTTAAAAAAATGGTTTAATTAATTTATATTGAAAAGAATAATGCAAAATAATTTTTACAAAAGCAAAAATTATTTTTTTGGGTAAGGGTATAATGTTACGATAAATTAATGCATGCAAACTACCCTTACTTTGATCACCTGATTGAGTCAATACTGCAATAGATATAAATGGTAAATTCAAGAAATACCACAATGATGTTTTAAAAAAATGTTTTAATTAATTTATATTGAAAAGAATAATGCAAAATAATTTTTACAAAAGCAAAAATTATTTTTTTAGGGTGAGGGTATAATGTTACGATAAATTAATGCATGCAAACTAGCCTTGTTTTGATCACCTGTAACTAGGCTAAGTAGATCAGCTGATTAACAGTTGTAGTTTTAAGGATTGTTATTGTTATTTTTAAGGATATATTAAGAAAACAAAATCTAGGATTAAGTACCGTTATGTTTTATATATAAGGACGATGAAATTGAAAATAAAGTTCAGAAGTTACAAAGAGCCTAAACCGGCCTTAAGACTTCAGTAAAATTAAAAAATCAAAAAGCACTTTTTATTGAGCTGGAAATCGCTGGCAACTTGTAGTGCCTTCGAAAAATTTAAAACATATTTTTCTGCCAAGTGGCGTAAGCGCCAGCAATCAAATTGAGGCAGCTCCTAATTTTCCACCAACATTCACATACATGTCTACAAAAAACAACATCAGTTTCCATAGCCTCCATTCTTGCTTCCAAAGTTCGGTTACACATGGTAAGGCTTTGCATACAGACTCAGCCATATAACATTTTTTTATTCAATCTAATGCTTATTTCTTGAGTTGTAATATTCAGTTAACGTTTGATTTAAATATTTATAGTTAGTTATATCCTTCCACTGAACGAATATGGTTTTATAAACGCTTGAAGAACGGTGCGATATTACTTTGAAAATCATGGTAGTGTTGCAGAATGTGTATGAATCACCTCCAGCTTCTTATGTAAACCAAGAAAATTGTCATACTTGGGGCACAGAAAACCCGCAAGCATACCTTGAATGGCCGATGCATCCAAAACAAATCACCGTTTATTGAGGATTTTGGCATCCGAGTACATATTTCGAAAAGGAACCAGGATTGACAAAAATTGAAGAACAATATTTAACAGGGCGGTTTAAACGTGGAAGCAAACCTTGATGTTTTGAAGATCGCATTATCAGCTGTAGGACCGATCTCGATTGGCCACCTCTAAGTTGCGATTTGACGCCATCGGACTGTTATTTGTGGGATGCCGTCAAAGTTAAGTGTTGCGATACAGCACTTATATAGAAATAGCCCTTATTTTTTGGCTCAAAGAGCATTTGAAGGTAGAACAAGTAAAAAACAGTACCCTCCACCATTTGGAAGGAACTAGAAAAATTTCACAAAAAATTCCGAAAACTACCACGTAAATAAAAACCTTTATATGAGGACGTGGACCGAAATTTTTAATCATAAGCTGTAGTACCCATTATGAACTTTTAATACTAAATTTGTTACAACTACGGTGAATAATGTCGCAAAAATCATGAAAATACCGAGTATCGGGAGGTCATATAAGGGCTATACGAAGACCTGCATACAAATTTTCTTGCACTAGGTTGTAGTATCCATTAAGGTCTTCCAATACGAAATTTGAAAATATTGAGGTGAATAATGTTGCTGAAATCATCAAAATACCGAATATAGGGAGGTACCGTTACATGGATTCTATACGAAGACGTGGACCTTCATACGAAATTTTTTTCCCTAGGTTGTATAATATATAAAGATCTTCTAATACGAAATTTGAAAAGGTTGCTATAACACCCAGAACAGTAACTTCAAAAAATGTATTGGATTGTATAAATTCAATCAACATCTACTCTCAACACGGCTTAGTACCCATTATATGGGTACCAGGTTATACGAGAGTTAGAGGTAACGAGATAGCAAACTCTCTCGCTAAAACAGGCAGGGAATTAGCAACAATAAACGTAGACAATCTAGTGTCGCTAAATGCGTCGCGTCTAGTGTTAAAGACATGGGCAAAAACCGACAACATATCCCTATGGAACAATGAGGGCGTAGGGAAAACCACCAAAATCCTATGGTGCGATCCCAATAAGGTAAAAACAAAGAAACTTTTATTATTAGGTAAGGAGGATATTAGTGAGGTAACAGGTATCCTTACGGTGCACCTGGGCCTATAATCTCATCTGTACAAGATAGGATGTGCAGATATGCATAGTAAAATTGAAGTTAAAATACTCTACCTTAGGGTTGTGTTTTACAAATTTCATCAATTGCCTTACCTTGTAATTATTGTACAAGCTTTTTCCGACCGATTTATCGACCAAGGGTGGCTACTTAGGGTTGAGGTTTTCACCCTATACGGTACAAAAGTTAGAAAAACATATTAGTAATGATTCCTTTAATATTGAAAGATTAAGTGATGGTGGACCTCTTGTTTTTATATCCTCCACCATACAATGGAGGGTATATTAACTTTGTCATTCGGTTTGTAACTCCTCGAAATACTCATGTCAGACCCAACAATGTATATATATCCTTGATCAGCGTAAAATTCTAAGTAGATTTAGCCGTGTTCGTCCGTCTGTCTGTTGTAATCACGCTATCATTCGAATGAATTGAGATAGAAGACTGAAATTTTGCACACATGTATAATTTTAAAGTAGGTTTCCAGCAGGTTTGCCTAGGACATCTCATAACCGATAAAGGTGTAAGAACTGATCCAGCAATGATAGAGCAATAAAAAACTATCCTGTACCTACAAACGCAGATGAAGTGAGGAGATATGTAGCATTTTGCAATTATTATCGTCGATTTATACCTAATTTTACAGACAAGTCAAGGAGTTTGAATGCACTTCTGAAAAAGAACAATAAAATTCAATGGAGACATGAGAGCCAAAAAGCTTTTGAAACTTTAAAAAATTTTTACTGAAACCAATCTTACAATATCCAGATTTTTTAAAACCTTTCGTGCTAAAACAGACCCATCTAATTATGCGTTGGGAGCAGTGTTACCCAAGGAGAAATATGAAACGACTTGCCTATTTCCTACGCCAGCGCTACACTCGCTACACACAATTTGAAGAAACCAGTTATCAAAAAAGAATTACTTGCTATACACTGGGATTTAATTTTCTAGACCATATTTATATGGTTGTTGTAACTGGCCACAGACCGTTAGTATCACTTCTTTCACATCGGAATCCATTCTCAAAGATGACAAGGATTCACATGGATATGTTTTAAACTGTCCACAATGCAGAATCAATAAACAAAGTACACACACAAAGCAAACAGTGACATTAACAGACACACCAGGAACTAGTTTTGAGGTAGTATCAATAGATACAGTAGGTCCCCTGAGGATATCAAATGGTTACAGATACATTCTAACAATACAATGCGATTTAACCAAATATATAGTAGCATGTCCTATGGAAACAAAAGATGCAAGGACTGTAGCAGAGACTATTGTAGAGATGTTTATTTTGATTTATGGAAATTTTAAAATACTAAAGTCTGATAATGGTACAGAGTTCTCTAATCAGTCAATGTCTGAGGTATGTCGTTTATTGGAAATAAAACAAATATTTAGTACTCCTTATTTCATGGTGATAAGGAGGGTTCGGTAGAGAGAACTCATAGGGTTCTTAATGAATTTCTACTAAATTTTTCAAATAGTGAAGACTGGGACATTTGGATTCCATATTGTGCCTTTGCATACAATACCACACCACATGTTGATACCAACTAGTCTCCTTATTAGTTAGTTTTTGGAAAACTGCCATATTTACCCAATGATGGAATTATAAAAGAATCGAAACTTTACAATATTGAAGAATATTCAAATAAAATTAAGCAAGGACTTAGGATTTCTCTTTGTAGTTCAAAGGAATATTTGGAAAAATCTAAATTTAAAAGAATTTCTGAAACCGAAACTTCTAATCCACTAAGAGTAAATAAAGATGATTTAGTTTTATTAATCTATTTAGGCCCATATAAGGTCATTAGTACTGATGGAGTCAATAATGCAATAGATATAAATGGTAAATTCAAAAAATACCACAAAGATGTTTTAAAAAAATGTTTTAATTAATTTATATTGAAAAGAATATTTTTTTGGGTAAGGGTATAATGTTACGATAAATTAATGCATGCAAACTACCCTTACTTTGATCACCTGATGGAGTCAATACTGCAATAGATATAAATGGTAAATTCAAGAAATACCACAATGATGTTTTAAAAAAATGTTTTAATTAATTTATATTGAAAAGAATAATGCAAAATAATTTTTACAAAAGCAAAAATTATTTTTTTAGGGTAAGGGTATAATGTTACGATAAATTAATGCATGCAAACTAGCCTTGTTTTGATCACCTGTAACTAGGCTAAGTAGATCAGCTGATTAACAGTTGTAGTTTTAAGGATTGTTATTGTTATTTTTAAGGATATATTAAGAAAACAAAATCTAGGATAAGTACCGTTATGTTTTATATGTAAGGACGATATATATATTTTATATATAAGGACTTCAGTAAAATTAAAAAATCAAAAAGCACTTTTTATTGAGCTGGAAATCGCTGGCAACTTGTAGTGCCTTCGAAAAATTTAAAACATATATTTCGCGCCAGCAAACAAATTGAGGCAGCTCCTAATTTTCCACCAAGATACACATACATGTCTACAAAAAACAACATCAGTTTCTATAGCCTCCATTCTTGCTTCCCAAGTTAGGTTACACATGGTAAGGCTTTGCATACAGACTCAGCCATATAACATTTTTTATTCAATCTAATGATTATTTCTTGAGTTGTAATATTCAGTTAACGTTTGATTTAAATATTTATAGTTAGTTATATCCTTCCACTGAACGAATATGGTTTTATAAACGCTTGAAGAACGGTGCGATATTACTTTGAAAATCATGGTAGTGTTGCAGTATGTGTAGGAATCACCTCCAGCTTCTTATGTAAACCAAGAAAATTGTCATACTTGGGGCACAGAAAACCCGCAAGCATACCTCGAATGGCCGATGCATCCAAAACAAATCACCGTTTATTGAGGATTTTGGCATCCGAGTGCATATTTCGAAAAGGAACCAGGAGTTGTCATTACGTTGTTGGACCATGTTGAATAATTCGGATTGACAAAAATTGAAGAACAATATTTGACAGGGCGGTTTAAACGTGGAAGCAAACCTCGATGTTTTGATGATCGCATTATCAACTGTAGGACCGATATCGATTGGCCACATCTAAGTTGCGATTTGACGCCATCGGACTGTTATTTGTGGGATGCCGTCAAAGTTAAGTGTTGCAATACAGTACTTATATAGAAATAGCCCCTATTTTTTTGGCTCAAAGAGCATTTGAAGGTTGAACAAGTAAAAAACAGTACCATCCACCATTTGGAAGGAACTAGAAAAGTTTCACAAAAAATTCCGAAAACTACCACGTAAATGAAAACCTTTATATGAGGACGTGGACCGAAATTTTTAATCATAAGCTGTAGTACCCATTATGAACTTTTAATACTAAATTTGTTACAAAAATCATGAAAATACCGAGTATCGGGAGGTCATATAAGGGCTATACGAAGACCTGCATACAAATTTTTTTGTACTAGGTTGTAGTATCCATTAAGGTCTTCCAATACGAAATTTGAAAATATTACGGTGAATAATGTTGCTGAAATCATCAAAATACCGAATATAGGGAGGTACCGTTACATGGAGTCTATACGAATGAAATTTTTTGCCCTAGGTTGTAAAATATATTAAGATCTTCTAATACGAAATTTGAAAAGGTTGCTATAACACCCAGAACAGTAACTTCAAAAAATGTATTGGATTGTATAAATTCAATCAACATCTACTCTCAACACGGCTTAGTACGCACTATATGGGTACCAGGTTATACGAGAGTTAGAGGTAACGAGATAGCAAACTCTCTCGCTAAAACAGGCAGGGAATTAGCAACAATAAACGTATACAATCTAGTGTCGCTAAATGCGTCGCGTCTAGTGTTAAAGACATGGGCAAAAACCGACAGCATATCCCTATGGAACAATGAGGGCGTAGGGAAAACCACCAAAATCCTATGGTGCGATCCCAATAAGGCAAAAACAAAGAAACTTTTATTATTAGGTAAGGAGGATATCCTTATATCCTTATCCCAGGTATCCTTACGGTGCACCTGGGCCTATAATCTCATCTGTACAAGATAGGATGTGCAGATATGAATAGTAAAATTGAAGTTAAAATAATCTACCTTAGGATTGTGTTTTACAAATTTCGTCAAGTGCCTTACCTTGTAATTATTGTACAAGCAACCCCGACCCCTATACGGTACAAAAGTTAGAAAAACATATTAGTAATGATTCCTTTAATATTGAAAGATTAAGTGATGGTGGACCTCTTGTTTTTATATCCTCCACCATACAATGGAGGGTATATTAACTTTGTCATTCGGTTTGTAACTCCTCGAAATACTCATGTCAGACCCAACAATGTATATATATCCTTGATCAGCGTAAAATTCTAAGTAGATTTAGCCGTGTTCGTCCGTCTGTCTGTTGTAATCACGCTATCATTCGAATGAATTGAGATAGAAGACTGAAATTTTGCACACATGTATAATTTTAAAGTAGGTTTCCAGCAGGTTTGCCTAGGACATCTCATAACAGATAAAGGTGTAAGAACTGATCCAGCCAAGGATAGAGCAATAAAAAACTATCCTATACCTACAAACGCAGATGAAGTTAGGAGATATGTAGCATTTTGCAATTATTATCGTCGATTTATACCTAATTTTACAGACAAGTCAAGGAGTTTGAATGCACTTCTGAAAAAGAACAACAAAATTCAATGGAGACATGAGTGCCAAAAAGCTTTTGAAACTTTAAAAAATTTTTTACTGAAACCAATCTTACAATATCCAGATTTTTCAAAACCTTTAGTGCTAAAACAGACCCATCTACTTATGCGTTGGGAGCAGTGTTACCCAAGGAGAAAGAGGAAACGACTTGCCTATTTCCTACGCCAGCGCTACACTCGCTACACACAATTTGAAGAAACCAGTTATCGAAAAAGAATTACTTGCTATACACTGGGATTTAATTTTTTAGACCATATTTATATGGTTGTTGTAACTGACAACAGACCGTTAGTATCACTTCATTCACATGGATATGTTTTAAACTGTCCACAATGCAGAATCAATAAACAAAGTACACACACAAAAGAAACAGTGACATTAACAGATACACCAGGAACTAGTTTTGAGGTAGTATCAATAGATACAGTAGGTCCCCTGAGAATATCAAATGGTTACAGATACACTCTAACAATACAATGCGATTTAACCAAATATATAGTAGCATGTCCTATGGAAACAAAAGATGCAAGGACTGTAGCAAAAACTATTGTAGAGATGTTTATTTTGATTTATGGAAATTTTAAAATACTAAAGTCTGATAATGGTACAGAGTTCTCTAATCAGTTAATGTCTGAGGTATGTCGTTTATTGGAAATAAAACAAATATTTAGCACTCCTTATTTCATGGTGATAAGGAGGGTTCGGTAGAGAGAACTCATAGGGTTCTTAATGAATTTCTACTAAATTTTTCAAATAGTGAAGACTGGGACATTTGGATTCCATCTTGTGCCTTTGCATACAATACCACACCACATGTTGATACCAACTAGTCTCCTTATTAGTTAGTTTTTGGAAAACTGCCATATTTACCCAATGATGAAATTATAAAAGAATCGAAATTTTACAATATTGAAGAATATTCAAATAAAATTAAGCAAGGACTAAGGATTTCTCTTAGTAGTTCTAAGGAATATTTGGAAAAATCTAAATTTAAAAGAATTTCTGAAACCGAAACTTCTAATCCACTAAAAGTAAATAAAGATGATTTAGTTTTATTAACCTATTTAGGCCCATATAAGGTCATTAGTACTGATGGAGTCAATAATGCAATAGATATAAATGGTAAATTCAAAAAATACCACAAAGATGTTTTAAAAAAATGTTTTATTAATTTATATTGAAAAGAATAATGCAAAATAATTTTTACAAAAGCAAAAATTATTTTTTTGGGTAAGGGTATAATGTTACGATAAATTAATGCATGCAAACTACCCTTACTTTGATCACCTGATGGAGTCAATACTGCAATAGATATAAATGGTAAATTCAAGAAATACCACAATGATGTTTTAAAAAAATGTTTTAATTAATTTATATTGAAAAGAATAATGCAAAATAATTTTTACAAAAGCAAAAATTATTTTTTAGGGTAAGGGTATAATGTTACGATAAATTAATGCATGCAAACTAGCCTTGTTTTGATCACCTGTAACTAGGATAAGTAGATCAGCTGATTAACAGTTGTAGTTTTAAGGATTGTTATTGTTATTTTTAAGGATATATTAAGAAAACAAAATCTAGGATAAGTACCGTTATGTTTTATATGTAAGGACGATATATATATTTTATATATAAGGACTTCAGTAAAATTAAAAAATCAAAAAGCACTTTTTATTGAGCTGGAAATCGCTGGCAACTTGTAGTGCCTTCGAAAAATTTAAAACATATATTTCGCGCCAGCAAACAAATTGAGGCAGCTCCTAATTTTCCACCAAGATACACATACATGTCTACAAAAAACAACATCAGTTTCTATAGCCTCCATTCTTGCTTCCCAAGTTCGGTTACACATGGTAAGGCTTTGCATACAGACTCAGCCATATAACATTTTTTATTCAATCTAATGATTATTTCTTGAGTTGTAATATTCAGTTAACGTTTGATTTAAATATTTATAGTTAGTTAATCCTTCCACTGAACGAATATGGTTTTATAAACGCTTGAAGAACGGTGCGATATTACTTTGAAAATCATGGTAGTGTTGCAGTATGTGTAGGAATCACCTCCAGCTTCTTATGTAAACCAAGAAAATTGTCATACTTGGGGCACAGAAAACCCGCAAGCATACCTCGAATGGCCGATGCATCCAAAACAAATCACCGTTTATTGAGGATTTTGGCATCCGAGTGCATATTTCGAAAAGGAACCAGGAGTTGTCATTACGTTGTTGGACCATGTTGAATAATTCGGATTGACAAAAATTGAAGAACAATATTTGACAGGGCGGTTTAAACGTGGAAGCAAACCTCGATGTTTTGATGATCGCATTATCAACTGTAGGACCGATATCGATTGGCCACATCTAAGTTGCGATTTGACGCCATCGGACTGTTATTTGTGGGATGCCGTCAAAGTTAAGTGTTGCAATACAGTACTTATATAGAAATAGCCCCTTTTTTTTGGCTCAAAGAGCATTTGAAGGTTGAACAAGTAAAAAACAGTACCATCCACCATTTGGAAGGAACTAGAAAAATTTCACAAAAAATTCCGAAAACTACCACGTAAATGAAAACCTTTATATGAGGACGTGGACCGAAATTTTTAATCATAAGCTGTAGTACCCATTATGAACTTTTAATACTAAATTTGTTACAACTACGGTGAATAATGTCGCAAAAATCATGAAAATACCGAGTATCGGGAGGTCATATAAGGGCTATACGAAGACCTGCATACAAATTTAATTTAAGGTCTTCCAATACGAAATTTGAAAATATTACGGTGAATAATGTTGCTGAAATCATCAAAATACCGAATATAGGGAGGTACCGTTACATGGAGTCTATACGAATGAAATTTTTTGCCCTAGGTTGTAAAATATATTAAGATCTTCTAATACGAAATTTGAAAAGGTTGCTATAACACCCTGAACAGTAACTTCAAAAAATGTATTGGATTGTATAAATTCAATCAACATCTACTCTCAACACGGCTTAGTACGCACTATATGGGTACCAGGTTATACGAGAGTTAGAGGTAACGTGATAGCAAACTCTCTCGCTAAAACAGGCAGGGAATTAGCAACAATAAACGTAGACAATCTAGTGTCGCTAAATGCGTCGCGTCTAGTGTTAAAGACATGGGCAAAAACCGACAACATATCCCTATGGAACAATGAGGGCGTAGGGAAAACCACCAAAATCCTATGGTGCGATCCCAATAAGGCAAAAACAAAGAAACTTTTATTATTAGGTAAGGAGGATATCCTTATATCCTTATCCCAGGTATCCTTACGGTGCACCTGGGCCTATAATCTCATCTGTACAAGATAGGATGTGCAGATATGCATAGTAAAATTGAAGTTAAAATACTCTACCTTAGGATTGTGTTTTACAAATTTCATCAAGTGCCTTACCTTGTAATTATTGTACAAGCTTTTCCCGACCGATTTATCGACCAAGGGTGGCTACTTAGGGTTGAGGTTTTCACCCTATACGGTACAAAAGTTAGAAAAACATATTAGTAATGATTCCTTTAATATTGAAAGATTAAGTGATGGTGGACCTCTTGTTTTATATCCTCCACCGTACAATGGAGGATATATTAACTTTGTCATTCGGTTTGTAACTCCTCGAAATACTCATGTCAGACCCAACAAAGTATATATATCCTTGATCAGCGTAAAATTCTAAGTAGATTTAGCCGTGTTCGTCCGTCTGTCTGTTGTAATCACGCTATCATTCGAATGAATTGAGATAGAAGACTGAAATTTTGCACACATGTATAATATCCCAGTAGGTTTCCAGCAGGTTTGCCTAGGACATCTCATAACAGATAAAGGTGTAAGAACTGATCCAGTCAAGGATAGAGCAATAAAAAACTATCCTGTACCTACAAACGCAGATGAAGTGAGGAGATATGTATCATTTTGCAATTATTATCGTCGATTTATACCTAATTTTACAGACAAGTCAAGGAGTTTGAATGCACTTCTGAAAAAGAACAACAAAATTCAATGGAGACATGAGTGCCAAAAAGCTTTTGAAATTTTAAAAAATTTTTTACTGAAACCAATCTTACAATATCCAGATTTTTCAAAACCTTTAGTGCTAAAACAGACCCATCTACTTATGCGTTGGGAGCAGTGTTACCCAAGGAGAAAGAGGAAACGACTTGCCTATTTCCTACGCCAGCGCTACACTCGCTACACACAATTTGAAGAAACCAGTTATCGAAAAAGAATTACTTGCTATACACTGGGATTTAATTTTTTAGACCATATTTATATGGTTGTTGTAACTGACCACAGACCGTTAGTATCACTTCATTCACATGGATATGTTTTAAACTGTCCACAATGCAGAATCAATAAACAAAGTACACACACAAAAGAAACAGTGACATTAACAGATACACCAGGAACTAGTTTTGAGGTAGTATCAATAGATACAGTAGGTCCCCTGAGAATATGAAATGGTTACAGATACATTCTAACAATACAATGCGATTTAACCAAATATATAGTAGCATGTCCTATGGAAACAAAAGATGCAAGGACTGTAGCAAAAACTATTGTAGAGATGTTTATTTTGATTTATGGAAATTTTAAAATACTAAAGTCTGATAATGGTACAGAGTTCTCTAATCAGTTAATGTCTGAGGTATGTCGTTTATTGGAAATAAAACACATATTTAGCACTCCTTATTTCATGGTGATAAGGAGGGTTCGGTAGAGAGAACTCATAGGGTTCTTAATGAATTTCTACTAAATTTTTCAAATAGTGAAGACTGGGACATTTGGATTCCATATTGTGCCTTTGCATACAATACCACACCACATGTTGATACCAACTAGTCTCCTTATTAGTTAGTTTTTGGAAAACTGCCATATTTACCCAATGATGAAATTATAAAAGAATCGAAATTTTACAATATTGAAGAATATTCAAACAAAATTAAGCAAGGACTTAGGATTTCTCTTTGTAGTTCAAAGGAATATTTGGAAAAATCTAAATTTAAAAGAATTTCTGAAACCGAAACTTCTAATCAACTAAAAGTAAATAAAGATGATTTAGTTTTATTAACCTATTTAGGCCCATATAAGGTCATTAGTACTGATGGAGTCAATAATGCAATAGATATAAATGGTAAATTCAAAAAATACCACAATGATGTTTTAAAAAAATGTTTTAATTAATTTATATTGAAAAGAATAATGCAAAATAATTTTTACAAAAGCAAAAATTATTTTTTTGGGTAAGGGTATAATGTTACGATAAATTAATGCATGCAAACTACCCTTACTTTGATCACCTGATGGAGTCAACACTGCAATAGATATAAATGGTAAATTCAAGAAATACCACAATGATGTTTTAAAAAAATGTTTTAATTAATTTATATTGAAAAGAATAATGCAAAATAATTTTTACAAAAGCAAAAATTATTTTTTTATGGTAAGAGTATAATGTTACGATAAATTAATGCATGCAAACTAGCCTTGTTTTGATCACCTGTAACTAGACTAAGTAGATCAGCTGATTAACAGTTGTAGTTTTAAGGATTGTTATTGTTATTTTTAAGGATATATTAAGAAAACAAAATCTAGGATAAGTACCGTTATGTTTTATATATATAAGGACGATGAAATTGAAACTTAAGTTCAGAAGTTACAAAGAGCCTAAACCGGCTTTAAGACTTCAGTAAAATTAAAAAATCAAAAAGCACTTTTTATTAAGCTGGAAATCGCTGGCAACTTGTAGTGCCTTCTGCCTAGGACATCTCATAACCGATAAAGGTGTAAGAACTGATCCAGCCAAGGATAGAGCAATAAAAAACTATCCTGTACCTACAAACGCAGATGAAGTGAGGAGATATGTAGCATTTTGCAATTATTATCGTCGATTTATACCTAATTTTACAGACAAGTCAAGGTGTTTGAATGCACTTTTGAAAAAGAACAACAAAATTCAATGGAGACATGAGTGCCAAAAAGCTTTTGAAACTTTAAAAAATTTTTTACTGAAACCAATCTTACAATATCCAGATTTTTCAAAACCTTTCGCGCTAAAACAGACCCATCTACTTATGCGTTGGGAGCAGTGTTACCCAAGGAGAAATAGGAAACGACTTGCCTATTTCCTACGGCAGCGCTACACTCGCTACACACAATTTGAAGAAACCAGTTATCGAAAAAGAATTACTTGCTATACACTGGGATTTAATTTTTTAGACCATATTTATATGGTTGTTGTAACTGACCACAGACCGTTAGTATCACTGCTTTCACATCGGAATCCATTCTCAAAGATGACAAGGATTCACATGGATATGTTTTAAACTGTCCACAATGCAGAATCAATAAACAAAGTACACACACAAAGGAAACAGTGACATTAACAGATACACCAGGAACTAGTTTTGAGGTAGTATCAATAGATACAGTAGGTCCCCTGAGAATATCAAATGGTTACAGATACATTCTAACAATACAATGCGATTTAACCAAATATATAGTAGCATGGAAACAAAAGATGCAAGGACTATAGCAAAGACTATTGTAGAGATGTTTATTTTGATTTATGGAAATTTTAAAATACTGAAGTCTGATAATGGTACAGAGTTCTCTAATCAGTTAATGTCTGAGGTATGTCGTTTATTGGAAATAAAACAAATATTTAGCACTCCTTATTTCATGGTGATAAGGAGGTTTCGGTAGAGAGTGTGATGAGAGACACTTTATAGAAAAATCTGCCTGCTGTTTTTAGCCGGCGCTTAAAAACGCCACTGGCCACTAGTGGATTTATCTGTGTTTGCTGGCACTTAACAGTGCCAAAGCAGTTTCCTTTTAGAGCACCTAAGAGCGCGCAAATAAAAGATTTGTAGTTTTCTTTTTGCCGACAGATCGGCAGATAAAACTTGATTAATTTTTATTACAAAAATGTCCTACATATATACATAAATAACGGGATTTTACTTATTTTCTATTATCTTATAAACTATTATCCTTAAATATAAACAATAAAACAAAGGCTAAATTACAGCTGATGTAATATATGGTTCAACAGCTGTGATATTTTGTGATCTCTAGGTGCGCGTATCGATAACAGTCGATTACACTACAACCTCACCATTTAAAAGAATAATTTTTATGCAATAAAAATTATTGGTGTTTATATATTCATATTATATTCCATTTCTTTAGCATATTGTTATGATATTCTTTTAATTTACCATCTATCGATATTGAAGAACTAACGCCATTTCGTTTAATAATTGTGTACGGACCTTGATAGGGAGGTTGATTCTTTCTTCGATTCATAACTTTAAGAAGAACTTGATCTCCGATTTCTAGATTCAATGGATTGGTATTACCTTGTAAAGAAGTTCGTTTGATTTTGCTTTTTTCTAAGAAATCTTTTGCTTTGCTAAGAGAATAGAATGTAGTCTATGTTTCAATTCTTCTACATAATCTTCTTCATTATAAATTGGTGTATTGATTTTTAATTCATCATTTGGTAGGTAAGAAAACTTGCCAAATACTAGTTCATATGGTGAGTAACCTGTTTCAACATGTGGTGTTGTGTTGTAGGCGAAAGCAAAGAAAGGTATCCAAGTGTGCCACTCGTTGTCTTTAGAATAATTAAGAAGAAATTCATAAAGCACTCTGTGATTTCTTTCTATTGAACCCAAAGTTTCATGGTGGTAAGGAGTACTAAAAGTCTGTTTAATCTCGAGTAGTTTACATATATCTGATAACAATTGGTTGGTAAACTCAGTACCTTTGTCTGATTTTAAAATTTCGAAGGTACCATATACGAGAATGAATTTATTAACTAATGTTGTAGCAACAGTCTTTGCGTCCTTTGGGAAAGCTACTATATATTTAGTTAAGTCACATTGAATAGTTAGGATATAACGATACTTGTCTGCTATTCTTAGAGGCCCCACAGTGTCTAAGGATACAGTTTCAAAACTAGTTCCTGGGGTGTTAGTAAAAATGAGCTTTTCTCTAGTATGTTTGTTAGTTTATTGAGTTTGCATTGAGGACAATTTAGAATGTATTTTTGACCATTTTATTCATATTTTTCCATATAAATCTTTGTTTTAATTTCAGAGTTGTTTTTCTCACACCAAGGTTGTGGTATAAATTTCAGTTTTTTCATGCACTTTATATCACTAATAGATGTGCAATCCCAAATAAGGATATTACTGATTTTTGATTTTGTGTTCATTTTCTTGTTTTGTTGTTGGTTGTTTGTGGTTTTATTTGAATTTTTAGTCATGGATCTTGTTATTGCAAGTATTCGCTTTTCATCTGTTCTAATTGGAATCATTGTTTTCAGTGTTTCGATGTTTAGCGGTATCCGGGAAAGTGCATCAGCATTTGTGTTTATTTTGCCCTTTTTATATATTATATCGAAGTCATAATCGGAAAGATCCATTCGTATGGGAGTCATTTTAGATGATGGATTCCCATGGGAGAACAGCGATACCAAAGGATCTGTTACTACAGAAAATTTCCTACCATAGAGGTACGGTCGAAAGAAATTAATTCCCCAATGAATTGCTAGTAACTCTTTCTCTCTGATTGGTTTGTTCAGATCATGTTTTTGTAGCGGATATTGTAAGATTGGTGGTTTCAATAGTTTTTCTTTTAGTATTTCGAAAGCTTTTTGACATTCTTCGTTCCATACGAAAGGTTTGGCATTTTTAGATAGAGCATTAAGACATTTCCGCGAATCTCGGTATGAAACGTCTATAGTAGTTACAGTATGCTACAAATCTTCGGGTTTCATCTGCATCTTTCGGGATAGGATATTTTTTGATTACTTCGTCCTTCTGTGGATCAGTTACGCCTTTTCTGTAATTAAATGACCAAGATAAATCACTTCCGGTTTGAGAAAATTGCATTTGGTTGCATTTAATTTTAAATTGTATTCCCTTTAGCGGTTAAAAACTTTTATCAAGTTGTCATTGTTGTGTTTCAGGCTACATCCGAATACTATTATGTCGTCAACATATAAGAAGGCAGCAGCATCCACACCGCTTAACGCTATTGTTAGCATGCGTTGGAAACTGTTTGATGAAATTTTTAGGCTAAACGGTAGTCTCTTAAATTGATAGTGACCATTTCCTGTGGAAAACGCTGTAAGTGGGCGAGATTCATTGTCGAGATTAATTTGATGAAACGAGCTTGTCATATCGAGCGTGGAGAAATATTTCGCTCTGCCCAACCTGTCTAGGACATCTTCTAGTCTGGTTAGTGGGAATTTGTCGTTTATTATCTTACTATTACTAATTTTCGAAAGTATACAACAAGGCGCCACTTCTTTTTATCATCTTTTGACTTTTTTGGTACCACTAGCAATGGTGCATTGTAGGGACTGACGAAATTCTCAATTTTGTCATCTTTATATAACTCTATTACTTGATTTTTCACTTCATTCATTTGTGCTTCTGGTCATCTATAGTTCTTAATATATACTGGTGTGTTATCATTAACTATTATATGTTGTGAGTAAAAGTTGTTGACTGTTAGTTTATCTCCCGGTAAGGGATTATAGAGGTAATGGAATCTTTTGCTTGTGGATCAAGTGTACCAATGTCCAAGTTTGTTAGCAGCGTTGAAACTCGATTGTGTACTTGTGAACGATTGTTAGCAACTTTATAGAAGTAATAATCATTTAAGTTATGTAGCTCAAAATCTAATTCTTTGAGTAAAACCGAGTTGTTTGTTGTATTTAATAATTTAACATGTTTTAAACCGTTTCCTGGTATTATGCAATTTGCTATGAACACACCACTTGAGACTTCTTTGTTCAATATTTTGCTGTCTCCATCGATGTTTAGGTGAACCGTAATTACTAGTTCTGTACGTGCCGGTATCTTAATCTCCTCTGAACGTTTATCGTTAGTATGTAAGGGAAGCGTAAATTCGCTGTTGCTTATTAAGAAGTTGATGGTGTACGTTTCAAAGTCAAATTTGCATAAAAATTTTGTTAATATATCACGTCCAATTATGCCATCAGTTGGTATTGGGAATTTTTTTTACGAAGTAGAACTTGTGTGATATTTCTTCAATGTCAACACATAGATCTAGACGTGAAGTTCCCAAACAATGAACTGAATTTTCTGTTATTCCACTCAATTTTGCAATTTCATTAGTATTTATGTAATTCAGATTTATGTCTTTGCATATTGATACATCTGCGACTGTATCTATTAGGAATGACAGATGTTTATTAATTATTTTGCACTTCAATATAATAAATGCACCAGAATTAATAGTTATATTAAATATCTTTACATTTGGCCTTCGTGGACAACTTCTTCCGTCATCCGGCCGTGGCAGTTTTCCTGCTCCTCATAAGCAAATGTTTTGAAACTGTTGTTAAATTGATTGTACTGTGGCGTGTTTCTATCATTTTGTTTTCCATTGTTATAAGATCGATTTTCACTGTTGTAACCACTGCTGTTACTATTGTTTCTGTAATTCCAATTATTATAATATTTAGAGTGTTTAATACGGCTGTTGTTTCTATTGTTTTCGCAGAAATTACATCTATATTCATTGTATCTTTCCCTTGACTTATTGTTGTAATTATTATAGTTTTTACGTTCATCGTTGTATCTGTTATCAGTATCTTCACTGCTTCTGTATCTATCATTGTAATTTCTCTTCTGGTATATGCTATAAACGTTTTTGTTATCGTTTCCAAAACTCTTTTCTGCACTCAGGCATCTTTGAACTGCCTCCTTTTTTTTTTGATTTTCTGGATTCACTCCTTTTACGAATACATTTAACGCAATATTGTCGCTAACCGTATAAATAGCATCTTTCGTTTCTTGTGACGGTTTTGTTAAGCTATTTATTTCAAAAGCGCTTAATTGATCTGCAAGCTCTGATACTTGTTCTCTAAATTCACTTATTGTCGTATTCCCTTGATTTGTCGTTCCTAATTCCGTTAAGACTTGCTGTAAAGTTCTAGGGTTTGGATATGATTCAATTAGAATTTTCTAAAGTTCTACATATGCCGTTGGTTTATTTGACTTACCTAATGTGCTTCTTACTTGGCTCGTAAGCAGTGTGACCAGATCTAAAACAGGACTGCAGTTAAATCAGCATATAAATAGTGCTAAAAAATGCTAAAACAAAATATTAAAAAGCCAAAAAATAATGCCAACTATAAATACGTTTTTTTTTTAATAAAATGATCGTTTATCTTCAATGTTGCCTTTATTTCAAAGAATAAATTTCATTAGAATAAAACAGTCATCTAATAATTCAGTCTTATATTGTTGAACAAAAAAAAAACAACTTATTTTATAAAAACGAAACATAAAAAGTCTTACATACATAAAAGAAAAAGTGACCAATCAATTCGATATTACATTTTTGTACATACATATATGTACATATATATAGGGTAAGAGTGCCTAAGTTCGGCATGTCCCAGTAGTCGGCACTTTTTATTTTTAAGCCCAAATAAATGAAACTATTATAACTAAATATATTTTGTTTACTTCAAATATATTGTCAGCTATCTTTGTGCACAATTTCGCTAAGAAAAGATGAATTATTCTTATTATTATTTATTCCTACAAAAAAAAAATGGTATGCCGACTGTTGGAAAATGCCATACCGACAATTGACAAGTGGTGCCGACTACTGGCAAAAAAGCATTGTTTTAATAAAACTACATATTTATGAAATTTAATAAAAAGTTATTAAAACTTTATTTATTATTGCAAAAACTATACACTTACCCTATATATATATAAACATAAATATCATTTTGAATTATTAATATTTAACAAATGATAAAATTTAGTTAGAAACTAAATACATTATCAAAAGAATATTCGTCTTCAACTTCCGAAGAGTCGGTCGAAACGTCGTTATCATAGATGTTTTTATCCCATTTTTATGAGATCATTTGTAATCTTGAAACTATCGTAACATTTATTTAAACTTTTCAATCCGCATCTAATGTAAAGAAGTGAATTCATAGTGTTTAATATCATTCCATTTCTAATTTTTTGTTTCCTTTGAAAACATTGAAAACTCTTTCAACTTCTGCGTTACTAAATTATAAAATTAAGAACTTCATAACAAAAGAAGACAATTCCTTGATTGGGTTTTCATTTAAAGCATTTTTAAATTCGTATACACATATCCAAAAGTCAATCGTTGAGTTTTTGTTTGCCCATTTATAAGTATTTAGCTTTTTCCATTGCTTTTCTAAAATAGTAATTTCGTCCACTGTGAAATCTTCCATTTGTTGTTCAAAATGTTCATGTCATTTAATTTGTTTAGTCTTTAAACTGTTCTACAGGAAAAAAAATTTGTATTTTTTAAATTTAGAACATTTTCTGGCAATCGTTGTCTTCGCTGATTAACATTCGGCAAGTACCTCATACTTCACTTTCTTCTTCAGAATTGATTATATCTTTCTTTAATTTTAAAAATTCTTCAAAGTTGTAATTAACGTATGGTGTTGGCACAAAAAAGTCTTCTAAATGCGAATTAAGGGGATCAAAAGCGTAAGATTTTAAAACAATTTGGTAGGAAAGGTCTTTCAAAAGAACATATAGTTCTGAAAGCAATAGAGTTGGGTCAGCATTATTTCTATCAAATATTTTATTTAATTTGTGTACATCTGACAGCAAAGGTTTCAAAAACTTCAGGTACAATAAATTTTTGTCAGTGTACAATTTTTGTAAAATATTGGCTTGATGACATTTTTTAATGGTTGCATGCCATCATTAATTGCAGAGTAAAGGTTTTTATAATGTTTTTGTCTTAAAGAAGATTTGACAAACCAATTGTAAGTTTCTGACACCAAATATTCAATTTCATCAGGTAGCGTTTTAGATGCTGAAGACACTGATAATTATGCTTTTGTTTTTTTTTTTTTTCACGTAGTTTTGCAATCACTCCACGATTAACTCTAGTCATTACCGTGGCGTTATCAGTTCCTAACCCACCATATTTTGAATTTTTAAATTAAAATCCTCGAGAACTTTAAAAATCGCTTTGTATATTTCGTTGGCTGACGCGTCATCAAGTGCACTTATGTTTAAAAATGTGGTTACAATTTGTTTGGTAGATTTACTGTAATAATGTATTACTATACCCAAATATTTATCAACAGTTATGTCCGTAGATTCGTCTATAATTATACTGTAAAAGTTGTCACCAATATCTTCAGCCAATAGTTTTTGAAAATGGGGAGCCAAAACGGACTTAATGATGGCAGTACACTTCGTTCGGCCCAATGTCATGCCAACGGAAGCCTTGCTATCAACAAATATATATTTTTGTAAACGGACTAAATGATCTGCGGAGCTTACCGTAGTGTGTACCGCTACATATAAAGCTTCTGATAATTCTGCATCTTTTACTTTGTTATAAATTTTAGTGGTTGAAAATCGAGTGTTTTTAATTTTTTTGTCTTTTTAAAAGGCGATGCTGCTGTTAAATGCTTAGATGTTTTTCCATGAGATAGGAGTGTACTTAGTTTGGTTTTAAACCACAATGACAGTATTTACACTTCACCTCGTGATCATTTAACTCGACAATCCACTTGCATCCTCGGATCATTAAACCAGCTTTTTCTGGGTTTTTGGGTATATTTTCTGAAATATATAGTGGTTATTACAACATCCAAATCGGTTGGATCACTTCTTTTAAGGTATCTTTAAAAGCCCTTGTAATTAGTTATATTTACTCATAATTTCTTTTTGTGTTAACCACAAACCTTTCCATGATCTATGCACAATTTTATTTAACATTAAACACAGCTGAGCTGTGTTACCAGATTTTATTATTTTGATCACTGTACAAATGGTTGCCATATTCATATATATAAAAGTGTAGTGAAATAAATAAAATTAGATTTTTTTGGACAAAAAATGCTTAAAAGTGCTAAACTAAAAATTTCAAAAAGCTAAGAAAAATGCTAAATGAAAATTTTGCAGCTAAATCCAAAAAAATAGTGCTAAATTTAGCTGCAAAAATGCTAAAATGGCCTTACTGCTCGTAAGTTTAAAATTGTAAACATATTTAATGAATACGTGTTTTTCTTCTTCTATCACTAAGTCGTGCAATAGATTAGTTTGTGACAAAAAATCGTCTAAATATTTGTATGTACCCTTGAATACCTGTAGGTTTTTTCCGGCAACTGAAATATCGAACTGTGCCATATTTAGTAAACTTTCTTTAATATCTACCTTTTTAGTTTTCAATGCTTTTAAAATTTCTTCAACTTCTTTACAAAGTAGTACAATTCGTTGTTTTGATTGTATTAATTCTTCAGTATCATTTATTTCATTTATTCTATTTCTAATAAATTCTATTCTATCTAATTTCTCGTTGATATATTTTCGCGAGAAGATTTTGGTAATACTTTTCTTTAGATTTGTTTTTAATGTACGTAATTCATGTACATATTCAATATATTCCATTTCCATTTATTAAAATAAATACTTCTTAATTATTAACGATTTGTTAAACATATGTCTTCAAA
Organism: Musca domestica; assembly: GCF_030504385.1. NCBI lineage: Eukaryota > Metazoa > Arthropoda > Insecta > Diptera > Muscidae > Musca > Musca domestica. Next base: position 8,367,040 of record NW_026712328.1, on the reverse strand, counting down.
TATATGCATTAGTGTGAACCTCGTTTAAACTTTTACAGCATTGCCATCACTGAATCTGTTTCATTTGATCAACTGTGTATACGGTTACTGGTTATTTTGGTTATTAGGTATTTAACATTGGAGTAGTTATTATAAAAAATGATAATTAATTTCTTAGTTTTATTTATATTCTTCTTCTTGTTCTGTACCTCTCTTTTTTTGTTTCAACAAATCGTTTAGTTTAATGTTCTTTTTTTATATTTTGTGGAATAATTATTGTTTTTAATACGTTATGTGTTATCTTCTTTTTAAATAAAAAAATACAACCAAATTTTAGTGATTGTTTTGTGTTTTATTTATCAATGTTAATTTTATACTTTTTTGGCATTTGTGCCTCAATTTTGTCAACGAGAATCCATAGCTCGGATGCTGTGTTCCATGGTGGTGGAGGATCCGCGTTGATGCGAGACGGATAATTGTCGCTATTTCACTATTTTGCCACCTCTTCTGTGTCTCGGCTTTTCGGTAACTGGAATCCGAGTTAAAGTGGCCTCTTTTCTTCTCTGCTGCCTAGCCAAGTAGTCACGTATGGACAGACGGGATGGATCAGGTTGAGGTACATCTGGAATATCAGCTTCCAGAGGTAAAATATCGGAATTTGGCAGGAACGCCATGTGATGAGAGACACTTTATAGAAAAATCTGTCTGCTGTTTTTAGCCGGCGCTTAAAAACGCCACTGGCCACTAATGGATTTATCTGTTTTTGCTGGCACTTAACAGTGCTAAAGCAGTTTTCTTTTAAAGCACTTTAGAGTGCTCAAATAAAAGATTTGTAGTTTTCTTTGTGCCGACAGGCGGGAGTTTACTTATTTTCTATTATCCTATAAATTATTATCCTTAAATGTAAACAATAAAACAAATGCTAAATTCCAGCTGATGTAATATATGGTTCAACAGCTGATGTATCATGTGATATTTTGTGATCTCTAGGTGCGCGTATCGATAATACTACAGAGAACTCATAGGGTTCTTAATTAATTTCTACTAAATTTTTCAAATAGTGAAGACTGGGACATTTGTATTCCATATTGTGCCTTTGCATACAATACCACACCACATGTTGATACCAACTAGTCTCCTTATGAGTTAGTTTTTGTAAAAAAAATATTTACCCAATGATGAAATTATAAAAGAGTCGAAATTTTACAATATTGAAGAATATTCAAATGAAATTAAGCAAAATCTTAAGCTGGAAATACATAAAGCGCTTATCTGGCTGGCTTAAGTCATCGGCTGGCTTCTTCGTAAGTGAACAAAGGAGATTTAGGTTGACTTAGTTCGATTTTGACCCTAGGCTTCTTTGTTCATTTCCGAAGAAGCCAGCCGATGACTTAAGCCAGCCAAATAAGCGCTTTATGTATTTCTAGCCTTAGGATTTCTCTTAGTAGTTCTAAGGAATATTTGGAAAAATCTAAATTTAAAAGAATTACTATAACCGAAACTTATAATCCACTAAAAGTAAATAAAGATGATTTAGGTTTATTAACCGTATTTAGGCCCATATAAAGTCATTAGTACTGACGGAGTCAATACTGCAATAGATATAAATGGTAAATTCAAGAAATACCACAATGATGTTTTAAAAAAATGTTTTAATTAATTTATATTGAAAAGAATAATGCAAAATAATTTTTACAAGAGCAAAAATTATATTTTTAGGGTAAGGGTATAATTTTACGACAAATTAATGCATGCAAACTACCCTTGTTTTGATCACCTGTATTTAGGCTAAGTAGATCAGCTGATTAACAGTTGTAGTTTTAAGGATTGTTATTGTTATTTTTAAAGATATATTAAGAAAACAAAATCTAGGATTAAGTACCGTTATGTTTTATATATAAGGACGATGAAATTGAAAATAAAGTTCAGAAGTTACAAAGAGCCTAAACCGGTTTTAAGACTTCAGTAAAATTAAAAATCAAAAAGCAGTTTTTATTGAGCTGGAAATCGCTGGCAACTTGTAGTGCCTTCGAAAAATTTAAAACATATTTTTCTGCCAAGTGGCGTAAGCGCCAGCAATCAAATTGAGGCAGCACCTAATTTTCCACCAACATACACATACATGTCTACAAAAAAACAACATCAGTTTCTATAGCCTCCATTCTTTCTTCCCAAGTTCGGTTACACATGGTAAGGCTTTGCATACAGACTCAGCCATATAACATTTTTTTATTCAATCTAATGATTATTTCTTGAGTTGTAATATTCAGTTAACGTTTGATTTAAATATTTATAGTTAGTTATATCCTTCCACTGAACGAATATGGTTTTATAAATGCTTGAAGAACGGTGCGATATTACTTTGAATCATGGTAGTGTTGCAGAATGTGTAGGAATCACCTCCAGCTTCTTATGTAAACCAAGAAAATTGTCATACTTGGGGCACAGAAAACCCGCAAGCATACCTTGAATGGCCGATGCATCCAAAACAAATCACCGTTTATTGTGGGTTTTGGCATCCGAGTGTATATTACGAAAAGGAAATACGACTGATTGATTCGGATTGGCAAAAATTGAAGAACAATATTTGACAGGGCAGTTTAAACGTGGAAGCAAACCTCGTTTTTTTGAAGATCGCATTATCAGCTGTAGGACGGATCTCGATTGGCCACCTCTAAGTTGCGATTTGGCGCCATCGGATTGGGATGCCATCAATGTTAAGTGTAGCAATACAGCCCTTATATAGAAATAGCCCTTAATTTTTTGGCCCAAAGAGCATTTGAAGACAGAACAAGTAAAAAACAGTACCCTCCACCATTTGAAAGGAACTAGAAAAATTTCACAAAAAATTCCGAAAACTACCCCGCAAATGAAAACCTTTATATGAGGACGTGGACCGTGGACCGACATCTTTAATCATAAGCTGTAGTACCCATTACGAACTTTAAATACTAAATTTGTTACAACTACGGTGAATGAAAATACATGAAATTACAGAGTATCGGGAGGTACCGTCATATAAGGGCTATACGAAGACCTGCATACAAATTTTTTTGCACTAGGTTGTAGTATCCATTAAGGTCTTCCAATACGAAATTTGAAAATATTGTGGTGAATAATGTAGCTGAAATCATCAAAATACCGAATATAGGGAGGTACCGTTACATGGGGTCTATACGAAAACGTGGACCTTCATACGAAATTTTTTGCCCTAGGTTGTATAATATATTAAGATCTTCTAATACGAAATTTGAAAAGGTTGCTATAACACCCAGAACAGTAACTTCAAAAAATGTATTGGATTGTACAAATTCAATCAACATCTACTCTCAACACGGCTTAGTACGCATTATATGGGTACCAGGTTATACGAGAGATAGAGGTAACGAGAGTTAGAGGTAACGAGATAGCAAACTCTCTCGCTAAAACAGGCAGGGAATTAGCAAAAATAAACGTAGACAATCTAGTGTCGCAAAATGCGTCGCGTCTAGTGTTAAAGACATGGGCGAAACCTGACAACATATCCCTATGGAACAATGAGGGCGTAGGGAAAACCAGCAAAATCCTATGGTGCGATCCCAATAAGGTAAAAACAGAGAAGCTTTTATTATTAGGTAAGGAGGATATTAGTGAGATAACAGGTATCCTTACGGAGCACCTGGGCCTATAACCTCACCTGTACAAGATAGGATGTGCAGATATGCATAGTAAATTTTAAGTTGAATTTGAAGGAAGGTAGAGTATTACCTCAGGGTTGTGTTTTACAAATTTCATCAATTGCCTTACCTTGTAATTATTGTACATGCTTTTTCCGACCGATTTATCAACCAAGGGTGGCTACTTAGGGTTGAGGTTTTCACCTAATACGGTACAAAAGTTAGAAAAACATATCAGTAATGATTTCGTTAATATTAAAAGATTAAGTGATGGCGGACCTCTTGTTTTTATATCGTCCACCATACAATGGAGAGTGTATTAACTTTGTCATTCGGTTTGTAACTCCTCGAAATACTCATGTCAGACCCAACAAAGTATATATATCCTTGATCAGCGTAAAATTCTAAGTCGATTTAGCCCTGTTCGTCCGTCTGTCTGTTGTAATCACGCTATCATTCGAACGAATTGAGATAGAAGACTGAAATTTTGCAAACATGTATATTTTTCCAGTAGGCAGGTTTAATTCGTAAATGGGCTATGCACGTCCACGTTTTCATATAGCCCCCATATAACGGTACCCCCGATATTCGGTATTTTGATGATTTTAGCGACATTATTCACCGGAATTGTTTCAAATATGGTATTTAAAGTTCGAAATGGATACTACAGTCTGTGACAAAAAACTGTCTGTACAGGTCCACGTCTTCGTATAGCCCCATATAACGGTACCTCCCTATATTCGGTATTTTGATGATTTTAGAGACATTATTAACCGGAATTGTTTAAAATTTGGTATTTGAAGTTCGAAATGGATTCTACAGCCTAAAACAGAAAATTGTCTGTGCAGGTCCACGTCTTCGTATAGCCCGCATGTAACGGTACCTCCCTATATTCGTTATTTTGATGATTTTAGCGACATTATTGACTGGAATTGTCTAAAATTTGGTATATGAAGTTCATAATGGATACTACATCCTAAGACAGAAAATTGTCTGTGCAGGTCCACGTCTTCGTACAGCCCCCATATAACGGGATTTCCATATATTCGGTATTTTTATGATTTTAGCAACATTATTCACCGGAATTTTTTCATATTACGTATTTAGAGTTCGTAATGGGAACTACCGCCAAAATTGTTTGAGATGTCGTATTTGAAGTTCGTAATGGATACTACTGCCTAAGACAGAAAATTGTCTGTGCAGGGCCACGTCTTCGTACAGCCCCCATATAACGGGATTTCCATATATTCGGTATTTTGATGATTTTAGCAACATTATTCACCGGAATTGTTTCAAATTACGTATTTAGAGTTTGTAATGGGAACTACCGCCAAAATTGTTTGTGATGTCGTATTTGAAGTTCGTAATGGATACTACAGCCTAAGACAGAAAATTGTCTGTGTAGGTCCACAACTTCGAATAGCCCCCATAAAACGGTACCTCCATATATTCGGTATTTTGATGTCTTTAGTGTCATTATTCACCGGAATTGTTTCAAATTACTTATTAAGAGTTCGTAATGGGAACTACAGTCTGTGACAGAAAATTGTCCATGCAGGTTTTCGTATAAGCCCTATATATCAGTATCTCCTTATATTCAGTATTTTGAAGATTTTAGGTACAATACTCTCCGAAATTGTTTGAGATGTCTTATTTCAAGTTCGTAATCCAGGTCTTCGTATAGCTCCGATATAACGGTACCTTCCTATATACGATATTTTGATGATTTTAGCTAACTTATTCACCGTTTATTTTAAGTTTCGAATTTGAATATGGTAATGACTTATGAAAAGCAATGCCTATATAGGTCCACGTCGTATATACACCAATGTAACGGCTCTATTCGATATTTTTAAAATTTTAACAGAATTTTTTAAGGATTTTATTTCCAAATGGTGGAGGGTAATCCAAGTTCGGACCGGCTGCTTTTTAACTTGTTTGTAGGTAGGTTTGTCTATGATAAACAAAAATGTATACTTTGAAAATGCATTCTTAAAAGGTATGAAAAGTACTAAAAGTTACAAAATATGACAACTAATTGGGTTAACGCAAATCAGTTGACTGCATTCTCCGTCTGCATTTACTTTCCTCTCCAGCCGCATCAAGCCAGTCACGCTAGATCATACCACAATTACAAGCTGTTAATATGCCCTGTATTAAATATCAATGCCTACAAATAATGCGACCACTCCATGCAAGCGTGTAAAATGTAGTCCATAAAAGACCAGGACTAGTCCAAAACTGAGCAAAATGCATTGAGCAAATGCAAAAAAAAAATGCATTGAAAACCCTAACCGATTTAATATTGCGATGTCCTTGGGCGAGACCATGAGCTTGTCATTCGAAAGTCACTAGTAACAATAGTATATAGTTCTTACGGGGGCATATGACAACATTGGAAATGGATAGCCAGTAGTCCATAAGGGGTCATATGGAGATATTGGAACCACTGCTGAATAAATGTAACATCCGTATAAATAAATAAATATATATTTAAAAAAGAAATAAAAAATCGTCATAATCGTCATATTATAGCGGCATCACTAAGTCTCATTTAGTACTGCTGTTAGAAGCTTCTCCAAAACATTTCATTACAACTACTTCCCGCTGCGTTCTCAACAATCTTTTTTGTTATAAAACTAATGGTTTTTACATGTCTTTTATAATTTGGGTTTTACACTTTTATTTTACAATTTCATTATTTTTTCAATTTGAAAATTAGTTTACCTTATAAAACTAATCACTTTCCACGCTAAGACTTCACATCAATTAATGAAAATAGAAGCAGAATTTATAAGCTGTCATTGTTTGCATTGCTTCATCTTTTTCGAAGAAAAATAAAACTTGGAGACAAAGTAGTGACAATGTCTCATAAATCGTAGACAATAGTGGTGACATTGAGATACATACCCCAGCCCTCCCACAAGGTAATCAGTCAAAATTTGCAAACAGAGCGAAAAAATAGATTCGTCGAAAAATATCAGATTTACAAATAGAATAAAGCTTATGTTCTTCTTAATGCAGACGTAGCTCGATTATCCGTAATGATTACGATCGGAGGTATTATGGCTAATTCTGGATAATGGAGTGAGTGTTTTTTGCAATTTTGGACATAAATTTGTTAAAGAGCGCTCACCATATTTTAAAAGGATGTATAATACCATCAGATAGTTCTGAATTCAGTTTGGCCCTTGGCTTTTGGGATACCATAAACACAAAATTGCGTGAAAAGGGAGATTTCCAATTTTTGCTTACTTAATCAAAGTTACTAAATATAAGATATTTTAATATATATTTACACATGTTAATAGAAGTAATTTTTAATGTATTTTTGGAGAAGATTTTCGTATATACACTTTTAGCATATACTGAGAAAAAGTTTTCCTGAATATGCACAGTTTGGGAAACAACATCAGAAAAGCTTTAAGGCAAAATCATTTGTAAGAAATTCATTCACAACAGACACGTGGACCAATAACTTTACTCGACGGATTTTAATTTTTTTAAGTGCGTGCTACATTTACAAAAAATTTAAATACAGGTTTAGGAGTGAGTGACTTTTCGCAGGAAAAGAAAACGAGGGAAAATATTCTTGTAAACATTATACCAATCTTAAAGGTTCTGATTTTGAAGACAAGCTGGGAAATTTGTAATTTTAACCGATAAAGTCCCAACTTTGTTTCGACTTGAGTTTGCCACAATTAAAGCTTAGTTATGGGTGATCATATTAAAACCATTCTCTTCACGGATTGACAAAGCTGATTGACTTTTCAATAAAGCTTGGTAAAATATTTCAAAAACTCGAAGCTACACAACAGAATGACGAAAACGTAAAAACAAGGTATAAAAAACATTGGAATTCACAGTAAATTATGCTTGAGAGCATACACCAATTCAAAAAAGGAATTGATCATAGATATGACATAAGGTTTTCATACTAAAACTAGCAGTAGTTTCTCAAAATATTAAATAAAAAATATTAACAAGTTAAAAAGCAGTAAGTTCGGCCGGGCCGAATATTGAATACCCTCCACCATTTGGAAATAAAATCCTTAAAAAATTCTGTTAAAATTAATTTGAAACAATTCCGGTGAATAATGACGCCAAAATCAACAAAGTACCGCATATATGGAAGTACAGTTTTATGGGGGCTATTCGAAGTCGTGGACCTGCACATACAATTTTCTGTCTTAAGCTGTAGTATCCATTAAGTTCGTAAAACGACATCTACAACAATTTCGGTGGGTATTGTACATAAACTCGTCAAAATACTAGGGAGGTACTGGTATATGGGGCCTATACGAAGACCTGGACTTGCATAGACAATTTTCTGTCACAGACTGTAATTCCCATTACCAACTTTAAATACGTAATTTGAAACAATTCCGTTGAATAATGACGCTAAAGTCGTCAAAATACCGAATATATGGAAATCCCGTTATATGGGGGCTATACGAAGACGTGGACCTGCACAGACAATTTTCTGTCTTAGGCTGTAGTATCCCTTTCGAATTTCAAATACCAAATTTGAAACGATTTCGGTTCATAATGTCGCTAAAATCATCAAAATACCGAATATAGGGAGGTACCGTTATATAGGAGCTATACGAAGACGTGGACATACACTGACAGTTTTCTGTTTTAGGCTGTAGTATCCATTTCGAACTTCAAATACCATATTTGAAACAATTCCGGTGAATAATGTCGTTAAAATCATCAAAGTACCGAATATCGGGAGGTACCGTTATATGGGGGCTATATGAAAACGTGGACCTACATGGCCCATTTACGAACTTAACCTGCCTACTAGAAAAATAAACATGTGTGGAAAATTTTAGCCTTCTATCTCAATTTGTTCGAAAGATAGCGTGATTACAACGGACAGATTAACATGACTAAATCGACTTAGAATTTTACGCTGATCAAGAATATATATACTTTGTTGGGTCTGACATGAGCATTTCGAGAAGTAACAAATGGAATGACAAACTTAATATACCCTCCATAGTATGGTGGAGGGTATAAAAGAATAAAGCTGATTTTTGCCCTTTGGTCTGAAAAATTATTGTACGTTTGCTCAAGCAAAACTAAACAATTATTCATTTAAACGTAGAGGCACATCTAATTGGGACTTTCTTAAATCCACCGTTCAAGGATATGCATTTGTTCTTTGGACTGTGATTAACGGAGGTAGACTCTCCAAGTCTTCGGCCGATATAAGTTCATGCAGGCTCTGTAAGTCACGCCGCCGAATGTACCACTAGTATTCTGGCAACGTGATCTTGAAAATCTGCTCCAGTTTTTGCTCCTCGGAGTAGTTACTGTGTCTCATCGTGTTCTGCATTCCGAGTGAGAAGCCGCGAAATTTTTCCCTTGGTCACTAGTACCGCTTCCGAATGTCGTATTCCAAGCGCTTGAAATAAAGAGGCTGGAAAAACCTCTGGAAATCCTACCGAAAGTCTACCCATGTCCGCCATTGTCGGTTATTGTTTCGAAGCCAGACCAGCGCCTTACACTTCATTATTTCCGGCATCATCTTTCCAGAAATTCTAGAGTGTCTTGCTCACCAGCAAAACCCAAGTTCCACTATCGCACTCGATCAGCCACGGCCCGAAAATCGATATTCGGAGGAGCTCTGGTTCGAGCAGATGGTAACCCCCTTTTCTCGATGGTACTGATTTTTCCTTACTCAAGTCCCTGCTCGGGCGCTACTGTAATGACTCGGATTCCACCGCTTGCTGAAGTTAGCTCGCGGTGGCCAGGGTTCGTCACAAAAATGTATTTCTGTCAGCGACGGGAGTAAGGAAAAGTCTCTCTGTTAACATCGGGTCACCCCGAGTTATTACCTGTTGATATGTATTACAATTTATTAAAAGTACTTGACCCAGGTCCTCTGGAGCGGCTTTATCAATTCGCTCTTTCCTCTTCCTGGTGACTTTTAATAACTCACTCAGGTATATCGATGTTGTCCTGGATTTTTTTCGCTTCGGCGGTCGTGTTTTCCGAGAGCTTTGTTTCAGTTTATTCACCTGAAGTTACAAGACTAAACAACTAACTGCTTATTCTTCTTGATCTAGGCTTCTGTTGGCCTTACGACTGTCCATCGGCTGTTCCCCCTGCAACTTTCCGATTTCCTTTTATATCCAGGTGTCAACAACTTAGCTAAGTCCTCTAGCCGCATACGAATACGCAGGCGCATTGTTGCTAGTTGTTTACAAGTTAGCAACGCAATGCAGTCCCTACAACGTGCGTTTAGTTGCTAGTTGTTTTCAAGCAGGTATTGCATTACCGCACTAACGACGTCCGTTTTGTTGGTAGTTGCTCACATGCAAGCAACGCATTGCAATTTTCGAGTTAGTATCAACGTGCGTTTTTTTTTTGTTACTTGTTTTTTTAACTAACATTTTGTGGATAAAAAAGGTTAAAGGAATACTCGAAAGTAAAGGGAAGTATAATTTTTCAATTAACAAGAAATTCAATATTTTCAGTAAAAAATGGATATATACATATAAATAGTTATAGATTTTTACATCCTGTTCTATTATTAACAAGTAAAAAAGCTGTAAGTTCGGCCGGGCCGAACTTTTAATACCCTCCACCATTTGGTACAAATTTGGCAATTTCCAAAAAATAAAACCCGTTAAAAATTCTGTTAAAATCTTAAAAATACCGAATGCTTATACGACGACGTGGGCTTGCATAGGCAACTTTTGTCATAAATTATTACAATATTTAAATGCGAAACATGAAGAAAAATCTGTTTATAATGTAGCTAAAATCGTCAAAATACCGAATATGGGGGGTAACGTTATATGGGGGCTATACGAAGACGTGGACCTGCACAGACAATTTTCTGGCATGGGCTGAAGTATCCATTACGAACTTCACATACGAAATTTGAAACAATCCCTGTAAATAACGTCGCTAAAATCATCAAAATACCGAATATCGGGAGGTACCGTTATATGGGGGCTATATGATAACTTGGACCTACATGGCCCATTTACGAATTTAACCTGCCTACTGGGAAAAAATACATGTGTGCAAAATTTTAGCCTTCTATCTCAATTTGTTCGAAAGATAGCGTGATTACAACAGACAGACGGACAGACAGACACACAGACAGACAGACGGACATGGCTAAATCGTCTTAGAATTTTACGCTGATCAAGAATATATATACTTTGTTGGGTCTGACATGAATATTTCGAGGAGTTACAAATGGAATGACAAAATTAATATACTCTCCATAGTATGGTGGAGGGTATAAAAATATCGATTATCTTGAATGCAAAACTTCAGAAAACTGAAAATAGCCTCTTTGACATACTAGTGTATTTTTTAATTTTATTTATTGTAATCAATCAGAGACTAAAGTTACAATGACCTAAAGCTCAAGAAATCGTGTTATCTAAATAAATAGAAGTAAGTTAGTGCATTTTTTGTAGTACCACTAATTTTGCTAATTTCTTAAATACCACTAAACTTAGTAGTGCAATTACAATTTCCCTACAACTAAAACTAAGTAATAATACAATTATTTATACGTACACAAATCAGCAAAAAATATACTCCCAGTCGATTTCACTCATAGAGCTAATTCTCTCATTTTTCGAGAGATGCAGCTCCCACTCCAACTTTTAATATAGGAGTGACTCGGTCACGCTCCTATACTCCGTATAAACTTCGAGCAAACCCAATCGCGAGGAAGCTTCGCTCCCAAGTAAAACTTGCAACTCTGTACGCTGGTTAATAAACTATCATTGAATCTATGTAAATTGATACTACTATATCTACACCACTTCCAATGAGATCAAAAATCTCGTAAGTTACAAGGCAAGAGATAATTTAATTCATTTAAACAACATGTATTTTATGTGCTTTTATACCCTCCACCATACTATGGAGGGTATATTAATTTTGTCATTCCGTTTGTAACTCCTCGAAATATTCATGTCAGACCCAACAAAGTATATATATTTTTGATCAGCGTAAAATTCTAAGACGATTTAGCCATGTCCGTCTGTCTGTCTGTGTGTCTGTCTCTCTGTCTGTCTGTCCGTCTGTCTGTCTGTTGTAATCACGCTATCTTTCGAACAAATTGAGATAGAAGGCTAAAATTTTGCACACATGTATTTTTTCCCAGTAGTCCAAGTTATCATATAGCCCCCATATAACGGTACCTCCCGATATTCGGTATTTTGATGATTTTAGCGACATTATTCACCGGAATTATTTCAAATTTGGCATTTGAAGTTTGTAATGGATGCTACAGCCTAAGACAGAAAATTATATGTGCAGGTCCACGTCTTCCTGTAGTCCCCATATAACGGTACCCCCCTATATTCGGTTTTTTGATGATTTTAGCGACATTGTTTACCGGAATCGTTTCAAATTTGGTATTTGAATTTCGTAATGGATACTACATCCAAAATCAAAAAACGAGCCATCTAGGTCCACGTCTTCATATAGTCCCCATATAACGGTACCCCCCGATATTCGGTATTTTAATGATCAGCCCATGCCAGAAAATTGTCTGTGCAGGTCCACGTCTTCGTATAGCCCCCATATAAAGGTACCCCCCATATTCGGTATTTTGACGATTTTAGCTACATTATAAACAGATTTTTCTTCAAGTTTCGCATTTAAATATTGTAATAATTTATGACAAAAGTTGCCTATGCAGGCCCACGTCGTCGTATAAGCATTCGGTATTTTTAAGATTTTAACAGAATTTTTAACGGGTTTTATTTTTTGGAAATTGCCAAATTTGTACCAAATGGTGGAGGGTATTAAAAGTTCGGCCCGGCCGAACTTACAGCTTTTTTACTTGTTTTAATATGCATAACTCTGTTGTCTGGTAGCTGTTTTAGCTGTTTTGATAGTTTAAAGCAGGGATAGGCAAAGAGAGTCCCATGGGATATCTGTGTGTTCACCAACACAATTGTAAATAAGTAAAAAAGCAGCTAAGTTCGGCCATCCCATGCTAAGTTCGGCCATTAAATACAAAATTTGTTAAAATTACGGTGAATAACGTCGCAAAAATCATGAAAATACCGAGTTTCAGGAGGTACCGTTATATGGGGGCCATACGAAAACATGGACCTGCATATAAATTCCTATTAAATATTAGGAATAATAGCAAGATATGTTGTTTATCATTCTGTTTGCAATTCATAGAAAAAATTTTTTGAGGACCTAACACAGGATATGAGTTTGTGGTCATCGGACATGTTATGTCCGAAATTCTTAAACACAAATTCCATCAAAATTATATACAATTTCTGAAAATGTCAACTTATATATTTTGGAAGGAATTGTCTGATCGAAATATTATTTTTTACCAACGAAGTTGTTTTGAAAACAGAAAATTTAAAATTGGAAAATTAAAGGTAACAATTTTTTTCATACTTGCGATATTTTTATTTCAAAACTCATACAATCAATTTTGAATTTCTCTGCCTACCCCTGGTTTTAAATAACGTCTCTTCTCAGTATTGTTCGGAAAACTATATTGAATAGGTTAACTCAAGAACAACGCTTCCAAATCGTGGAAAATTATTTTCAGAAAGAGTGTTCAATTCAAATGTTTTTAGAGCACTTCCTGAATTTTGTGGTACACATAATAGTCCGTCTCAGACAACGAATTTATCAATTTTCGGTCTACGTTCTGTTTTTTGGTTACCAAGCCACCGAAAAGAAGGTAAGTGTGCGTACAGAAATATACATTTCTGTCGTTGAGGCCAGCGTCTAATAAAATGACAATTTATCGATTTGTCATGCGCAAGAAGTTGTACTTTGTCCATCCACTCATTCATGGCAACAGATTTAGCTTTGTCGAACGTCTGATCGGCGAGCTGTTCAGCTGTAGGCGCAGTCACACCATGTGTAATATTTACAATACTACGTTACATTATGTATCTGGGCAGAATCAAACCACTATATAAGCATATTCTAGTTCAAATGCCTTTGTTGTTAACCATCGAAAGTGTAACATTCTACAGTACGCAAGTGGCCCTCTAACGACAGACATTTTAAAAACATTACATTTAGATAACGGATGGTTATGACTACATATCCCACAAGGCACGAGACCTAGTAACTCGAGGTATGGGGTCTGATGAGGTAGTATCTCTATTAGGTTTGACTGGAAACACATTTCATATCCGCCTTTTTATTCTGCATTCTGAAACATTCTCATTATGTTACAAATAAACACGAACCGGAATAAGCGCCATCGCAATATTAGCAACACTAAGTTTGCTTGCTGTGTTTGTCCCACACAAAAAATGTCGTTTAGACTTACCGCTGTTGATGTTTTTTTTTCGATTTATTAACATCTACAAAACTAATGATTTAGAAAAATTTTTAGATGGCATGGAACATCATCAAGTTCCCAGAATCGAAAATGAATTTTATTCTCATTGTTTTCCACAAAACATTTTATAGTGGTCGTAGAGACGCATGCCTGCAAATCAAACTGAAGTGAATTAGCTAACGAGCTATTGGACATGAAGTGTTACAATTCTATTGTAACACTATTCTGGAGCGCTTAGACGTTTAGACACACAATTGAACATATAAGTTGTTTCTTCATAGCAGATATTTTTTGATTTTAGAATTTGAAACTAGGGAAAAGCGTAGCCCGTGACGACTTTCCGTAGGGCAAAGGAAAGAAGGATGTTTAGAATAGCTTTATAATTATTCAGGCGAAGTTTTAACCAAGTGGGCCTTAACATTGCGTGTATTGGATTTAGAAGAATCGATAATTTTCATATCACATGAACAGTCAAGCGAGGAAATTTTCTCTGTAATGAATCAATAGAGCTTGTACATGCCGATAGGGACGACTTTTTAGTTCCAAAAACACACTCTAACTTTTGGTAGAGGCTGAATGCAAATAAAAAATAAACTAGAATGCTAGTAAAAGCATGAAAGACAAACAGCCGAAATCGTCTCACTGCTAAACGAGGGATGATAAAAAACAAGTAAACAACATTAAGTTTGGCCGGGCCGAACTCTTTATGCAATCCATCTTTGGATAAAGGAAACATTTTTATATAAAAGTACTTGAATTATGCGTGTTTCACTTCTAACTTCACATACCATTAAGATCGTTTGCAGTTAAGCACAGTGGTTCGTAGCTGATCAATGGTGGTGACAAATTATTATTGGATTATTCCGGAGTACTTAATATATAAACAGTTTGTGAATTCGGTATCCATATTTCGCGGGACCCTGAGAAGCCATATGCTCTACATGTTACGAAGCAATACGATACTTCCAGACGAACAATTTAATATATTAATCCCATTTGTGTTACGATATCAAAAAATAAAGTTTGAGTTTATAAATGCTTGAGTCGACTGATCTAATTTATAATTTAGAATTTCACAGTAAAAACGCCATAATCACAACGATTGAAAGTCTTGATATTCATCCTAGTTCTCTTTTGAAAACTGACCACTTTTGATAACACCGTATGCACAGTAGAACTGCTTATACCTCTGAACCGAGAGACAAGAATGAACAAGCAGCTAATAAACTATTGAACAGCGATTTTCATATGAATGTTACAAATATTATTTATTGAGCTACGATTTACTAGTTACTAGCATATTAATTATCGTTATTATCCATGGGTAGCTCCGGCGCAAGAGCTAAATTTCACGTTTTTTGAGGTTTAGGGCATCTCTGGCGCCAGAGCTGTGTTAATGCACACTGATATTATAAGTCAGGTGAACAGTCGTAATTCAAAGTCTCTCTCTTAATAAAGAAGAATAGTGGCATAATAGACGTTCAGTCGTTTCAGTCTCTACTTCATGCAGCGGTTCGACTTTTTTAGCTGCCAATATTAAACTTAGTAGATACTATTCAAACTTGAGTTGATGTTTTGCTCCGTGGTTCACTGACTCGCCTTGGCTAACAATAGTTCTAATGCTGTGGTAAAGTGACGAAAGTAGGCTATTTTACCCTTCAGGACTACATCAGATTTGATTGTAGAAGAATCAATATCCTAAAAAGCCACTTGATTTTCCAAATAGATGGTCAACGGTTTAGTTATTTTGACTCCAGCACTTTTGGAGACCTTATATTGAAACAAATAAAAAAGCTCTAATTTCGGTCGGGCCGAAATTTCGCAATTTTCAAAAGACTAAAATTCGTTAAAAATTCTGTTACACTTTTAAAAATGCCGAACGTAGCCATTATATTAGGGTCTATACGACGACGTGGATTTCCATAGGTAAATTTTGACTTGAGCAATTACAATATTCAAATGTGAAACTTAACAAGGAAAAAAGCAGTAAGTTCGGCCGGGCGGAACTTTGAATACCCTCCACCATTTGGAACGAATTAGAAAATTTTCGAAAAAATAAATCCATTAAATTTTATTTTAAATCTTTACAATTCTAATATAGCAAGTTGCCGATATAGGGGGGTATATATGATATTGTGGACCTATTAAGACAAATCTATGTCTGGGTGTAAAGTATTCCTTGTGAGGATTTTCAGATAATTCCATGCGAAAAAGTGGCTAAAATCATCAAACTAATGAATATCGGGGGGTATCGTTATATGAGGGATATACGATATTACGGATCTATATAGATTGTGGATTTTCAGACAATACGATTTGAAAATGTGGCCAAAATCATCGTACCGAATGTCGGGGGTACCGTTATATAGGTGCTATACGATATCATTAACCTATATTAACCTATATAAAGAATTCTCTGTCGGGGGGTAAAGTACTCACAAAAAACCCCTCGTGTACAATTTCCGTTGAAAAATGTGGGTAAAATCATAAAAATACCGAATATCGGGGGGTACAGTTATATGGGGGATATACGATATCGTGGACCTATATAGATAATTCTGTGCTGAGGTATAAAGTGACCACATGGAACTCCTTGTGTGGATCCGTTAAAAAATGTGGGTAAAGTTATCAAAATAGCGAATATCGGGGGTACCGTTATATGGGGGATATACGATATCGTGGACCGATATAGATAATTCTCTTCCGAGGTATAAAGTACCCATAAGGAACTCCTTGTATGGATTTTCAGACAATTCCGTCATCATTAAAACATCGAATATCGGGGGGTACAGTTATATGGGGGATATACGATATCGTGGACCTATATAGACAATTCTCTGCCGAGGTATAAGGTACCCACAAGGAACTCCTTGTGTGGATTTTCAGACAATTCCGTTGAAAAATGTGAGTAAAGTTATCAAAATACCGAATATAGGGGATACGTTATTTGGGGGATATACGATATCGTTGACCTATATAGACAATTCTCTCTCAGGGGATAAAGTATTCACAAGGAACTACTTGTGTGAATTTTCAGACAATTCCATTGAAAAATGTGGTTAACATATTCAAAATACCGAATATCGGAGGGTACCGTTATATGGGGGCTATACGATATCGTGGACCGATATAGCCCATTTTCGAACTTGACCTGCCTGCTGACAAAAGAGAGATCTGTACAAAATTTTAGCTTCCTATCTTAATTCGTTTAGACTGTAGCGTGATTACAACAGACGGACGGACAGGGCTAAATCGTCGTAGAATTTTACGCTGATCAAGAATATATATACTTTGTTGTGTCTAAAATGATTATTTCGATGAGTTACAAATGGAATGACGAACTTAATATACCCTCCATACTATGTATGGTGGAGGGTATAAAAAAGAATAGTGAATAATGTCGCTAAAATCATCAAAATACCGAAAATAGGGACGTACCATTGTATGGGGGCTATACGAAGGCGTGAACCTACATCGAGAATTTTCTGTCATTGGCTGTAGTATCCATTGCCAACTTCAAATATGGAATTTGAAACCACTCTGGTGAGTAATGTCGCTTAAATCACCAAAATAACGAAAAAAGGGACGTACCATTATATGGGGGCTATACGAAACTGTGGACCTGCACAGATTTTTTCTGCCTTAGGCTGTAGTATCCATTACGAACTTCAAATACCAAATTTCAAACAATTCCGGTGAATAATGTCGCTAAAATCAACCAAATATCGAATATAGGGAGGTACCGTTACATATGTCTATACGAAGGCGTGGACCTGCACAACAATTGCCTCTCGTAGGTTCTAATATCCATTACGGACTTCAAATACCAAAATTGTATACATTTCCGGTGTATAATGTCACTTAAATCACCAATACCAAAAGTCCTGCAGACATAATATACATTTGAGTAAAATTTTATCAAACCACTTCACTTCGTTATGAAGCTAGAGTGATCGCCATAGACGGACAGATGGTCAGACGGATGGACATCGCTAAATCGACATAGAATTTTTTGCTGATCAAGAGTATATATACTTTGTGGGGGCTACGATGTATATTTCGAAGTGTTACAAACTGAATGACAAACTTAACACACCATCCGTACTATGGTGAAGGGTATAAAAATATGAAAATACTAGTTCCTATATAATTACACCCTCCATCTTGGAAAGGAGGGTATATTAACTTTGTCATTTGTAACATCATCAATATTTAGCTGGACAATTTGTATTGTGTCTAGAATGGTTGGTATTGAAAATAAGATATATCGGTCCATGCTTTGGTAAAGTCCATATATAACGTTATTTTGTTGATTTTTCCACAATTTTTCGCGGATTTGTCTAAAATTTGGTATTTGTCGGTTATAATGGGTTCTAGCTCGTATGGCGAAACATTGTATGTATAGGTTCACATTTTGGTATAACCACCGTATATTTTGATTACTTTTGTCATATTTTTCCACGGATTAGTCTTAAAATTGGTATTTGTAGTTCATAATAGGTTCTTGTGTAGTGGCAGAACTTTGAATATTTATTTCTACGTTTTCCTATAGCGCACATATAACCATACCCACCGATATTCGGTATTTTGATAATCCTAGTCCATTTACCACATACTTGTTTCAAATTTGGTAATATAGAAAATTAGATAGATGACAATCCTTGAAGTATTAATATTGTCTATAGAGGTTATCGTTTTGGTATGGCCCCATATAAAGTCCTCACTCACTTTATGGTTTTTGATAAGTCTAACTGCATTATCCAAACGGTCTTACTGGTATATGAAGTTTAAAGTGAAACACGCCTTAATTCAGATACTTTTATATAAAAATGTTTTCTTTACCCTAAGGTGGAGGGGTATTAAAAGTTCGGCACTTGTTACTTGTTCTATATTAAATTTACAATTTATTAATAGTTCTTTTTTTTGTGAAAAAAAAAACAAGTAAAAAAGCTGTAAGTTCGGCCGGTCCGAACTTTTAATACTCTCCACCATTTGGTACAAATTTGGCAATTTCCAAAAAAAATATATATAAATAAATAAAATTTGTGAAAAATTCTGTTAAAATCTTAAAATATATGAGGATGGGGGCTATATGATAACTTGGACCTACATGGCCCATTTACGAACTTAACCTGCCCACTTGCAAAATATACATGTGTGCAAAATTTTAGCCTTCTATCTCAATTTGTTCGTGATTACAACAGACAGACAGACAGACGGACATGGCTAAATCGCTTTAGAATTTTACACTGATCAAGAATATATATATACTTTGTTGGGTCTGACATGAGTATTTCGAGGAGTTACACACGGAATGACAAAATTAATATACCCTCTATAGTATGGTGGAGGGTATAAAATGGTACATTAGTGTGTCTTCTCGAAAATCGACATGGTTGTGAGTGAAAGCGCATATACCTCCCTTTTGTTTTAAGAACACGCTCATCTCTAATGAGAAGTATGGCTGACATCAGGAAATTCGTACAAAATTGTACTAAATATGGCATGGGGTTTAGAAAATTATGTGGAATATGAGATTTTGTATTATGCTTACTGTAAGTGTACAACGTTTAGATAAGGAAGAACATTTAGAAATGCGTACTTATTGGCACTAAATTTGGCATAGAATGTACAGAGTGGAAATAGAGTTGGAACTATGTATTTTATTTCAAAGTTTACTGTGGAAGTGCAGTTTTAGACAATGCTAGTATGCCTGCACAACTAGCACTAACGTCTCTGTGCCAGCCCAAATTACTTAAGATAATTCTGATTCTGTTTTTAGTTTGGATTTCCCTCACAACCTTTGCGCTTAATCATTTGGTCGCATCGAGCCTGATTTGTGCCGTATGAGAAGATTTACCTCTTTTTTCGCAAGGAATCATTACACTTGGCATTGCAAAACAGAAAAAAAACAACAAAATTTGCTAATAGAACTTGGAAGTTCTCTGGTGTTTAATTTGCATTCGTTTAATCGCAATAAGTTTGAAATAAATACTACTTTGCAGAGACCGGCCCTTGTAAGCCATCATTTACACCGAATATGCCTTATGAGCCGCTTTACCTACGGCGAAACGCGTTGCATAATGGTGAGTCTGTGATAGTGTCTATCTGGCTTTCCTTTTCACTACAAATTTCAGATCATTAACCTCGTCTCGAAAGAGGATTAAACACTTAAACCATAACCATAAAAGGATTTAAAGTTTGTTCCGCTGTACTGATCGCTTTATCTACACCCAATTGCACGGCATAGTACAACATACAATCCATTTCTCACTAAACATTACTCAAAAAGTGAATTAAAATTTATAAGATAGTTGATCATCGTCATACTTTCAGTTTCGTCACAAAATAATTTTGTTCATTAGAATATTTTGTGTATTATGTATTTCGCTAAATCCTACCACAATTTTTAAATTATTTATTAATCCAATTGCAGTGCTTTAATTTCTGTCATAGTGCTTTAATTTCTGTCACATTCGCCAAACTATTGTTACTCTGTAAAGATGTATTTTTTATTCAATTTTCATGCTACTCTCAACAATAATAAACATATTTTTAACTGCTTTTCGCTTGTCGGCCTTAACACTAACTTTTTTTATCTCTCCAGCTCTTATAGTATGTTGGTCGTTGTTCTGATGTTTATGTGTTCTCAACAATAAATATTTTCTAGACCGCGAGCCATATAGCGTCGGTTTATTAAATATGGATTATTAAAAACAAGTATAAAAGCTGTAAGTTCGGCTGGGCCGAACTTTGAATTCCCTCCACTATTTGGAACTTGTTTGGCAAATTTTCACAGAAATAAAATCCGTTAAAAACTCTGTTAAAATCTTAAAATAACGAATGTAGCCGTCGTATTAGGGTTTAAACGAAGAATTGGATCTGCAAATGCGAAACTTGAAAGAAAAATACGGTGAAATATGTAGCTAAAAGCATCAATATAGGGAGGTACTATTATATGGGGGCTATACGAAGACGTGAACCTGCACAGACAGTTTTCTGTCTTAGGCTGTAGTATCCATTACGAACTTCAAATACCAAATTTAAAACAATTCCGGTGAATAATGTCGCTAAAATCATCAAAATATAGAATATTGGTAGGTACCGTTAAATGGAGGCTATAATAAACCGTGCCCATTTTCAATATCAAAAGTCCTGCAGACTTAACATACATTTGAGAACAATTTTAAGAGTTTAAAACAATTTGCACTGCATTAGGCGTATAATAAGCACTTTTCAAGCTGTACGATTGAAAATAATATAGGGGTTTGTGACATATTTTATAAAAAAATTAACTGAAAATCAGTGAGAATTTTAGGATTCTCAATTTGGTGAAATCCCCTTTAAACACCCTTGGGTTATTAACGTTAGCATATCACAATCCACTCCAATTCAAAGTCATCACCAGATATCAAGTGGCCAATAGTATTCAGTCTGAATCTTCTTCTAGTCGTAATTAAAGTCATCAAACAGATGCGCACAGATCTGCCGATATTTCAATTTCTAATTGGAGTTTATTATGCATAATCTCAGTTTGCCGCTATGTGATATCAATGATTTCCAAGGAGAATTTTTTTCGTGGTGTACATTTCTTCATCTCTTCTGAGCTATAAATAACTTTCGGTTAAGTGACATTGAGAGCCTATGCCACTTAGTGCAAAAACCAAGGGTGAGGCAAAGGAAAACCAGCTTATCGCTATCTTATTCGCTACTAAATTTCAGTTAATGAAGTGGATCTCATATGAGATATCGGTAAAGAGAGATTCTTTCTCATATAGCGAATTGTTTGATCCCGAAAGTTGGTTAGCCAGTTATTATCATAGCTAAAATTATAATGCAAAAAGTGTGGTTAGACAACATTGGCTGGGACGGTTTGCTTTTCGTTGCTACTTAAAATGCATATCAAGCATTTGTTGGAAATATCCCGTGGTTATTCCATAAAAATTCCCAGTTGCGCTCAAAATTAAGCAAACTCTGTATAAGCATCGGAACCTTTTAACAAATTTTCACTGACCCAGAAATTCCAGTACATAAGATTTGTTGCTAACCGATCCGACCATTGCGTTAGCTCGGTTGCGAAAAACACCAACTACGAATACATTTGTAACCAATAGGTTTTGTCAGATTCAAGAAAACGTAGGAAATAGTAACTGGTTTAAAGTAATGTCTGTAGACAATACAGCTGACTTGGGAGGTCATGGAGTTTTGCCTTCGGAACTTACAAATAGTTCAAAACACATTCCCGCAATCGGTCTCTATTTTGATTAAATAAAATAATTGAAATGATCATTCACAAGAATAGGTTTGTTATCATTTGCATCAGATGCGACGTACAAGAGAGAGGAAAGTTCTTTGAGTAAGAGGAAATTTAGAAACAATTTCATTCCGAGATCCTGAATATCAGAAGCGATATACTAAGAATCTGCTGTAGCAAATTCGAAAAACACAAGGGGTTACAAGTTGAGATGAAAAAACTGCAATCAAATTCAGATTGCTGTCATTTCTAAGCCACTCGTCAGGCAGGTGCTAAAATTATTCCAGTGACAGCTCATTATATAGTTTAAACGCGTAGAAAAGCATTTTAGTGAGAATTTTCCAGAAAAAAATTTATTCGTGATGGAATTCAAGCGTGATAGTGTGATTTCTTTATGTTTGGTTGAAAACCCACAAGTGTCTATCGTTAGAGCATTCCAGCATTTAAATGTGAATAAATATTGGAAGCGTAGCCCGACGTCAAGCAAAAGGACGGAAGAAAACAGCAACATCAGCAGAAATGGTTCAAAAAATAGAGAAGCAACTTTATTGGCTGGACTTATTATTTCTTTTAAAATCGTCAAGATTTTATTGATATCCAACAATTATATATTTCTATTTATTTTTTTTCTCGAGAGAAGAAATTTTGCAATCGAATATTTGAACATCTTCACGCTCTATATGAAATATGCAATGGTAGCTTATAAATTAACATGACATCTATATCGGAAGGTTGGGGCGTGAACTTAATAAAGTTTCTTGATCTGGGTTCTTGTTCTGAAGTTTGGGATGTAGACTTAATAAAGGTTCTTGAAGTGCTACACAGCGACAACGTACAGTTTACAATGTACATGGGAGAAAAAGTATCTGCCATTGCAGTTCGCGTACCTACACAGGCTTTCAAATTTATTTAAATAACGCCATAGAAAATAATAGAATTACTAGAAGTTTTCAAAATATCATTTTTCTCCTCCAATAAAACGAAAACAGCACAGCTGTACGCATATTCTCAGTGAACTCCTTACGTATAGGACTTAATTCCACCCAAAGATGATTCTTTTCTAGCCATGTCTTAAGAATTTTTATACCCTCCACCTTGGAAAGGAGGGTATATTAACTTTGTCATTCCGTTTGTAACATCCTTAAATATTCGTCTTAGACCCCATAAAGTATATATATTCATAATCAGCATAAAATTCTAAGTCGATTTAACGATGTCCGTCTGTTGAAATCACGATACAGCCCATATTATTTGACGTAGAGCGTCAAAATTTAGCAGAGCTATTTGCATTGTGTCTAGGATGGTTGGTATTGAAAATGAGATATATCGGTCCACGTTCTGGTATAGTCCCCATATAACGGTACCTCCCGATATTCGGTATTTTGATGATTTATGCCACATTTTTTCACGGATTTGTCTGGGAATTGGTATTTGTAGGTCATAACGGGTCCCTGAGCGTGTGGCAAAACATTGCATGTATAGGTTCACGTTGTGGTATAGCCCCCATATAACGGTACCTCCCGATATTCGGTATTTTAGTTTTTTTTTGCCACATTTTTTCACGGGTTTGTCTAAAAATTGGTATTTGTGGGTCATAGTGGGTTCCAGCTCCGGTGGCGAAACGTTGCATGTAAGGGTCCATGTTTTGGTATAGCCCCCATATAACGGTACCTCCCGATATTCGGTAATTTGACGATTTTTGCGACCTTTTTTCACGGATTTGCCTGAAAATTGGTATTTTGTTGGTTATTATATATAAGGGTCCATGTTTTGGTATAGCCCCCATATAACAGTACCTCCCGAAATTCGTTTTTTTTTATGGTTTTTGCCACATTTTTTCACTGATTTGTCTAAAAATTGGTATTTGTGGGTCATAATGGGTCCTAGTTCGTGTCGCGAAACATTGTAATTATAGGTCCACGTTTTGGTATAGCCCCCATATAACGGCACCTCCCGATATTCGGAAATTTGATGATTTTTGCCACATTTTTTTCCACATTGGTATTTGTTGGTAATAATGGGTTCCAGCTTCGGTGGCGAAACATTGCATGTATGGGTCCATGATTTCATATAGCCCCCATATAACGGTACATCCCGATATTCGGTATTTTGATGGTTTTTGCAACATTTTTTCACTGATTTGTCTAAAAATTGGTATTTGTGGGTCCTAATGGGTCCTAGTTTGTGTAGCGAAACATTGTAATTATAGGTCCACATTTTGGTGTAGCCCCCATATAACGGTACATCCCGATATTCGGCATTTTAATGGTTTTTGCCACATTTCTTCTAATGTTTCTTTTACCCTAAGGTGGAGGATATTAAAAGTTTGGCCTGGCCGAACTTAATGTTTTTTTTTACTTGTTTAGCTTCAATTGAGGAATTCTTGACGAGAGCTTAGCTGTGTCTCCAGCATTAGTGTTTTTTTAATTTTTTTGTAGCTTTACAAAATATGTATATCTGGAGAAAAATTTAAAACACCTTTTTTTATAATGTTAATTCTCTTGAAGCTGGTAGGCGAATTCAAATTATGTTGACAGAAAATGTAGGTATCAGCTGGTCTTACTTGTCGACCTTATAATTGAACCATAGATCATGCCTTCAATGGACAGTTCTTGACATTCCGTAATACAATTCACGTGGAGACACAACGGTACAGGCAACATGTTTATGTGACACCATGATTTTCGACAAGAGGACTAAAGAAATTAAGGTCGTGAGTTCGGACTACCACTTGATAAATGTCCGAAAATCTCCTCTGATCTGGACCGACAAGGCCTTTTGTTTTTTTGTGATCGAGGGCAACAACCAAAAACGTCTCCGAGCAATTTTAAATAAGTTACAAATAAGTAGACAATGTACTACCGCAAGAGGTAGTACCAATTAGAAACTCTTAATTCGAAAGAAATCCTAGCGGCCGAGATGACATTATTTTGGGAATAACAAAACTATAACTAGCTTTAACCGTTTGCAATGTACCACACTTATATTTCATTAGAATCACAGTTGTAGTAATAACTGTTCTTCTTAATGAACGAGGTACAGTGGTTTTTAGCTGTCAATAATGGTGACAAATTACTATTGGATAATTCTGGAGTACTTAATATGTGAACAGTGTGTGAATTCGTTATCAATATTTCGCGGAACCCTGAGAAGCCATATGTGTGTTGTGTTGCGATATCAAAAAATCGAGTTTTAGTTTATAAATGCATGAGCCAACCAATCGAATTTTTTATGTAGAATTTCACAGCACAAATCTATAATCACAACGATTGAGGCTTGATATTCATCATAGTTCTCTATTGAAACACTGATCATTCGTAACATTTACCTCTGAACCCAGAGACAAGAATGAAGAAGCGACTAATGAACTATTAAACAGCTATTTTCATTTAAATTTTCCAAATATTATTTAATGAGATACGCTTCTATTTAAGATTCACTATTTACTAGTATATTATTATATAGTATATTATTTATTAATTATCGTTATTAGCCATTAAATGCGTAACGTCAATGATATATATATATATATATATATATATATATATATATATATATATATATATACTAGCTGAACCCGGTGCGCTTCGCTACCCCTTTTGATTTTATATGCATTCAAAATTTTATTTACGAATATATGTTGGTTAAAAAAAAAACAAATTTAAAAATTAAAAAAAAAATTATTACACTACTTTAATGCGTAAATAAATAAAACCATTAGAAAAGCAGTAACATGACATACATACCCGAAGGGTTTGTCCTTCGGATTTATTTATTTTATAGCAAATACCAAGCGTGCAGTAAACTGCAATCTTTTGAAGTTAGTGAATTCGGGATAGCAACATACTTCGCTGTAATAAGCGTATTTCAAATGAATTGTTGTGTTGTTTTTTATTGTTAGCCTAAGGCGTTGTGGGTCAAAAGTTCTTATTAAAATCATAACCCAATCTGATCTGATTTAAATATAATTTTAAAAAAATTACTTTTACACCAAATTCCGCCACACTTTTCATATTTCATTGGAATTGGTGCGTCTAATATGTGAAATCGCCCGTGAATATATATATATATATATATATATATATATATATATATATATATATATATATATATATATATATATATATATATATATATATATATATATATATATATATAAGTTAAAACTTTTTAAGTTATTTTCAATTTTTAAAAAAGACTTCGTGTTGAGAATCAACAGCTTCGCTGCAAGTCTCTGCCAACTCCGCTCTCACGGCATTGTCGACACGTGCGCTGTGTCATCAGTTTTATTCTAGCAAACATTTTATTCGCATAATGTAACCTGATATCATTTATTATGGGAACTATTTGCACTACTTGTTCACATGGTTGATCATATTATCATATTTAGCACAAAAATATTATGAATATGTTGCTCCTTAAATCCTCCCCCTTTAAATTCATACGTCCTCGTATGAACATATTGTCATCACCTTGTTAAAAAAAACGGAATATTATTTAGGCTTTTGACCCTCTTGGCAGCCGATGGACATGGTGTATCTGATGTGGTGATCTCCTCTAATTTGTCTTCTTTTTCGGACGTAGTTATTTTTGGGCTACTCTCTGGATTTTTGTGGTAACGCTTGTTTCTAAGGATCACGGCAATTATGATGGTTAGTGTTAGAAAAATCGCAGTACCTATTCCAAAATTAATTCGTTCTCTTTTTTGCATTGTTTCTATTATTTTGGTACTATTTATAGAAATAGATTTCATGAATTCAAGGGATAGGGTTTCTATTTGTTCGTCAGTTTCCTTAGGTTGTACCGGAGCCGGTAATGGTTTTATTCCAGTTTCTTTCTTTGCATAATAGGATCGTCCATCAATGGTAACATTTGTCTCCGCATGGTGAATAATGAATGTTCCGTTTAAAGTTAAAGGGGACTCATTTATCAAAATTTCTCCTGAATATTGGTTCAGAAATATTAAGTCTTCATTGATCTGCTCTACGGATGGAATATCATCGTTATTTGTAACAGCGCACGTGGATGGTTTGCTCTGCAGTAAATCGGCTATGCAATCTGAATCTTTAATAGTCTCTGTATTTTCCTCGCTGCAGATACTCAGGTTCTCATAACTGTCGCATTTATTCTTAATGCCTTATAGATTATTCTTACAAATTAATATTTTATTAAATTTTATTTTATAAATGGAATTTGCAAATTTTACAGGTTTAAGGATGTTACAATTACAATTCTCATTATTAGTTGTTGGGATGCTTACAATATAAATTAAACTTTCTGAATCAGATGCTACTTTTATTTTTGCGAATTTTAGTAATTCGTCAACGCTATTTAAAGGTGTTTCCGATTTGTTAAATATCTTTTGTAGTAAATCAATTTCCACCTTAGAAAATATAAAAGAATTGATTACACCGGCCTTCGCCCATTCAATGGCGAATTCTACATTAAAAATTTCTTCTTTTACGATTTCCAATCTGTACTTCAATTCCGTTATCTTTTCTATAGAGGTTTCCATGCTATTGTTTAGGTCCTTTAAAATTTTGTTAGTGGCATTAGCAATTAAATTCAATCTCTCTATGGACAACTGATTAATTATGGCTTGGTTATTATTATTTGCCAATACGTTGTTTACTTTTTCTTGAATTATCTGGAAGTCATGATGGTCTGGTGATCCAGCCAACCATTTCCATGCACTTCCTAAGAAGTCAATAGATTTCTTTGACCTTATCTTAGGTTTTAAACGGTAGATACAAGATTTTATTTGGGAAAGGGAATGGTGAAGGAAAGGTAGGAGAGGATGATGCTTTACGTTGTTCTGCCAGATGCTAGTTTCCAAATATTGTATTATATTCTCGTAATTTCCTAAGTCAAACATGTGCACAAGTTTGTAAGTTCCAGTTTGAACCTTTGCTATCCCAACATCAATTGCAACAAGTTTCGAGCTTGAATAGTCCAAAACACGAAATTCTCCCATGCATTGGCTTACAACCAGTAGAAACCTGCAAAATATTTTGTCTGGTTAATTTCTTATGAATTTTTTGTGGCCAATTCTATCCTCTTTTACAATTTCTTCTTTGTATTTTTCAGTAAGTTTTGTACCTAAACGTTTGTTAATTTTTACGAATATTGTTTGTCCTGGAATGTATGCTTTGAAATCCTTTCTCTTTTTATTGTGATATTTCATGTCCTTTTGTTGCTTTTCCTTGATCTTTTCCATGTTTGTCTGCTTAGTTCTATCGTAGCTTCCCGGGGAGAAGTCTACTGTCCTCCCAAAGAAAATATCTACTGGTTTCCTATCAATGGTCGAATGAATTGAATGATTATATTCGTTCACTGATTTTTCTAATAGTTCCTCAAAGTTTCTGCAAATTTCTTCCTGCTTTAGACATCTCATTATTTCCGCTAATGTAAAGTGGAAACGTTCCACTTGTCCATTAGCTTCACTTCTATATGGTGGTGTTGTCACAACTTTAATACTTAATTCGTCTCTCATCATGAATAAAATAGAAGATGAGTTAAGAGACTTCTCATTATCCATAATTATAGTTTTCGGAACTCCATAGAAAAATATCACGTCCCGTAGAGATTTTCTGATATCTTCCACAGATTTGCCGTTTAAAATCCTTACCTGTGCATACTTGGAAAATTTATCTATGGCAGTCAATACTAGCTTTTTATCGGTTGAAAAGATATCTATATGCACTACCTGCCCTGGATATGTTGGTATAGGAGTCTCGCTTAATTTGGGGTCATTGGGGTGTCGGTCATACTTTCCTGTTTTACAGATGGTACATAATTTCACAATTCTTTTAATTTTTTTCATCATACTTGGAAAATAATATTTTTCCATAATTTGAGCTTTATTTTCAACAGCGTTCCGGTGTGCTCGTTTATGGGTATCAATAATTATACCTTCTTCCATAGATTCTGATGTAATGTCCATGACTACTTTTTGAGTGAAACGGGCTTTAATATTGACAAAGTGTTGTAAATATATTTCTTGGATTTTTCCCATAACTTCTTCTGATGTTTTTATCCCATTAATAACAGAAGGATTTAGATATCTTTTTAATAATGCAAGCAACTTATCTTCAGTAAATTCCCTCTCTACAATGGTATGCCTATGATAACCCGGAAATACTATTTGAAATTGGTATGATGTTTCTTCGCCTATCGTCAGAAATATCTGATTCTTGAAAACATTAATTGGTAATTCGACACTCGGTATAAGATCTTCTGTCGAGCTTTCAGCACTATGTACCGATCCCGTTAAGGTATGAATACTTGAAATGGGTGGCCTGGATAAGGCGTCAGCTACTACGTTTGTACTTCCAGGTTTGTATTTAATTTCATAGTTATATTCCTCGAGTATTGCCTTCCATCTCTTCATTTTGGTATTAGCGTTCTTATTGCTAAGAGCGTATGTGAGCGGCTGATGGTCGGTATGGATTATAACTTTGGCAGTCCCATATAAGTAATTCCTAAGGTTGTAGAGTGACCAGACTATGGCCAACATTTCCCTCTCGTTAGTGGCATAGTTTTCTTCTTCTTCAGAAAGGGCTCTGGATATAAATGTCACAGGACGTCCTTCTTGACTTAAAACTGCACCTATAGCTCTATTGGATGCGTCTGTCGTCAAGTGGAAATCCTTTTCAAAATTGGGATAAGATAAAATAATTTCCGGTGATATTATTGCATTTTTCAAGGAATCAATTGCTTCCTTTTCTGTATTGCTCAGGAAAATTTTCATTTTTTTAGACTCAGATTTTTTTGCCTTTCCATTATCTCCTCTTAGCATGTTAGTAAGGGGTTTGGCAATTTCGGCAAATCCTTTTATGAATCTCCTATAAAAATTAAATAGGCCAAGGAGTGAACGCAACTCTCGTAAATTGGTTGGATATGGAAAGTTCGTTATTGCCTCTACTTTCTTTGGATTCATTTTCACCCCTCCTCCTGAAACAACAAACCCTAGAAATTCTACTTCTTCCTTAAAAAAATCGCATTTATCAAGCTGAACCTTCATATTTGCATCTTCCAATGTAGAAAATATTTCCTCTAGATGTTTAAGATGACTTTCTGTATCTTTGCTAAAGATTATTATGTCATCGATATAGACATAGCAAGTCTTCCCAATGAAATCCCTCAGAATATCATCTAAGGCTCTCTGAAATATTGATGGGCCATTTTTCAACCCAAATGGCAGTCTAGTAAATTCAAATTTACCGTTGCTAATAGATAATGCAGTTTTTTCCATATCTTCCTCCCTAAGGGGTATCTGGTGGAACCCACTCTTCAGATCTACAACAGAAAATATTTTGTTTCCACCTAGGTTGGCTAATACCTCACTAATCTCTGGTATAGGATACCTGTCTGGAACGGTAACCGAGTTCAGTTTCCTGAAATCTACTACTACCCTATACTTTTTTTCCCCTGAAGAGTCTTGTTTTTTGGGACTACCCATATTGGTGCATTGTAGGGTGAACGGGATGGTCTTATTATCCCATCCCTCAATAGTTTTTTTATTTCCTTGTCTACAACTTCTCTCAATGCCCAAGGGTACGGATAATTCCGCGTGTATGTAGGAGAATCCGTTGTTGTATCTATCTTTGCAACCACTTTCGTGGTATAGGTTAGTCGCTCATCAGGTTCTGCGAATAGCTTGCTATGTTGTGTCACAATGTTCTCCATTGTGGAGGTTACGTCCCCTAATAAGTGGTCTAAATGCAGTTCTATATTCTTTACATCTTGGAAACAATGCTGGCTTGTTGGTATTTTTCCTACTCCAGCTAGGGTGAGATAATTCTCTTTGGTATGGATAACCGCCGAAAGTGCTCTCATTGTATCGTTACCCAAAATGCAATCAAAGGTCTTAAGGCCAGGCAGAAGGAAAAACTGCAATGGTTGCACTTTTCCTTCGAAAATGTCTAAATACGTATGATGAGATACATTAATTTCCTCCTTAACTGATTAGGTTGTGGATTGATAACTAAACTAGGTTTGATGTAATTTTTGTTGCTTCCAGTATCAACTAGTATCCGTAATGTTCGTCCGTTCCTCGTTTTTACGGTAAAAAATGGCAACGAGGAACTTTTTATACAAAAAAATTTAAATCAGCGTTATAACTCTCATCAGGAAATATATTATCGGAAACTCGATTGTCATTATCTCCCTGCTCCAATAAATCCTCTACATTTTCCTCAGCCATAGTATTAGAGTAGTTAATTAAATCTGAGCTATTTCCAGTATCCGCCTGCTGTTCATAACCGGGACTATTCGTATTTTCCCCCGTCTCAATTATTTGATCAAGATAATTTCCTGTATTCAAATGAAAGTTACGTTGCACTTTTGGTGATGGCCCTTGGTATGATCCTAGTGGCCTTTTAATTGCGGGATTAAATTGTGGTCTATTGATGTAATTAACCTGTCTTGTCTGTAAGGACCTATCAATGTCCATTGGTTCTGGTTTGGGTAAACTTGATTGTCCTGCCTGTGTGTTCCATGCAGGTCCAAGATGATTGTACATTTGCTGGGGATTATTCATATAATGGTTTTGCAAAGGTCTATTTGGTTGAGGTTGCCCATAATAATAAATTGGTCTGGGTTGATATCTTGTCGGTAATGGTGGTCTAGTGGCTCCACCTATGTGTGCTAGCTGTGGATAGAAGTTTCCCCCAGGACCTTTTCTTAAAAAGTCCATTCTTTGATTGTATCCCTGTGCCTGATCCATCCTATAACTCATATTATCCAATTTTAGGCAAATGTGAAGTGCCTGAGGTAGGGGGGATGGTTCCCGTACGCTTAAGAGTCTTGGAAG
The DNA here is from genome assembly GCF_030504385.1 of Musca domestica. Lineage (NCBI taxonomy): Eukaryota > Metazoa > Arthropoda > Insecta > Diptera > Muscidae > Musca > Musca domestica. The sequence goes on along the minus strand of NW_026712328.1, from coordinate 8,335,019 downwards.
ATCCCCTCTTAGCCCTCTTATGAAAGTATCGAGTGCTTTATCCCTATAAGCATTTGTCATGGCCATTAGGCTACTTTCATTCAAATCTAAACAAGCGATCTTATCTAGTATTAGAGATAAGTGTTGGTACACCGCCTGATAGTAATCTGTTATAGTTTTTTACCCTTGCGACATGGTGGAAAGCTGATATTCTAATGTTCCTATGTCTCTTTTATCAGAATAATGCATCATGAGACACTTTTTAATTTTGTTCCAATCAAGGGGTGTTCTATACGAATCTAAGGCTGTATCAGCTTCCCCTGTAATCTTAGTTCTAATGGTATGCAATATTGCATAATATTTGCTTGTCCCTTTAAGCTCTTTAAAAAGGTCTAGTACTCTTTCTACCGATTTTCTGCAAGACCCGAACTCACCTGCTTTTCCAGAAAAATCTCTAATAGTTTTTACTATATCAGGAATTTTGTCTAGTTCCTCAACTTTTACTATGCTTATTGGATCGCAATCCTCATCCAGACTGTCACTACTTGCATCAAATTTTAGTATATCAGATACTATTGCCCTAATTTCCTCTTTTTGTGCCGTCGAAAACTTATTATTACTCATAGTTGGTGCTATATTCAGGGAGGCACTAAGCCTATCTGTCAATTCGTCTATAGATTTTCCTGGCATCATGTTTACTATTATTGTGGGAAATTTGGGAAAGGATTTTTTTTTTAAATACAGTAAAAATTTGTGTTGTCTATTTCTCGATTGAATTTAATCACTTACCATAAAAATTGCATTTTAGTACTTCAGCTAATATAATTTTTTGTTTTTTAATTAACCTTACAACTTTTATTTTTTTATGAAAATTTTAATTTCTTTTAGTTATAAATGTTCTGATTACATTTATTTTCAAAAAATATTATTTAATGTATTCACAATAAGCATAAATTTTACTTTATCGATTTTAGATTTTTTTTAATTTATTATTTTTCTTTAAATTGATTTTGCAATTTTTATTTGCATTCTATTTTTTCTTATTTTAACAATTTTACTTTTACTTTTATAATTTTTATTCTCAATTTGAATTTTTCATATTTCTCTTAATTTCTACTTTTTCAATTTTAATATTTATTCATATTCTTTAATTCTTATAAATTTTATTTTCAGTTTAATTCACATAACACATATTTCTTTTTATTTTTACTTTTTTTTCTTTGCTTCTCAATTTAATTTTTGTTCTTAAAAACTCTAAATCCACTTAAATTTACAGCGCTGCCGCTGTCCCTTAGAGGACTCCCGTTTGAAATCTACTAGGGCGCATCTTTTCCGCACTCTCTTTGGTTTGGACCTTTTATCCTTTTTGTTAACACCACGGTTTAACTAAGGATATTACGGGCAAGGTCCCTGCTCGGGCGCCAGTTAAAACTTTTTAAGTTATTTTCAATTTTTAAAAAAGACTTCGTGTTGAGAATCAACACGTCTTTATTTTATTGATTATAGATGGCAACTGAACTAAAATTAACAGTTTATGAACTTAAGCTAGCTTCGCTGCAAGTCTCTGCCAACTCCGCTCTCACGGCATTGTAGACACGTGCGCTGTGTCATCAGTTTTATTCTAGCAAACATCTTATTCCCATAATGTAACCTGATATCATTTATTATGGGAACTATTTGCACTACTTGTTCACATGGTTGATCATATTATCATATTTAGCACAAAAATATTATGAATATGTTGCTCCTTAAGAGCAACATATATATATGGGAGCTATATCCAAATCTAAACTAATTTCCAATTAATTTGTCACATTTATTATTGTAACCAAATTCCGTCACACATTCTGAATTTCATTGGTATCGCACATATATATCATTTTTGGTGCATAACATGTAGGAAATCGCCCGAAATATATATGTTAGCTATACCCAAACCTCAACTGATGTCAATATAATTTGACAATTTTTTTCTGGTGCCAGATTTCGTCTCTCTCGCTTTGGGTGCATTAAATATGTGAAATCGGCTGAGTATATATATGGGAGCTATAATCAAATCTGAGCGTATTTGAATATAATTTGTCAAATTTATTTTTGTACCAAATTTAGCCACTCATGCCGAATTTCATTGGAATCGGAAATACGTATCATGTTTTGTGAATACAATACATGAAATCGGTCGAAAATTTATATGAGAGCTATATCCAAATCTGAACCGATTTTAATATAATTTGACTAATTTATTTTCTAATCAAAATCCCGTTACAAATTCCAAATTTCTTTGGAATCGAACATACTTATCGTGTATGGTGCATCAAATACATGAAATCGGTCGAAAATATATATGGGAGCTATATCCAAATCTGAACCGATTTCAATATAATTTGACAAATTAATTTTTGCTCCCAATTCCGTTACTTATTTTAAATTTCATTACAATTGGAAATACATTTCGTGTTTGGTCCAGCAAATACATGAAATCGGCCGAAAATGTATATGGGGGCTATATCCAAATCTGAACCGATTTCAATATAATTTGGAAAATCAATTCTTTAGATAAAATCTATCACACGTTTCAAATTTCATTGAAATTGTGTTTTTGGTGCAAAAATATATGTGGGAGCTATATCCAAATCTGAACCGATTCCAATTTAATTTGACAAATTAATTTTCGGACCAAATCCCATCACACATTCCAAATTTCATTGGAATCGAACATTCATATTGTGTTTGAGGAATCAAATGAACGAAATCGGTGGAAAATATATATGGGAGCTATATCCAAATCTGAACCGATTACAATATAATTTGGCAAACTTATTTTTGTTCCAAATTCCGTTACGTATTCTAAATTTGGAGACTGTATCTTCAACCAATCAATAGATATGTGCATATAAAATCTAATTTTTTTAGGGAGGTACCTCCGATTCTGATGCTATATCTCCAGTTCCAAGTGGAAATTCAAAAATTTATAAAGCCTATGTTAGTTTCAGGCGATTTTGCAGTATATATGGAAATTTTGAGGAAAATCTATTCAGCGGTTTTCGAGTCCATAAATTACAAACATACAAACATTTTCCTCTATGTATATATATATATATATATATATATATATATATATTTATATATATATATATATATATATATATATATATATATATATATATATATATATATATATATATATATATATCCGATGATAACCGATGAATAGATTTTCCTCAAAATTTCCATATATACTGCAAAATCGCCTGAAAGTAACATAGGCTATATAAATTTTTGAATTTCCGAAATAATGAAGATATCGGTTTGAGAATTATTACACGAGATGCTCCTGGCTTTCCTTAGTACTTATTTAGGGGCTGAGGAACGCGCCTACTTTTAAATCTATCTCTCTATATGTAAAAGAAAGTAGTGTTAGTTACTACTCTTATAACATAACGACCGCCGGTCAGATTTTAACGATTCAGACAAATTCGGAATTGCCTCTTGGCAGAAAAGAATAAAATCCAAAAAAAAATCGCGTAAAAATGTGAAAAAAAGGATTTAGATAAATCGAAATAGTGGGGGTAAAAGTAGTCGTGGTAAATATTTTTTTCTTTAAAAACCTAACTCGGGATATGACGAATGTTTGTACAAAAATTATTCAAATCGGGGGTAAAAAATCATCTTACAGATAATTATCCACATAGGCATTTATTTAAGTATAGTCCCCACATCAGTATACCCCTAAGTCCACTTTCCCAACCAATATATATATATATTTATATATATATATATATATATATATATATATATATATATATATATATATATATATATATATATATATATATATATATATATATATATATATATATATATATATATATATATTCAATTCGGAATTGCCTCTTGGCAGAAAAGAATAAAATCCAAAAAAAATCGCGTAAAAATGTGAAATTTAAACATTTTCATTTTGACTTTTAGAATGTACAATAGTAATGTTTGATATTGCGTATTTTTTCCATTTTGACTTACTATTTTCGAATGTACATTTGTAATGTCTTTTTTTTTTCTTGGAATTCTAATATGACGTGTAGGTTTTTTTGGGTAGTATAAAGCCACAACGGTTAAAACTGTTATTTATAGATTTATCCGTTGTCGCTTTGTATGAAAATCCCAAATTCGCGAAAAATCGACAATTTTTCAATGGAATCGAATTACAAGATAATAGTACATTCTACCGACAAACTTCGTAAGGACCTTTAAAAATTTGCCGAAAAAAAATCAGCGAACCAGTTGAAGATTCTTTTTCTTTTTTCTATATTGTAAGTGTACATTTTTTTGTTTTGAATTCTGAATGAATAATATTAAAAATTAAATGAGGGCGCAATACGATGTTAAATGCTTTCTACTCCAGGACCTACATTGTGCTTCAGCTGGAAGATGCGAACACATTTAAACAAACAAAAATGACCGAAAAAGCGTTATGGGGTTCATTTTAAAAAGTGGACCTGCTTCTTTCATATGACAATAAATTGTCAAATGAGAACACAAAATCCAAAATAAATTGGGACTGCAATCAGTAAAATACCGACTATAAAGGACGCAAAATAGAAATTTTTCCTAAACATTCAAGATACCTTCAATTGCTTTGGCAAGTCATGATATAGGTCATAACCCCCGATAACGGAACAACCCGATTTCAAGTATATTCTACATTTTAATCATATTTTTCGTACTAATTTTAGCTTATGTTGATAATTTAAGAAGAAACCATCTTTGCAAAAATGATCACGTCTTGGTATCACCATCATATGATTTAAGGTATTTTTTCATTTTTTGGCCCTTATTTGAAGGGGGAAGAAAACCTCTTCTTATAAAATGTTTATTTTTCGGAAAAGGGCGCATCTTAGACTTGAGGCTACCTGGGGTAAAAAATCATCTTACAGATAATTATCCACATAGGCATTTATTTAAGTATAGTCCCCACATTAGTATACCCCTAAGTCCACTTTCCCAACCAATGTGTGGTCAGAAAAGAAAATTTGGTATTCTATTGAATTTGTAACCCCCAAGAGAATATTGGTTGGGAACGTAGATTTGGGATGTACGTCTATATGAAATAAACTCCGAAATGTCAATCTGGGACTCATTCAGTCGGAAATTGTGGCAGAAACATGAAAAAATACGAAATTATAAAGTAACTTTATTGGATCTCCACCGTACAATTTAAATGACAAACAATTAATGCCCATCTTACTGCAATCGGATCAAAAGAGCATTTTTTTGGCTATTCTGACAACATTCTGCCTTCAAGTATGATGTGGACAAAACTAAATACCACGCAGTACGCGGTTTTAAACGTTTTTAAACGTAAATTTCAAATTATAGCTCATTTGAATGCCTTTACAATACAAAAATTGAGCTGAATTTTCACATGGGGCTATTATAGATGTTCTTTATTATAATTAAGTCATTACTCATAATCAAAATAAATAGTTAATAATTACTAATAATCAAAATTGTGTCGCCTACATAAGTCAGATCTGTGATTTATTATGCTTTAAAGACTAAAAATACGGGCCGGCAACATACAAAACAACACTACCTCTTCTGCTAGCAGGTCTATCACTCCTATAAGAAATGTAATTAGGTATTTTTATGGCTTCGTTTGATATACTGATTCTGTCACACCAAAAATATTAAAAATTTTTCCATCTAAAGTGTTTCTTAGTACATGAATTTTAAATGAATTCTAATTTAAGTTAAACTTCTAAAAAAATAAAATTACATAGCTGGTTCGATAAAAAAAACTATTATGACTAAAAACAATATGCAGTACACTAAACTACACAATAAGCTCCACTTACAAGCACATCAACATTCCGCTGTGAGACAGAAACAGCAGCTTCAGCATCTCCAACAAATGTATTAACCACAGCAGAAACACCATCGCCATTTAATATACTGATACACCCTTCCATCTGGGAGTGAAACCAATGCATAAGGGTTGTTCTCACTTTTAAGCTTATATCTTCGGATCTCCAAAGTTTTCGTCGAAGGTACATTAATTTGGAGGCTGCGCGGTTATGGTGATCATTAAGGTATACTCTGCTTCTCACACCTACCCCAGTAATATCACCAAGCAAAAATTGGTTTCGGCGCTGGTAATTAGCCATGAGTTTGTCTCTAATAAGCACTGAATTGAACTTCACAAGGACAGACTTACTTTTTGGGATATAACAGTGATTGATCACAAGGTCATGGTAGAAGAATACAGGTCAAAATTTTTTAAATAGATTTTTATATGTTTTCTAATACGACGTTATTTGGAGGTTATTACAATACGTGTTTTTCAACAATTTTTTACAAATTTAAATAATTTTTCATTCAACATTTTCAATTCCAAAATTGGTTTGACAGTTCATTGTCCCAACAGCTGCGTCTATATTCTTCTACCATGTCACTAGGTTGTACCACAACACCACACGATGTTGTTATTCTTACCACAAGTTCTCTTAGCTATTTTATTCCATCAGATAAGCCACTAATAATTTTATTTGATCTATTGAGGCGTTTTGACATCATCTTGGCAGCGACGGAGTGATTCCTTAACATTCTATATCTTAATGTCAACATCCGACCGTATCGTTTTAACGATGTCCTGTTTTAAGCATAAAGCTATCCAATTCTTTCTCAAGGTATAGCTTGTAAAACTCAAACTCTTTCTGCATTGATCTAATATCATCAATACAAATTTCTACGCTGGTAGCATTCTCTGAACATTGTTTGGTTGAAGCAGAAGCACTAGCCCTGTCAACTGGAACCGTGCTCTTCTTGATACATGTAGGACACTTAAACAAAAACATCTTTGTCTTTCTATACTTGTACAATGTGTTGCTCTCTTGACACATCGACACATTTTCTGTCGAAAAACAATCTACAAATGCCGCATCCGATACTGCTCTGGTTACCTTTTACAACAAATGCACAGGTAGGGTACGTATATATTCTTGTCGCAGCTGGCATTATCAAAGACACAGATACTTCAACAGTCAAAGACAACAAACACAAAGTGGATATATTTCACAGCACAAACAGAAACAAAGCAAATCGAAATGCAATTGTTTGTAAACAAAATCACACAAATACAGGAACCCTCAATACCACTAAATTAGTAAACAGTCAGTACGAAAACAGCCTTTGCAATCGATCAGCAATGCGCGGTAATTTAATGTTTCATTCTTCTTCATCCTGCAAACAGCCCTCGCTCATTTATCTTAACTGGTAAGAATCCTAAGGACACAACACCAATAACGTCCGACGACCAAGGCACAAGATTTAATTTCGGCAACAAAAACACAAATAGTACTGCTTTACATTAATTATTTATTTAATTTTCTAGGGACCAAGAAATTTAATGACGCATCGCTGCAGGGGTCTGTGTAGATCGTTATCAGCATAAAATTTTAAATGGATTTAAGGGTGTCCGTCTTACTGTTTGTCAGTTAAAATCACGCTACAGCCCACATTATTTGTTGTAGAGCTTAAAAATATAGTAAAACAATTTTTATTGTGTCTAGGATGGTTGGTATTGAAAATGAGCTATATAGGTCCACGTTTTGGTATAGTCGCCATATAAATGTACCTCTCGATATTCGGTATTTTGACGATTTTTCCACGGATTTTTTATCATAATCATAATGGGTTCTAGCTCGGGTGGCGAAACATTGTATGTATAGGTCCACGTTTTTGTATAGCCCCATGTAACGGCCCCCATGTATTCGGTACTTTGATGATTTTTGCCAAATGTTCCCACGATTCTGTCTAAAAACTTGCATTTGTGGGTCATAATAGGTTCTAGCTCTATGTTATACCCTCCACCATACTATGGAGGGTATATTAACTTTGTCATTCCGTTTGTAACTCCTCGAAATACTCATGTCAGACACAACAACGTATATATATTCTTGATCAGCGTAAAATTCTAAGTCGGTTTAGCGATGTCCGTCTGTCTGTCCATCTCTCTGTTGTAATCACGCTATCTTTCGAACGAATTGAGATACAAGGCTAAAATTTTGCACACAGGTTATATTTTTACAGTAGGCAGGTTAAGTTCGTAAATGGGCCATGTAGGTCCACGTTTTCATATAGCCCCCATATAACGGTACCTCCCGATATTCGGTATTTTGATGATTTTAGCGACATTATTCACCGGAATTGTTTCAATTTTGGTATTTGAAGTTCGAAATGGATACTACAGCCTAAGACAGAAAATTTAAAACAATTATGTGCGTAAATATGACTAGGATTATCAATATACCCAATATTGGTAGGTATCGTTATATGTGTTAGACAAATCCGAGATGAAATGTGGCAAAAATCATCAAAATACCGAATTTCGAATTTCCCCGTTATATGGGGACTATACCAAAACGTGGACCGATAGATTTTCATTCATTGTCAATACCAACCATCCTATACACAATACAAATTGTTCTGCTAAATTTTGATGCTATACATCAAATAATGTGGGCTGTATCGTAATTTAAACAAACAGACATACAGACGGACAAATCGACTTAGAATTTTATGCTGAATATATATATATATATATATATATATATATATATATATATATATATATATATATATATATATATATATATATATATATATATATGTATGTGGGTTCTATGACGACCATTTAGGGATGTTTCAAACGTAATTAAAAAGTTAATAGACCCTCCTTTCCAATATATCCACATTGTGTTTGTTGTCTTTGACTGTTGAAGTATCTGTGTCTTTGATAATGCCAACCTATGCATTTGTTGTAAAAGGAAACCAGAACAGTATCGGATGCGGCATTTGTAAATTGTTTTTCGACAGAAAATGTGTCGATGTGTCAAGAGAGCAACACATTGTACATGTATAGAAAGACAATGATGTTTTTGTTTAAGTGTCCTATATGTATTAAGAAGTGCACGGTTCCAGTTGACAGGCCTAGTGCTTCTGCTTCAACCAAACAAGGTTCAGAGAATGCTACCAGCGTTGAAATTGGTATTGATGTTATTAAATCAATGCAGAAAGAGTTTGAGTTTTACAAGCTATACATTGGGAAAGAATTGGATAGCTTATACTTAAAACAGGACGTTGTCGGATGTTGACATTAAGATATAGAATGTTAAGGAATCACTCCGTCGCTGGCAAGATGATGTCAAACTTATTGACAACGCTAAGCAGGAAACATATGTCGAAAGTGATATCCTCACGAGGCGCCTCAATGGATCAAATATAATTATTAGTGGCTTATCTGATGGAATAAAACAGCTAAGAGAACCTGTGATAAGAATAACAACATTGTGTGGTGTTGTGGTACAACCTAGTGACATGGTAGAAGAATATAGGTAGACGCATCGACGCAGCTGTTGGGACAATGAACTGTCAAACCAATTTTGGAATTGAAAATGTTGAATGAAAAATTATTTAAATTTGTAAAATTTAAAAATTTAAAGTATTAAAATTTGAAAAACACGTATTGTAATAACCTCCAAATAAAGTCGTATTAGAAAACATATAAAAATCTACTTATATTTGAAAAGAAATTTAAAAATTTTTGACCTGTATTCTTCTACCATGACCTTGTGATCAATCACTGTTATATCCCAAAAAGTAAGTCTGTCCTTGTGAAGTTCAATTCTGTGCTTATTAGAGACAAACACAGCCTCCAAATTAATGTACATTTGATGAAAACTTTGGAGAAGCAATTAGATCCGAAGATATAAGCTTAAAAGTGAGAACAACCCTTATGCATTGGTTTCACTCCCAGATGGAAGGGTGTATCAGTATATTAAATGGCGATGGTGTTTCTCCTGTGGTTAATACATTTGTTGGAGATGCTGAAGCTGCTGTTTCTGTCTCACAGCGGAATGTTGATGTGTTTGTAAGTGGAGCTTATTGAGTAGTTTAGTGTACTGCATATAGTTTTTAGTCATAATAGTTTTTTTTTTTATCGAACCAGCTATGTAATTTTATTTATTTTAGAAGTTATAACTTAAATTAGAATTCATTTAAAATTCATGTACTAAGAAACACTTTAGATGGAAAAAATCTTAATATTTTTGGTGTGACATAATCTTGGTTGAAGCCTACAATTTCAAACGAAGCCATAAAAATACCTTATTACATTTCTTATAGGAATGATAGACCTGCTAGCAGAAGAGGTGGTGTTGTTTTGTATGTTGGACAGAACATGTGTCATGAACTTGTGTGTATGGGAAGTTTTTTTTGTTTTAATAATAGGCCTTTTTTATACCCTCCACCTTGGAAAGGTGGACCCCAAAATGTATATATATTTATAATCAGCATAACATTCTAAGTCGAATTAACGATGTCCGTCTGTCTGTTGAAATCACGATACAGCCCACATTATTTGACGTAGAGCACCAAAATTAAGCAGGGCAATTTGTATTGTATCTAGGATGGTTGGTATTGAAAATTAGATATATCGGTCCACGTTTTGGTATTTGTTTGAAAATTGGTATTTGTAGGTCATAATGTTTTCCAGCTCCGGTGGCGAAACATTGCATGTAAGGGTCCACGATTTGATATAGCCCCCATATAACGGTACCTCCCGATATTCGGTATTTTGATGGTTTATGCCACATTTTTTTCACTGGTTTGTCTTAAATTGGTATATGTAGGTCAAAATGGGTCCTAGTTCCCATATAACGGTACCTCCCAATATTCGGTATTTTGATGATTTTTGACACATTTTTGTTACGAATTTCTCTGAAAATTGGTAGTTGTAGGCCATAATGGGTCCCAGTCGTGTGGCGAAACATTACATGTATAGGTCCACGATTTGGTATAGCACCCACATAACGGCAACTCCCGATATTCGGCATTTTAATGGTTTTTGCCTCATTTCTTCAATTAATGGGTTCTAGCTCTTTTGGCGAAACACTGTATGTATAGGTCCACGTTTTTGTATAGTCCCATACAGCTGTATTTCCTGATATTCGGTATTTTGATAATGTTTGGCACATTTTCCCATGAATATGTCTAAACATTTGTATATGTGCGTCATAATGGGCTCTAATGTCTCCTTTACCCAAAGGTGAAGGGTATTCAAAGTTTGGCTCGGCCGAACACCATACATAGTATGGAGGGTATATTAAGTTCGTCATTCCGTTTGTAACTCATCGAAATAATCATTTTAGACCCAACAAAGTATATATATTCTTGATCAGCGTAATATTCTAAGACGATTTAGACATGTCCGTCTATTGAAATCACGCTACAGTCTAAACGAATTAAGATAGGAAGCTAAAATTATGTACAGATCCCTCTTTTGTCTGCAGGCAGGTCAAATTCGAAGATGGGCTATATCGGTCCGCGATATAGTATAGCCCCCATATAACTGTACCCCCGATACTCGGTATTTTGATGATTTTAGCCACATTTTCTAATGGAATGGTCTGAAAATCTAAACAAGAAGTTATTTGTGGGTACCTTTAGAAGAGAATTATCTATATAGGTCCACGATATCCTATAGTCCCAATATAACGGTACCCTCTGATATTCGGTATTTTGATGATTTTAGCCACATTTTTTAACGGAATTGTCTGATAATCCATACAAGGAGTTCCTTGTAGGTACTTTATGCCTTGGAAGAGAATTATCTATATAGGTCCACGATATCGTATAGCCCCCATAGAACGGCACTCCCCGATATTCGGTATTTTGATGATTTTACCCTCATTTTTTCAACGGAATTGTCTGAATATCCACACAAGAAGTCCCTTGTGGGTACTTTATACCTCGGAAGTGAATTATCTATATGGGTCCACGATATCGTATAGCCCCCATATAACGGTACCCCCGATATTCGGTATACTGATGATTTTAATCACATTTTTCAATGGAATTGACTGACTCAACAAAGTATATATATTCTTGATCAGCGTAAAATTCTAAGACGATTTAGCCATGTCCTTCTGTCTGTCTGTCTGTTGTAATCACGCTATCTTTCGAACAAATTGCACACATGTATATTTTGCCAGTAGACAGGTTAAGTTCGTAAATGGGCCATGTAGGTCCAAGTTATCATATAGCCCCCATATAACGGTACCTCCCGATATTCGGTATTTTGATGATTTTAGCGACATTATTTACCGGAATTGCTTCAAATTTGGAATTTGAAGTTCGTAATGGATACTACATCCTAAGTCAAAAATGGGCCATGTAGGTCCACATCTTCATATAGCCTCCATATAACGGTACCCCTCGATATTCGGTATTTTGATGATTTTAGCGACATTATTTAACGGAATCGTTCCAAATTTGGTATTTGAAGTTCGTAATAGATACTACAGCATAATAAAGAAAATGGGCCATGTAGGTCAACGTCTTCGTATAGCCCCCATATACCGTACCCCCCGATATTCGGTATTTTGCTGATTTTAGCGACATTATTTACCGGGATTGTTTCAAATTTCACATGTGAAGTCTGTGCAGGTCCACGTCTTCGTATAGCCCCTATATAACGGTACCCCCTATGTTCGCATTTAAATATTATAATAACTTATGACAAAAGTTGCCTATACAGGTCTACGTCGTCGCATAGGCATTCGGTATTTTTAAGAAATTGCCAAATTTGTAGCAAATGGTGGAGGGTATTAAAAGTTCGGCCCGGCCGAAATTACAGCTTTTTTACTTGTTAATTTTTCATGGGAATATAATAGCTTTGGAAGATAAAATTTCTGACCTTGTGGTAAGGTATTCCTAGTTCCCATATAACGGTACCTCCCAATATTCGGTATTTTGATGATTTTTGACACATTTTTGTTACGAATTTCTCTGAAAATTGGTAGTTGTAGGCCATAATGGGTCCCAGTCGTGTGGCGAAACATTACATGTATAGGTCCACGATTTGGTATAGCACCCACATAACGGCAACTCCCGATATTCGGCATTTTAATGGTTTTTGCCTCATTTCTTCAATTAATGGGTTCTAGCTCTTTTGGCGAAACACTGTATGTATAGGTCCACGTTTTTGTATAGTCCCATACAGCTGTATTTCCTGATATTCGGTATTTTGATAATTTTTGGCACATTTTCCCATGAATATGTCTAAACATTTGTATATGTGCGTCATAATGGGCTCTAATGTTTCCTTTACCCAAAGGTGAAGGGTATTCAAAGTTTGGCTCGGCCGAACACCATACATAGTATGGAGGGTATATTAAGTTCGTCATTCCGTTTGTAACTCATCGAAATAATCATTTTAGACCCAACAAAGTATATATATTCTTGATCAGCGTAATATTCTAAGACGATTTAGACATGTCCGTCTATTGTAATCACGCTACAGTCTAAACGAATTAAGATAGGAAGCTAAAATTTTGCACAGATCCCTCTTTTGTCTGCAGGCAGGTCAAATTCGAAGATGGGCTATATCGGTCCGCGATATAGTATAGCCCCCATATAACTGTACCCCCGATACTCGGTATTTTGATGATTTTAGCCACATTTTCTAATGGAATGGTCTGAAAATCTAAACAAGAAGTTATTTGTGGGTACCTTTAGAAGAGAATTATCTATATAGGTCCACGATATCCTATAGTCCCAATATAACGGTACCCTCTGATATTCGGTATTTTGATGATTTTAGCCACATTTTTTTAACGGAATTGTCTGATAATCCATATAAGGAGTTCCTTGTAGGTACTTTATGCCTTGGAAGAGAATTATCTATATAGGTCCACGATATCGTATAGCCCCCATAGAACGGCACTCCCCGATATTCGGTATTTTGATGATTTTACCCTCATTTTTTCAACGGAATTGTCTGAATATCCACACAAGAAGTCCCTTGTGGGTACTTTATACCTCGGAAGTGAATTATCTATATGGGTCCACGATATCGTATAGCCCCCATATAACGGTACCCCCGATATTCGGTATACTGATGATTTTAATCACATTTTTCAATGGAATTGACTGACTCAACAAAGTATATATATTCTTGATCAGCGTAAAATTCTAAGACGATTTAGCCATGTCCTTCTGTCTGTCTATCTGTCTGTCTGTTGTAATCACGCTATCTTTCGAACAAATTGCACACATGTATATTTTGCCAGTAGACAGGTTAAGTTCGTAAATGGGCCATGTAGGTGCAAGTTATCATATAGCCCCCATATAACGGTACCTCCCGATATTCGGTATTTTGATGATTTTAGCGACATTATTTAACGGAATCGTTCCAAATTTGGTATTTGAAGTTCGTAATAGATACTACAGCATAATAAAGAAAATGGGCCATGTAGGTCAACGTCTTCGTATAGCCCCCATATACCGTACCCCCCGATATTCGGTATTTTGCTGATTTTAGCGACATTATTTACCGGGATTGTTTCAAATTTCACATGTGAAGTTCGTAATGGATACTTCAGCCCATCCCAGATAATTGTCTGTGCAGGTCCACGCCTTCGTATAGCCCCTATATAACGGTACCCCCTATGTTCGCATTTAAATATTATAATAACTTATGACAAAAGTTGCCTATACAGGTCTACGTCGTCGCATAGGCATTCGGTATTTTTAAGAAATTGCCAAATTTGTAGCAAATGGTGGAGGGTATTAAAAGTTCGGCCCGGCCGAAATTACAGCTTTTTTACTTGTTAATTTTTCATGGGAATATAATAGCTTTGGAAGATAAAATTTCTGACCTTGTGGTAAGGTATTCCAATGTCCTTTTGGTTTGGCCCGGCCGAACTAAATGTTTTTTTTTACTTGTTAATTTTTCATGGGGATATAATAGCTTTAGAAAGTGAAATTTCTGACCTTGTGGTAAGGTATTCCAATGTTATCATTATGGAGGACTTTAATAATAATACGTGTGATCTGACCCGAAATGGTTTGGTGCGAGATATTTGTAATCGTTCAAATTTCTGCGTGGTCCATAACTCAATGTCAACACATATTGACGTTGCGCACAATTCAACTTCTTTGTTGAATTATTTTTTTGTGTCGCGTTTGAATCTGTTAACATGTTCAAATCAATTTCTTTGTCCTGGCATATCTGATCACTCGTTTATATTTTTGTCTCCCAATGTACCTCATTGTCATAGCCGTTTGTATTATGAATATGCGGACTACAGTTCTGTTAACCCAGCTGTGATTTCGGATGCTTTGGCTTTATGCAACTTTGAAGAAGTGTTTGCAGTGACAGATGTTGATTCACAGGTCAATATTCTGAATTGTGGTCTTCAATGTTTGTTCCAATTAGAAGAAGATTTTATAAGAGTGCTAATAGTGATTGGTTTAAATCTTCTGACATCCGATATCATGTTTCCCTTAGAGACTCTGCATATAAGGTATATCTACAAAATAGGAGTTTAGATTATTGGATGATTTTTGCCGTTCTGGGAACCGTGGGAAGAAAATTATAAGGAAATTGAAATGTATTGTTCATAAGCAATTGTTTGTAAATAAAACCACAATAGAAGTGTGGTCAATATTAAATAAAAATGGACTATGTGAAGTTGAAAATGTGTATGTTGAGAGCTTGAATTCTTGTACAAAATATATAAATCTGTGATTTAAATTACATAGTGAAAATATTTAGATCACATAATCGTCTCCACATTGTCAGCAGCAGGGAGAACATTCAAAACATCTTTTTCTTTCATAATTTTAATTTGTTTTCATGAATGTAAATTAAAAATCTTTTGACAAAGAAATCAAGTATTATTGACATCTCTTGAAGTTGTTAGGCGAATTCAAATTATATTGACAGAAAATGTAGTGTTAGAGCTGCCTCCACCTTGTAACATCCTTAAATATTCGTCTTAGACCCCATAAAGTATATATATATATATATATATATATATATATATATATATATATATATATATATATATATATATATATATATATATATATATATATATTCATAATCAGCATAAATTCTAAGCCGATTTAACGATGTCCGTCTGTCTGTTGAAATCACGATACTGCCCACATTATTTGACGTTGAGCGCCAAAATTTAGAAGAGTAATTTGTATTATGTCTAGGATGGTTGGTATTGAAAATGAGATATATCGGTTCACATTTTGGTATAGTCCCCATTTAACGGTACCTCCCGATATTCGGCATTTTAATGGGTTTTGCCACATTTCTTCGCGGATTTGTCTAGAAATTGGTATTTGTTGGTCTTAATGGGTTCTAGCTCTTTTGGCGAAACACTGTTTGTATAGGTCCACGTTTTTGTATAGCCTCATATAGCCGTATTTCCCGATATTTGGAATATTGATGATTTTTGGCACATTTTCCCATGAATATGTCTAAAAATAGGTATATGTGGGTCATAATGGGCTCCTTTGCCTTAAGGTGGAGGGTATTAAAAGTTTGGCCCGGCCGAACTTAATGTTTTTTTTACCTATTTATTGTTATTTTCCCCAATTTTTTTGGATTATTACACTAAATTTATTTTAATAAGCTTAAACTTAATCTAAGTACAATTTGAATTCCATAGATGTTATTGATGGTATTAGAATAGTGTGTAAATGTTGTTGCAAAATTGTCATATATTCATAATCAGCATAAATTCTAAGCCGATTTCACGATGTCCGTCTGTCTGTTGAAATCACGATACTGCCCACATTATTTGACGTAGAGCGCCAAAATTTAGAAGAGCAATTTGTATTATGTCTAGGATGGTTGGTATTGAAAATGAGATGTATCGGTTCACATTTTGTTATAGTCCCCATATAACGGTACCTCCCGATATTCGGCATTTTAATGGTTTTTGCCACATTTCTTCGCGGATTTGTTTAGAAATTGGTATTTGTTGGTCTTAATGGGTTCTAGCTCTTTTGGCGAAACACTGTTTGTATAGGTCCACGTTTTTGTATAGCCTCATATAGCCGTATTTCCCGATATTTGGATTATTGATGATTTTTGGCACATTTTCCCATGAATATGTCTAAAAATAGGTATATGTGGGTCATAATGGGCTCCTTTGCCTTAAGGTGGAGGGTATTAAAAGTTTGGCCCGGCCGAACTTAATGTTTTTTTACCTATTTATTGTTATTTTCCCCAATTTTTTTGGATTATTACACTAAATTTAATTTAATAAGTTTAAACTTAATCTAAGTACAATTTGAATTCCATAGATATTATTGATGGTATTAGAATAGTGTGTAAATGTTGTTGCAAAATTGTCACGCTTAATTCCCTTTATTATTGTTTTTATAAGAACAACGTTGGTTTATTAGTGGAGAACGATGGTAATGTTTACCAGGGGGCAAGGCAGGGAATACCTAGGTTTCGGAAAGAGCCACCAATCCTCATCAGTTCCTTGTTTTTGTCTGGAATATTCTCCCTAGAAGTTATTTTAAAAATAACTTCTATGACAAAAACATTTTTGACCCAAGTGACGAGATCGTAAGCTCAATAGAAGAGGAACCAAAGAATTAAATAAAACTAAAATTCTTTTGGAAAATCTTCTAAATCCTACAACCGCACTTATAAACACTTACATCTTTCTCCATTTGTTATGCTTTCGTTCTACCTGAACGAACTAGCATAACCATGTGAGTTGGGTACAACAAAAAACCTTCGTCGACGTCAACTTTTTTGTTCGGGATATCGTAGTATTGTTGTTGTTGCAAAATGGCCAGGCTTAATCCCCGTTTCTGCCCCCTGCCCCGCTTCTGTGACTGCCATCTTTGTAGGAGCAAGCACAATGATCAGGAGAATGATTCTGATTCCCAGGTAACATAATTTGTGTGAATCCTAACCTGCAAGATACTCAGTGTTAGAGAATTTGTAATTTGTTCAAATTTTGTTGAGATTTTTCCAAAATTCACTCGAATTATTTTTCTTTGCTTCACTATTTCAAATAAAATATATTTTATTAATCGCAATGGTTATAAACATTCGCGGCTAAATAACACAAACTTAATTATTACCTTCAAATTAAGTTTGTTTTTTCTTCTCTCATTCCGCTTTGCATTTTGCTTGTCAGCCATTCCAATTGTTTCTGTTGTCTTTATTGCACACTATTCCGGGTTAAAATTCCTATTACGCGAGAGAAGTTAAATTAACAAAAATATACATTTAATTTTTTGGTTATTTTGCGTGTTCACAAATTATTAAATTTATACTTTTAATTTGTTGTAATTTTCCATTAAATTCACATTATTTCTTTGTTTTGATTTTAGCTTCACTAGTGCCACATACTTTGTGAGTAATTGAGTATTCATCGCCGGTTATTCAATTTGATTAATTGTGTTTTCGGCTATCGATATACACCAAATACTTAAGGTGCCCTAGGCTGCAAAGTTTTACAACATTTCTAGATTATTGAAATTCTTGTGTGTGTGTTCCATTGGTGAACTAAAATTAATTAATTGAGATAGTATAGAAATACTATTTTAGAGCTTACACTATATTTTCATTGAAAAGCGAGAGTTTATTTGATAATAAATTTAACATATTACCTACCTTTAATAAATATTAAAGTGTTGAGTTTCTTGTTGCTTAAATCTCATATAAGCTTCTTGATTTGTATCAAAATGGCTGGCGGGAAGAAACACTAAAGTTATTCTGATACAGAAATAGCCAATTTAAAGCAACAACAGGAATATAAATATAATTTAAAATTAAGACTTCTTTCCAAAAAAAGAAAATTGCCTTCAATTCACTTGAATTAGAATGTCGATTAAACGCTTTCAACAAATATGTATATTGATGAGGCAATACATTTACAATCCGAACTTTATATTCTAGATCCCGATAATGATGATCGTGGTGGACTGGAAGTCTTATGTGTGTCGACAAAATCCCTATTTTTAGGAATTTTATCTAAAATTGGAGAAGGAGTATGTCTGAGACTTCTTTCTGCGCTCAATCGCATCAATCTAGACTGCCGAACATGAAACTCCCTGAATTCAGCGAAAAATATTCCGAATATAAAAATTTTATAAGTCTTTTCGAGAACTTGGTGCACACAGATCCGACATTGACAGACATAGAAAAATTTAACCATTTGATTTCATGCTTATCCGATGAAGCTCTTGGTACTGTAAAGGCTTTTAAGATTTCTGAAGAAAATGCCCCAAGGCATTAGCCAGTTTAAAAAAGGTTTACGACAATGATTGCCTTACATTTTTTGATAATATTCCCAAACTTTTTGATCTTCCTGAGATCACGAAACCTTTAGCATGATTGACACTGTTTCTGCCATATTCCATTCATTGTTGTCAGTTTGTGATGAAAAAAGATAACGAATGCCATACTGATCCATTTAGTTATATCAAAGGTCGATCCGATCACTACATCCAAATGGGAAGAACAGTTTGACTTCGAGAAGCTCCCATTATGGTCTGATTGCGATGCTGCATTAAATAAAATATATCAGTATGTTTCTGCTGAAAAATCTTCTGGTGCTAGGCCAAAATTAAACAAACCTATATATAATCAGCCTAAGAGGAATTTCAAGACTTCACTTTTGATTTCTAAGCAGAAACAATCTCCAGAAAAGTGTGTCTTCTGTAGATCTTTGCAACATAATGCAAAAAATTGTACGTCTTTTACTGCTGTACCCGTTCTCCTACTATTTGAATTTGTTAAAGTCGTCCCTGCCTGCATTAATTGTTTAAGAAAAGGTCATACTGTGGCCAAATGCAATTCAACCATTCCGCGTCGAGTGAAGGTGTTATTCTGACCACAGCACTAGTCCAAGTAAGAAGTAGTTCTGGGAAATATATTTTGGCTAGAGCTCTTTTGATTCCGGTTCTCAACCTAATTTGATTACTGAGGGCCTGGTACAGAGGCCTAAGGTACTTCGTTTTCGTCTACATAAATATGTGAATACTGCAGATATTGAGAAAGTGTACCGTCAAGTTTTACTTGACGAGAAAGATAGAGATTTTCATTTAATCCTTTGGAGAGCAAAAGATAGTGATCCGTTACAAATCTTCAAATTGAAAACGGTTACTTCTGGCACATATTCTGCGCCTTTTTGGCGATACGCTGTCTTAGCCATTTAAGTGATGTTATACGCAACGATTTTTATGTGTATGATCTTCTTACTGGCGCTGCTGTTTTGGATAGTCTTCTCATTATTCGAGATCAAGTAACTACCATTCTCAGTTCTGCAGGATTTAAACTTTCTAAATGGTTTTCAAATCATCCAGAGTTCAACGAAACAAGTTGCAGTGAAAAATTGTTACACTCAGATTCTGAAACTGCAAGAGCATTAGGAATTCAATGGGCTCCAAGAAATGATGTTTTAAAATTTTTATTGAGGGAGGCTGTCAAGATATGAAGGCTACTAAAAGACACATTTAGTCAATATCATCACATTTGTTTGATCCCCTCGGTCTTTGGTGCCCAATTATTACTAAAGCCAAAATGCTTTTGCAAGAACTTTGGATAAATAAATTAGACTGGGATAAGTCGATTCCTATGCGTTAGCATTTAGCATGGGAAGATTTCAAATTTAATCTTTCAAAGTTAGATTCAATTCAAATCCCAAGATTCGTAAACACGACCACTTACTCGAGGATCCAAGTCCATGAATTCGCAGACGCTTCGACCCGACCCTATGGCTGCTGCTTTTATGTTCATGCTTTGAACCCCAGTGGAGTTTCTTGTCGACTTTTAACAGCCGAATCCAAAGTAGCACGGCTCAAAACAATGTCGCTTCCGAGATTGGGGCTATCAGCAGCACATTTAATGGCAAACCTGTAGTTACGAATTAAACCAATGATGAACTTTGAAGTTGGAAATGTTTAATTCTGGTCCGATTCCGAAATTATTCTGTATTGGTTAAAAACCCATCCTTCAACACTGGCCACTTTCGTCTCGAATAAAGTCGCAGAAATTCAAGAGTGGTCAGGAAGCGGTATTTTTCGTTATGTGCTCACCAAACAAAATCCAGCCGACATAGTGTCGAGAGGAGTATTGAAGAACTTAGATCTTCAATATGGTTCAAAGGACCCAAAATTCTATTAAACGATGTGCCTAAATGGCCAGTCAACAAACATTTTGAGTTGACTGAGGAACAAACATTATTGGAAGAAAGAAATTCAAAAGTTTTAGTCACTGTAGATAGTAAGACAGATAAGGAAAGTTCTGATAGCATTCTTTTGAAATTAATAAATGATCATTCTTCTTATAAAAAGCTTCTTAGTGTGCTCTCATACATTTTCCAAATCGTTGATCGAGTTAAGAAGCGAGAGATTCCAAATTCTATCTGTCTTGCAGCTCAAGAATTTAATAGGTCTTTCCTGGAATTGGTCGAGGTGGTTCAATGATCCAGTTTTTCAGAAGATATTTCTAAAATAAAGAAATCAATCTACCTAAAATCTAATCTTCTAAAAATTAACGCCATTTATATACAATTTCTCTGAGTGTAAAAGAACATTTTCTCTCTCAAGAGTAGATGAAAGTTGCTTAATGCAAAGTTAGCAAATAATACAAAGTTTCCCCTTTTACTCCCAAACAAGCATCATTTTGTTGCAATACATTTGAGAAATTTACATTTCAAAAATTGTCACGCTGGTACAAAGGCCCTAGTAGCTTTGTCCCGAGAACGAATATGACTAATAAATGCCCATGATGAATGTAATAGGATTGTTCGGAATTGTGTTCATTGCTACCGATATAAACCAAAGCTGATGACCAAAATAATGGGAAATTTACCCACTGATAAGTGAGAGCCTTACGACCTTTCTACATAGTGGGCGAAGACTTTTATGGTCCCATTGATATCACGTTGAAGATACGCGGGAGACCACCAACCAAAATGTATATTGCCGTCTTCGTTTGTTTCACGTCCAAAGCGGTTCACCGCGAAATAGTATCCGATTTGTCTTCTGATGCTTTCATTCTTTCTTTCAAAAGGTTTGCCGCAAGGCGTGGGCTCCCGTGGAAGATATGGTGCGACAATGCGAAAAATTTCGTCGCTGTCTCCAGACCCCAACGACGAGGAATCTCTGACACCAGGGCATCTACTCGTCGGAGCGGATCTGCGTTATCTGCCGCCTGAATTCGTCGACGAAGACTGCGTAAACAAGGTGAGGTTCTATAAGCATTGACAGATGCTCTGCGCTTTCAAACAGAGGTTCTGGCGTGCCTGGTCCAAGTATTATATCTTAGAGCTGCAGGACAAGGCGAAGTGGAGTCATCCTCAGGCCAATCTTGAGGTCGGACGTCTGGGTCTGGTCCACGAGGACAACCTGCCTCCTCAGGAATGGCTCACCGGCAGAGTCGTCAACGTAATCGAAGGCAAAGACGGAAGAGTCAGGTTGGCGGAAATAAAAACGAAGACCGAAGTATATAATAGGCCAATTACGAAACTTGCGATGTTACCAACTGATTGAAAACCTGCGGTTGTTCAATGGCCGGAATATTGGAGCTGTGTTTTTTTATTGTTATTTATGCCCAATTTGTTATTGCATTATTACACTAAATTTAATTTAATAAGTTTAAACTTAATCTAAGTACAATTTGAATTCCATAGATGTTATTAATATTATTAGAATAGTATATATACATATAGATAAAGTTAGCTGTAAAAAACAAAGTACAAGAAAATGAATTAGTAAAAGGAATAATAAAAAGTCAGTTGCTTTACTTGCCGTCATTTTTTTTAAATTAAATTTTAAAAATAAATAAAGTTGATTTTTATACTTCCCTTAAATTAAAGTGGAAATGTGGATGGACGGTTCTCTTTAATTCACGTGGAGACACAACGGTGCAGGCAACGATTTATGTGACACTATGATTTTCACCAAGAGGACCAAATGAATTAAGGTCGTGTCTTTGGACTATACTTGATGAATGTCTGAATCTGTCTTGATCTGGACCGACAAGTCCTTTTGTTTATTTGTCATCGAGGGCAACAACCAAAAACGTCTTCGAGCAGTTTTAAATAAGTTACAAATATGTAGACAATGTACGACCGCAAGAGGAAGTACCAATTAGAAACTCTAAATACAAAAACAAAAAAAATCTAAAATACCAAATATTGGGAAGTACCGCTATGTTTAGGTTATGACGAATTTAATAAACCACCCAATATAGTGGCGGAGGGTTTAAAAAGACTATCATTCAATTGTCCTTAATCAATGTTCACCTGGCTCTCGAGATGACATTGTATTACTAGCTTTTACCGTTTGCAATGTACCACACTTATCTTTCATGAGAATCACAGTTGTAGCAATATCTGTTCTTCTTAATGAACGAGGTGCAGTGGTTTTTAGCTGTCAATGGCGGTGACAAATGACTATTGGATAATTCTGGAGTACTTAATATGTGAACAGTGTATGAATTCGTTATCAATATTTCGCCCGACCCTGAAAATCCATATGCTCTACGTGTTACGAAGTAATATGATATTTCCAAACGACGAACAATTTAATGTATTAATCTCACTTATGTTACGATATCAAAAAATCAAGTTTGAGTTTATAAATGCATGAGTCGACTGATCGAATTTATTATTTAGAATTTCCCAGCACAAATCCTATAATCACAACGATTGAGGCTTGATATTCATCATAGTTCTCTATTGAAACACTGATCATTCGTAACATTTACCTCGGAACCCAGAGACAAGAATGAAGAAGCAACTGATGAACTATTGAACAGCTATTTTCATTTAAATTTTCCAAATATTATTTATTGAGCTACGGTTTTATTTAAGATTCACCAGTTATTAGCATATTAATTATCGTTATTACCCATGGGTAGCTCCGGCGCAACAGTCAAATCACACATTTTGCGAGGTTTAAGAAAATAGGAAAATCATGCGCAACTCCGGCGCCAGAGCTGTGTGAATGCATACTGATATTATGAGTCAGGTGAACAGCCATAATTCATAGTCTCTTTCTCTTAATAAAGGAGAATAGTGGCATAATAGATGTTCAGTCCTTTCAGTCTCTTCGTAATCCTCTCAAAGAATGCAGCGGTTCGACTTTTTACTGTTAATATTATTCAGGGAGATATATATGTATTCAAACTTGTTTTGAAGCTTTGCTCTGTGGTCGCCGTGGTTTTCTTCCCATACAATAGTTCTAATGGTGTGGTAAAGTGACAAAAGTAGGCTATTCTATTCTGTAGGATCAGATTTGATTGTAGAATAGTCATTATCCTAAAAAGTCACTTGATTCTCCACATAGATGTCAACGGTTTTGTTATTTATAACGCACACTACTCTCTGGCTCTTTTATATACCTGATATTGAAGATTGAAAATATTTTAAATACTCGGAGCTAAACAACAAATTGTCGAAAACGTTAAAGCAAGGTATAGGAAAACGTTGGAATTCAGCACATGTTATGCTTGAGAAAATGTAACAAGTTCAGATCGAAATTAAGAGTATTTTGCTAGAAAAGGACGAGTTGGATCGTATATCTGTTCAAAAAAAAAAAAAAAAAAAAAAAAAAAACACATTGTTACCCTTTTGTCTGAAAAACTATTGAAAGTGTGCCCAGTTGATACTGAATTCATGAAAACAAGAAAAACTAAATAATCATTGTTTTAACGCTTTAAGCCAACAATGGCGCATCTTGTTGCGTATTTCCACCGTTCAAGGAGATGCATTTTTATTAGAAGTGAAAATAAGTAAAGTATTAACTAATGCAAAAGCAGTGTTACTTGATATACACAATGAAAACAGATTGCTTTCTAATGCAGAACAGGAAATTATAACGCCACATTTACACCAATTTTTAGATATTTTACATCAATATTTGGCAAGCAGACAAAGAATACCAAAATTGATAGATATTTACTGAGGATGTATTTACCCCGACAAGTGTTCAAGGATCAAATGCTTGAATATATAAATGAGCATTCACTATTACACCCGAGTCAACATGAATTCAGAAGTAATCATAGCACAACATCTTTTCTGGTTGGATTGACAGATAATATTCGAAATAGTGTCAGTACTGGAGATTGTTGTGTTTTATTAGCACTTGATTTGGAAAAGGCATTCGACGAGATAAAGCTAATTTAATCAGTAAGCTACATCGTTTTTCAATTTCCCGTCCTCGGCTTGCAAGTTATTGTTTTCTTATTTGTTTGGGAGAAAACTGTATGTCTGTTGTAAAAATGTTGATTCCAGTCTTGGTTACTTGGTTGTCCTGTAATGACCTGTCAAAAAATACTCAAAAATCTAAAGTTATGTTTCTTGAGAACATGCAAGAGCATTCAATAAACATTTCCATTCACAAGACGCCTATAAATGTTGTAAGCTCGATGAAATGTGTTGGTTTGTTTCTTGATTCTGGTTTGGTATTTGATGTGAATTCTTAAGTGTACAAGGTAAATTTTATTTTAAAAAGTTGTACTGTTTGGATACAGTTTTGCCAAAGAAAATTAGAATTCAGTTGGTCCATGTCTTAATTATTCCTCATTTTTTTATATTGTATTGTGATATTTGGGGGTAGTTGTGGTTTTGTTTTTCGTAAGTTGAAATTATTGTTTCATAGGGTTATACGATATGTTTTTTGTGTTAAACGTCGTGATCATATATCTCCTTGTGTAAAAGACTTTCTTGGTTGTCCATTTGATTGTTTTATGAATTTGGGATCAATTTTGTTCTTCTACAAACACTTTAGATTGCAGACACCTTCTTCTCTTTTGGATGCTTGATTGTTCGGGATACCATAGTATTTTGTTGTTGCAAAATGGTCACGCTTAATCCCTTTATTATTGTTTTTATAAAAACAACGTTGGTTTATTAGTGGAGAACGATGGTAATTATTGCTAGGGGGCAAGGCAGGGAATACCTAGGTTTCGGAAAGAGCCACCAATCCTCATCAGCTCTCTTGTTTTTTGTCTGGGATATTCTCCCTAGACGTTATTTAAAAAAATAACTTCTATGACAAAAAAACTTTTTTTACCCAAGTGGAGAGATCGTAAGTTCAATAGAAGAGGAAACAAAGAATTACATAAAACTAAAATTCTTTTGAAAAATCTTCTAAATCTTACAACCACTCTTATAAACTTTTGCACCTTTCTTTACTTGTTATGCTTTCGTTTTCAGTTTTTTATATTAGAATATTATTAAAGTCTACCAAAAAATTTGCCGTCATAGAGTGCTTTAATTTCTGTCATATTCCTCAAACTATTGTTACTCTGTAAAGTCATAATTTTTCTATTCCTTTTCCGTGTTACTCTAAACAATAATACATAGATTTTTCACTGCTTTTCGCTTAGGTGCCCGGACTTTAGGCCCATGGACTTAAGGCCCAAAAAAATTTTGGGCTTTATGACCTCCTTCAAAACGGTCACAAGGCCCAAAAAAATTTTGGACCTTAAGACCTCCCTCGAAACGGACATAACGCCCAATAAAGAGGTGGACTTAAAACCCAAAATTTTTGGGCGTTATGACCTCCCCAAAAGCGGGCATAAAGCCCAATTTTATTTGATGCTTTTTCGTATCAAATTTTTTAAAATTTGTTTATTTAATATGTTTCTATGTAAGGTAAGAACAGTTATTTATTTTTTTTTTTTTGTTTGATATGATTGTAAGTTATAGTTATTGCTTTGACTAATGGTAAGTCACAGACTGTTTTAAACCATTGAGGAAGATGAACCAAATAAATGAGTTTAATTTTGTCCCTGGTGCGCGACGAAATTGTGAATTGTTGTATACAACATGTAACAAACAACTTTATAAATTCAAAACTCAATATAAAAATAAGAAAAATGAAGAAGTTCGCATATATGTTTGTTATCAAAAAAATTGTAACGCTTCAATTATGTTAATTAATAAAGAACAGTGCTTCGAAAACAGTGATAAAGCTATCCACAATGATTATCCAAATCAAGAATCTGATATGAATACCTTTCAATTAAAAAGTGCAATTAAACTTGAAGTATCCAAACTTAAACCAAACTTAAAAGTCAACAAACTGCGAAATATTTTTAATGTAAGTATTTTACTTAACTATAAAAATAATGGAACTCATTAAATTGTGTGAAACGAGAGAATAGAAGACAAGTATCGCGCGATTTTTTTTTAAATTTAACTACTTGTCTTCTATTCTCTCGTCTCACACAATTTAATGAGTTCCATTATTTTTATAGTTAAGTAAAATACTTATATTAAAAATATTTCGCAGTTTGTTGACTTTTAAGTTTGGTCTGGATACTTCAAGTTTAATTGCACTTTTTAATTGAAATGTATTCATGTCAGATTCTTGATTTGGATGATCATTGTGGATAGCTTTATCACTGTTTTCGAAGCACCTTTCTTTATTAATTAACATAATTGAAGCGTTACAATTTTTTTGATAACAAACATATCTGCGAACTTCTTCATTTTTCTTATTTTTATATTGAGTTTTGAATTTATAAAGTTGTTTGTTACATGTTGTATACAACAATTCACAATTTCGTCGCGCACCAGGGACAAATTTAAACTCATTTATTTGGTTCATCTTCCTCAATGGTTTAAAAAAGTCTGTGACTTACCATTAGTCAAAGCAATAACTATAACTTACAATCATATCAAACAAAAAAAATAAATAACTGTTCTTACCTTACATAGAAACATATTAAATAAACAAATTTTAAAAAATTTGATACGAAAAAGCATCAAATAAAATTGGGCTTTATGGCCGCTTTGGGGGAGGTCATAACGCCCAAAAATTTTGGGTTTTAAGTCCACCTCTTTATTGGGCGTTATGTCCGTTTCGAGGGAGGTCTTAAGGTCCAAAATTTTTTTGGGCCCTAGCAATAATTACCATCGTTCTCCACTAATAAACCAACGTTGTTTTTATAAAAACAATAATAAAGGGATTAAGCGTGACCATTTTGCAACAACAAAATACTATGGTATCCCGAACAATCAAGCATCCAAAAGAGAAGAAGGTGTCTGCAATCTAAAGTGTTTGTAGAAGAACAAAATTGATCCCAAATTCATAAAACAATCAAATGGACAACCAAGAAAGTCTTTTACACAAGGAGATATATGATCACGACGTTTAACACAAAAAACATATCGTATAACCCTATGAAACAATAATTTCAACTTACGAAAAACAAAACCACAACTACCCCCAAATATCACAATACAATATAAAAAATGAGGAATAATTAAGACATGGACCAACTGAATTCTAATTTTCTTTGGCAAAACTGTATCCAAACAGTACAACCTTTTTAAAATAAAATTTACCTTGTACACTTAAGAATTCACATCAAATACCAAACCAGAATCAAGAAACAAACCAACACATTTCATCGAGCTTACAACATTTATAGGCGTCTTGTGAATGGAAATGTTTATTGAATGCTCTTGCATGTTCTCAAGAAACATAACTTTAGATTTTTGAGTATTTTTTGACAGGTCATTACAGGACAACCAAGTAACCAAGACTGGAATCAACATTTTTACAACAGACATACAGTTTTCTCCCAAACAAATAAGAAAACAATAACTTGCAAGCCGAGGACGGGAAATTGAAAAACGATGTAGCTTACTGATTAAATTAGCTTTATCTCGTCGAATGCCTTTTCCAAATCAAGTGCTAATAAAACACAACAATCTCCAGTACTGACACTATTTCGAATATTATCTGTCAATCCAACCAGAAAAGATGTTGTGCTATGATTACTTCTGAATTCATGTTGACTCGGGTGTAATAGTGAATGCTCATTTATATATTCAAGCATTTGATCCTTGAACACTTGTCGGGGTAAATACATCCTCAGTAAATATCTATCAATTTTGGTATTCTTTGTCTGCTTGCCAAATATTGATGTAAAATATCTAAAAATTGGTGTAAATGTGGCGTTATAATTTCCTGTTCTGCATTAGAAAGCAATCTGTTTTCATTGTGTATATCAAGTAACACTGCTTTTGCATTAGTTAATACTTTACTTATTTTCACTTCTAATAAAATGCATCTCCTTGAACGGTGGAAATACGCAACAAGATGCGCCATTGTTGGCTTAAAGCGTTAAAACAATGATTATTTAGTTTTTCTTGTTTTCATGAATTCAGTATCAACTGGGCACACTTTCAATAGTTTTTCAGACAAAAGGGTAACAATGTGTTTTTTTTTTTTTTTTTTTTTTTTTTTTTGAACAGATATACGATCCAACTCGTCCTTTTCTAGCAAAATACTCTTAATTTCGATCTGAACTTGTTACATTTTCTCAAGCATAATATGTGCTGAATTCCAACGTTTTCCTATACCTTGCTTTAACGTTTTCGACAATTTGTTGTTTAGCTCCGAGTATTTAAAATATTTTCAATCTTCAATATCAGGTATATAAAAGAGCCAGAGAGTAGTGTGCGTTATAAATAACAAAACCGTTGACATCTATGTGGAGAATCAAGTGACTTTTTAGGATAATGACTATTCTACAATCAAATCTGATCCTACAGAATAGAATAGCCTACTTTTGTCACTTTACCACACCATTAGAACTATTGTATGGGAAGAAAACCACGGCGACCACAGAGCAAAGCTTCAAAACAAGTTTGAATACATATATATCTCCCTGAATAATATTAACAGTAAAAAGTCGAACCGCTGCATTCTTTGAGAGGATTACGAAGAGACTGAAAGGACTGAACATCTATTATGCCACTATTCTCCTTTATTAAGAGAAAGAGACTATGAATTATGGCTGTTCACCTGACTCATAATATCAGTATGCATTCACACAGCTCTGGCGCCGGAGTTGCGCATGATTTTCCTATTTTCTTAAACCTCGCAAAATGTGTGATTTGACTGTTGCGCCGGAGCTACCCATGGGTAATAACGATAATTAATATGCTAATAACTGGTGAATCTTAAATAAAACCGTAGCTCAATAAATAATATTTGGAAAATTTAAATGAAAATAGCTGTTCAATAGTTCATCAGTTGCTTCTTCATTCTTGTCTCTGGGTTCCGAGGTAAATGTTACGAATGATCAGTGTTTCAATAGAGAACTATGATGAATATCAAGCCTCAATCGTTGTGATTATAGGATTTGTGCTGGGAAATTCTAAATAATAAATTCGATCAGTCGACTCATGCATTTATAAACTCAAACTTGATTTTTTGATATCGTAACATAAGTGAGATTAATACATTAAATTGTTCGTCGTTTGGAAATATCATATTACTTCGTAACACGTAGAGCATATGGATTTTCAGGGTCGGGCGAAATATTGATAACGAATTCATACACTGTTCACATATTAAGTACTCCAGAATTATCCAATAGTCATTTGTCACCGCCATTGACAGCTAAAAACCACTGCACCTCGTTCATTAAGAAGAACAGATATTGCTACAACTGTGATTCTCATGAAAGATAAGTGTGGTACATTGCAAACGGTAAAAGCTAGTAATACAATGTCATCTCGAGAGCCAGGTGAACATTGATTAAGGACAATTGAATGATAGTCTTTTTAAACCCTCCGCCACTATATTGGGTGGTTTATTAAATTCGTCATAACCTAAACATAGCGGTACTTCCCAATATTTGGTATTTTAGATTTTTTTCTTTTTGTATTTAGAGTTTCTAATTGGTACTTCCTCTTGCGGTCGTACATTGTCTACATATTTGTAACTTATTTAAAACTGCTCGAAGACGTTTTTGGTTGTTGCCCTCGATGACAAATAAACAAAAGGACTTGTCGGTCCAGATCAAGACAGATTCAGACATTCATCAAGTATAGTCCAAAGACACGACCTTAATTCATTTGGTCCTCTTGGTGAAAATCATAGTGTCACATAAATCGTTGCCTGCACCGTTGTGTCTCCACGTGAATTAAAGAGAACCGTCCATCCACATTTCCACTTTAATTTAAGGGAAGTATAAAAATCAACTTTATTTATTTTTAAAATTTAATTTAAAAAAAATGACGGCAAGTAAAGCAACTGACTTTTTATTATTCCTTTACTAATTCATTTTCTTGTACTTTGTTTTTTACAGCTAACTTTATCTATATGTATATATACTATTCTAATAATATTAATAACATCTATGGAATTCAAATTGTACTTAGATTAAGTTTAAACTTATTAAATTAAATTTAGTGTAATAATGCAATAACAAATTGGGCATAAATAACAATAAAAAAACACAGCTCCAATATTCCGGCCATTGAACAACCGCAGGTTTTCAATCAGTTGGTAACATCGCAAGTTTCGTAATTGGCCTATTATATACTTCGGTCTTCGTTTTTATTTCCGCCAACCTGACTCTTCCGTCTTTGCCTTCGATTACGTTGACAACTCTGCCGGTGAGCCATTCCTGAGGAGGCAGGTTGTCCTCGTGGACCAGACCCAGACGTCCGACCTCAAGATTGGCCTGAGGATGACTCCACTTCGCCTTGTCCTGCAGCTCTAAGATATAATACTTGGACCAGGCACGCCAGAACCTCTGTTTGAAAGCGCAGAGCATCTGTCAATGCTTATAGAACCTCACCTTGTTTACGCAGTCTTCGTCGACGAATTCAGGCGGCAGATAACGCAGATCCGCTCCGACGAGTAGATGCCCTGGTGTCAGAGATTCCTCGTCGTTGGGGTCTGGAGACAGCGACGAAATTTTTCGCATTGTCGCACCATATCTTCCACGGGAGCCCACGCCTTGCGGCAAACCTTTTGAAAGAAAGAATGAAAGCATCAGAAGACAAATCGGATACTATTTCGCGGTGAACCGCTTTGGACGTGAAACAAACGAAGACGGCAATATACATTTTGGTTGGTGGTCTCCCGCGTATCTTCAACGTGATATCAATGGGACCATAAAAGTCTTCGCCCACTATGTAGAAAGGTCGTAAGGCTCTCACTTTATCAGTGGGTAAATTTCCCATTATTTTGGTCATCAGCTTTGGTTTATATCGGTAGCAATGAACACAATTCCGAACAATCCTATTACATTCATCATGGGCATTTATTAGTCATATTCGTTCTCGGGACAAAGCTACTAGGGCCTTTGTACCAGCGTGACAATTTTTGAAATGTAAATTTCTCAAATGTATTGCAACAAAATGATGCTTGTTTGGGAGTAAAAGGGGAAACTTTGTATTATTTGCTAACTTTGCATTAAGCAACTTTCATCTACTCTTGAGAGAGAAAATGTTCTTTTACACTCAGAGAAATTGTATATAAATGGCGTTAATTTTTAGAAGATTAGATTTTAGGTAGATTGATTTCTTTATTTTAGAAATATCTTCTGAAAAACTGGATCATTGAACCACCTCGACCAATTCCAGGAAAGACCTATTAAATTCTTGAGCTGCAAGACAGATAGAATTTGGAATCTCTCGCTTCTTAACTCGATCAACGATTTGGAAAATGTATGAGAGCACACTAAGAAGCTTTTTATAAGAAGAATGATCATTTATTAATTTCAAAAGAATGCTATCAGAACTTTCCTTATCTGTCTTACTATCTACAGTGACTAAAACTTTTGAATTTCTTTCTTCCAATAATGTTTGTTCCTCAGTCAACTCAAAATGTTTGTTGACTGGCCATTTAGGCACATCGTTTAATAGAATTTGGGTCCTTTGAACCATATTGAAGATCTAAGTTCTTCAATACTCCTCTCGACACTATGTCGGCTGGATTTTGTTTGGTGAGCACATAACGAAAAATACCGCTTCCTGACCACTCTTGAATTTCTGCGACTTTATTCGAGACGAAAGTGGCCAGTGTTGAAGGATGGGTTTTTAACCAATACAGAATAATTTCGGAATCGGACCAGAATTAAACATTTCCAACTTCAAAGTTCATCATTGGTTTAATTCGTAACTACAGGTTTGCCATTAAATGTGCTGCTGATAGCCCCAATCTCGGAAGCGACATTGTTTTGAGCCGTGCTACTTTGGATTCGGCTGTTAAAAGTCGACAAGAAACTCCACTGGGGTTCAAAGCATGAACATAAAAGCAGCAGCCATAGGGTCGGGTCGAAGCGTCTGCGAATTCATGGACTTGGATCCTCGAGTAAGTGGTCGTGTTTACGAATCTTGGGATTTGAATTGAATCTAACTTTGAAAGATTAAATTTGAAATCTTCCCATGCTAAATGCTAACGCATAGGAATCGACTTATCCCAGTCTAATTTATTTATCCAAAGTTCTTGCAAAAGCATTTTGGCTTTAGTAATAATTGGGCACCAAAGACCGAGGGGATCAAACAAATGTGATGATATTGACTAAATGTGTCTTTTAGTAGCCTTCATATCTTGACAGCCTCCCTCAATAAAAAATTTTAAAACATCATTTCTTGGAGCCCATTGAATTCCTAATGCTCTTGCAGTTTCAGAATCTGAGTGTAACAATTTTTCACTGCAACTTGTTTCGTTGAACTCTGGATGATTTGAAAACCATTTAGAAAGTTTAAATCCTGAAGAACTGAGAATGGTAGTTACTTGATCTCGAATAATGAGAAGACTATCCAAAACAGCAGCGCCAGTAAGAAGATCATACACATAAAAATCGTTGCGTATAACTTCAGCCCCAATTGGCGAAGTCTCTTTGGATAAATCACTTAAATGGCTAAGACAGCGTATCGCCAAAAAGGCGCAGAATATGTGCCAGAAGAACCGTTTTCAATTTGAAGATTTGTAACGGATCACTATCTTTTGCTCTCCAAAGGATTAAATGAAAATCTCTATCTTTCTCGTCAAGTAAAACTTGACGGTACACTTTCTCAATATCTGCAGTATTCACATATTTATGTAGACGGAAACGAAGTACCTTAGGCCTCTGTACCAGGCCCTCAGTAATCAAATTAGGTTGAGAACCGGAATCAAAAGAGCTCTAGCCAAAATATATTTCCCAGAACTACTTCTTACTTGGACTAGTGCTGTGGTCAGAATAACACCTTCACTCGACGCGGAATGGTTGAATTGCATTTGGCCACAGTATGACCTTTTCTTAAACAATTAATGCAGGCAGGGACGGCTTTAACAAATTCAAATAGTTGGAGAACGGGTACAGCAGTAAAAGACGTACAATTTTTTGCATTATGTTGCAAAGATCTACAGAAGACACACTTTTCTGGAGATTGTTACTGCTTAGAAATCAAAAGTGAAGTCTTGAAATTCCTCTTAGGCTGATTATATATAGGTTTGTTTAATTTTGGCCTAGCACCAGAAGATTTTTCAGCAGAAACATACTGATATCTTTTATTTAATGCAGCATCGCAATCAGACCATAATGGGAGCTTCTCGAAGTCAAACTGTTCTTCCCATTTGGATGTAGTGATCGGATCGACCTTTGATATAACTAAATGGATCAATATGGCATTCGTTATCTTTTTTTCATCACAAACTGACAACAATGAATGGAATATGGCAGAAACAGTGTCAATCATGCTAAAGGTTTCGTGATCTCAAGAAGATCAAAAAGTTTGGGAATATTATCAAAAAATATAAGGCAATCATTGTCGTAAACCTTTTTTAAACTGGCTAATGCCTTGGGGCAATTTTCTTCAGAAATCTTAAAAGCCTTTACAGTACCAAGAGCTTCATCGGATAAGCATGAAATCAAATGGTTAAATTTTTCTATGTCTGTCAATGTCGGATCTGTGTGCACCAAGTTCTCGAAAAGACTTATAAAATTTTTATATTCGGAATATTTTTCGCTGAATTCAGTTTCATGTTCGGCAGTCAAGATTGATGCGATAGCCGAAAACACAATTAATCAAATTGAATAACCGGCGATGGATACTCAATTACTCACAAAGCATGTGGCACTAAAGTATAAATTTAATTACTTGTCTTCTATTCTCTCGTTTCACACAATTTAATGAGTTCCATTATTTTTATAGTTAAGTCAATAGTTTATTTTTAAAAAAAGGTAATCATAATATTTCATATTTGTTTATTTTTGTGTGTTTTCTAGGTGTTTCCCGTTGCATTTATTCTTATGACGAAAAAAAGTCAAAAATCATACGAACACGTATTCAGGTTCATAAACTCAAATCTTTTAGAGCTAAAGCCTAAAACGTTTATAACCGATTTTGAAAAAGCACTTCGTAATTCTCTTACAAAAGTTTTTCCTGAAGTTCGATTGAAAGGGTGTTGGTTCCATTTTTGCCAAGCAATGAGAAGAAAATTAGGAAAAATGAGCGAACTTGCTAAAAGGATTAGATCCTTAGATAGCGCAAAGAGGATTTTTCAAAAACTGCTGGCTCTACCTCTACTTCCTTCACATGAAATAGAAAAAGCATTCAACATTTGCAAAGAGGAAGCATTTGCCAAGCCTGAGCTCTATAGCAAATTCGAAAACGTATTCCAACAATTCTTTGATTATTTTGACCGTCAATGGATTCAAATGGTAAATGTTATATTAATAGAAAATACCCAATCGCCTTATACTTTTCTTTTTACAGGAAACTCCTGCAATGTTTTCTGTCCATAACGAATGTGTAAGGACGACCAGTGCTGTTGAAGTTGACAGCTGTTGACAACAGCTATTTGAGTTCACAAATTCCTATGCATGGAAGCTTCTGGGATTTCTTGCAAGTTATTAAACAGGAAGAATTCCAAAAATATACTGAGTTAGACCAAGCACTGGATGGAATTTTCGACATTTTTGAAAGGCCTAAGAAACGATTCCGAGATCGAAGCACACAAATAAAAAAATTAACTGAAAAGCTTAATCTTGGCGAAATTTCTCCAAATACCTTTCTGAACATGCTGACTAATAAAACAAACGACATTTTGCCACCAACGTCAATGCATTCCATAATAGACGATAATAATTATTCTTCATCTGAGTCCGAACCCGAAACTTCTCCTCCAGAGGGAGTTTTATGCCAAATTTGCTTCAAAAATAAGAAGAACACTCTTATGAAACCCTGTAGACACGCCAAACTTTGTCGATTTTATTTCGATGAAATTCAAAAGGTTCATAACCAAAGATCTACACTTAAGTTATGTCCATTTTGCAGACAAATCGTGGGAGCTGTGGAAGAGATATACATTTGATTTCTCGCCAAAATGGACATAAAATCATATAAATGTTTTTTTTATTTTTTTTTTTTAAATGTATTATATGAATTATACTTGAATTGGAATTGAGACCATAACTAAGAATCTTCTTTAGTTTTATTTTTTAATGTATATTAATAAAATGACATAACGCCCAATGGGCGTTTTGGCCGTTTCGAGGGAGGTCATAAGACCCAAAATAAAAATGGGTATTATGACCGTTTTGAGGGAGGTCATAAGGCCCAAAAGTTATTTTGGGCCTTAAGTCCATGGGCGTAAAGTCCGGGCACCTTTCGCTTATCGGTTGTTAAATATATAATATAACATAAACTTTTTTATCTCTCGAACTCTTACACTATGCTTGTCGTTGTTCTGATATTTGTGTGTTCTCAATAGATATCCTTTTGATTATTACAAAAATTGGGATTTAAAACCTATTCACCCTACATTAGGCATATAATAATCACTTTTTAAATGTACCTTTGAAAATAATAATGGGGTTTGTGACATATCTTATAACAAAAAAATTTAAAAAGAAAAATCAGTGAGAAGTTTATGATACTCAATTTGGTGAAATCTTCTCCAAACACTCTTGGGCTATTAACATTAGCACGTCAGAATATACTCCAATTCAAAATCGTCACCAGATCTCTAGTGCGTCTAATCGGCCCAATAATATTCAGTCTGGATCTTCTTCTAGTCGTAACTAAAGTCATCAAACCGATGTGCACAGATCTGCCGATATTTCAATTTTTAATTGGAGTTTACTATGCATAATCTCGGTTCACCGCCATGTGATATCGATGATTTCCATGGATAATTGTTTTCGTGATCCACATTTCTTGATGTCTGCTGAGCTATAAATAACTTTCGGTTAGGTGACATTGAGAGGCTATTCCACTTAATGCAAAAACCAAGGGTGAGGCAAAGGAAATAGTTTCTAATTTTCCACTAACTAATAAAAGTTTTTCTCTTGCTCGGAAGTCTCTCCACGATACATACGACAACAAACATTTTCTTGTCAAAAGTTATTTGAAAAATCTATTTGACCCTTCTTTAACAAAAGAAACACGTTCCGGTTTATGTTTAGTTTTCAAAGCATCAAACAAAACTTATATTGGCATAAGTCCAAATGACTTTCTTCACCTGGGACGAACTCTCCAAGCTGACTTAGTACCATTAATTTTGTGCTGGAGCCTATTCCGTTTCTTGTATATTTGTGACATAACAATATACATCAATTTAAAGGATTTTGTTGAGAGAATCCTTTTATTAGAAATTACGGGTTGCAAACGGTCACGATTGGTGTAAACACTTGCTGATGATTACAAATCTTAATCCGCCAATGTTTTAGGTAAAAGTATATATGTCGATGACGAGGTGGTGCATATCTTATTCGTTAGTGACCTCAAATGTGATATCCCATATATTCTTTCTCATATAGCGAAATTGTTTGATCCCGAATGTTGGTTTTCCCCCGTTATTATCATAGCTAAAATTATAATGCAAAAAGTGTGGTTAGATAATCTTGGCTGGGACGATTTGCTTTTCGTTGTTACTAAAAATTTTTAAATTATTTATATTTATTAAATTTATTTATATATATTTATACGTTCATTTAGGAAAAAAATCACCGTTGGGTTCAAAATAAACCAAGCTCGGTATTAGCATCGGAGCTTTAAGGGATTTGTATTACATCTATCAGTTTATACATAAAAACATTCCCGCTATCAGTCCCTATTTTGTTTCTCGAGTAAGATTCCGGCCTCCGAGGAAATACGCATAATTATGAATATTTTTTGCGAATTTTGACACAAAAGTTTTGCTTTGCAGATGAGTATAAGGGTCCATCGAATAAATGTCTTTATCATATACTATCTATGTCTTTTCATTAAACTTTAATTCTGTAAAGTTTGTTGGTTAGATAGAAATAAATCAAGCTATCAAATAATTGCTCCTCTCCTTCCAGAGAGGACTTCGACCAATATGGCCTTTACAACGACTGCTCTTCGCTAGTCCATTTGACATTGTCCTATCACCAAGGGCTATGTTTGTGTATTTGTATGCCTTCAATAAAAACAATGCTGATTAATCAGCATTAATTTTTTTACTGCCTTTTACCGATTTATAGGTCGTTGCTGATCAATATTCTCGGACAGCGGTGCCGTTTTCGTTGGTGCTGCGAATTGGAAAACAATTTTCGAACTTCATCTTAATAGGCATGTAAAATTGTTTTCATATACACTTGAGGATTGATCCAAATTCTCAACCATTATGTTCTATATCGGATAACATTGAAGAGGGAGTTGGGCCACCCCTGGTCACTTTCTTACAGGTGCATCTAGTTTGGCGACGTTCTTTCCCCATTTATTGTAGCTATAGCATCCTAACAAGATTTGTTCCCCGAAGTCATCCGGTCAGATTACGACGATGTCATGAATTTGGACGGAGGGAGGTCGAAGCGGAGATAGTGGCCGCCAAGTGTTTTAAAGGACTATCGACGACATATTGCGGGAAGATATCGGCAAGTCGTGTCAAATTTACATAGACGATATAATAGTCTTTCTCCAGTTGAGTATTAAAGGCCAGCACAAGACGAATTGTAGGTATTATGCTTTATGCTTTATTTATGTTCCACACACTGAATTTGTCTACTCAATCATGCGCTGTGTATTTGATAGGCAATGACAACCAACAACATCCGCCATTTTGATTCATTTGTGCCATTGTCGAAGGTTCGATCGTAGCATGGCTGACTCGAATATTTGTATGGTGTTCTCCATAATGTCGACGATGATATCAAACCCTGTCATCGTCAAATTGTGTGCCATTTGTGTACGCGTGCTTAAATTAAGAAAGTGTGTGCGTATTGCTTTCGACGGTGAGGATGTGTTTTTGTGTGTGCTGTATTTTTGAAGTAATACACACCGCGTATATATAAAATTTAATACCAAACCTATAATTAAAAAAATATTCATTTTATACCCTCCACCATACTATGGAGGGTATATTAATTTTGTCATTCCGTTTGTAACTCCTCGAAATATTCATGTCAGACCCAACAAAGTATATATATTCTTGATCAGCGTAAAATTCTAAGACGATTTAGCCATGTCCGTCTGTCTGTCTGTGTGTCTGTCTGTCTGTCTGTCTGTCCGTCTGTCTGTCTGTTGTAATCACGCTATCTTTCGAACAAGTTGAGATAGAAGGCTAAAATTTTGCACACATGTATTTTTTCCCAGTAGGCAGGTTAAGTTCGTAAATGGGCCATGTCGGTCCAAGTTATCATATAGCCCCCATATAACGGTACCTCCCGATATTCGGTATTTTGATGATTTTAGCGACATTATTCACCGGAATTATTTCAAATTTGGCATTTGAAGTTTGTAATGGATGCTACAGCCTAAGACAGAAAATTGTTTGTGCAGGTCCACGTCTTCCTGTAGCCCCCATATAACGGTACCCCCCTATATTCGGTTTTTTGATGATTTTAGCGACATTGTTTACCGGAATCGTTTCAAATTTGGTATTTGAAATTCGTAATGGATACTACATCCAAAATCAAAAAACGAGCCATGTAGGTCCACGTCTTCATATAGCCCCCATATAACGGTACCCCCTGATATTCGGTATTTTGATGATTTTAGCGACATTGTTTACCGGAATCGTTTCAAATTTGGTATTTGAAGTTCGTAATGGATACTTCATCCAAAGTCAAAGAATGAGCCATGTAGGTCCACGTCTTCATATAGCCCCCATATAACGGTACCCCCCGGTATTCGGTATTTTAATGATTTTAGCGACGTTATTTACAGGGATTGTTTCAAATTTCGTATGTGAAGTTCGTAATGGATACTTCAGCCCATGCCAGAAAATTGTCTGTGCGGGTCCACGTCTTCGTATAGCCCCCATATAACGGTACCCCCCATATTCGGTATTTTGACGATTTTAGCTACATTATAAACAGATTTTTCTTCTTAAATATTGTAATAATTTATGACAAAAGTTGCCTATGCAGGCCCACGTCGTCGTATAAGCATTCGGTATTTTTAAGATTTTAACAGAATTTTTAACGGGTTTTATTTTTTGGAAATTGCCAAATTTGTACCAAATGGTGGAGGGTATTAGAAGTTCGGCCCGGCCGAACTTACAGCTTTTTTACTTGTTATTATTAGATTATACATTTTTGGTCATAAAATAATAGGAAAATATTGTTTGCCAGTTTTCTACCTACATATAGTGTTCTTTTAAAATTACAGTATGTGGGCAGAGATATGTCTTTCATTTAATAATAGACTAGAACAAATATACTGTTGTTTACGTGAATTAAAGTAACACTCATTTTCAATTACACCTCAGTAGAAAATTTTAATTTTATATATATATATATATATGTATGTATATATATATATATATATATATATATATATATATATATATATATATATATATATATATATATATATATATATATAGAGAGAGAGAGAGAGAGAGAGAGAGAGAAAATATATATTTTATTGCATTTACAACTTATTGTTGTTAACTCCTCCCCTTTAAAAACGATTGTCCCCAATCGTTAGAAATATGGTAAGTCTTCGACGTTTTGTGGGCCTGGTGCCTAGGCTGTGTTGCGAGTGACTGAGATCTGTATTAATTCTTGCCTGGGGGTAACTGTATGAATGAATACTTTTGTTCTTTGTAAAATACCCAAAAAATGTAGAAAAAATCGAAAATAGAAAAAAAAAAAAATATGAAGTCATCTTTGTTGGGTGTTTGCTGTATTTCTGGTGGACTAATTATTGAAAATGGAGCTTCTAAATATTTTGTAAAATTTGTCATTAATACGCAGCGTGACATTTTCGAATTCTATTAAAAATGTTTCGCTTAAAGATTTATTATTTACTGTCCCACTAAAATCGTTAAGAAATATAATACCCGGCGAAATAGTTTCTATCTGAGGAATATGAGACCCGTGATTAATTTGACAAGATAAATTCAATCCGTTTAGTAACTAATTGGTCCCTTTGAAAAAATTTAACATTTTCTGTCATTAGGCATCTGTTTTTTACACCATATATGCTACTATTACTTTTTATAATTTCATTAAATA
This sequence comes from Musca domestica, assembly GCF_030504385.1. Lineage (NCBI taxonomy): Eukaryota > Metazoa > Arthropoda > Insecta > Diptera > Muscidae > Musca > Musca domestica. Next base: position 8,293,966 of record NW_026712328.1, on the reverse strand, counting down.
TAATATTTATGATTTTATTATTTCTTTTTACAGGTTTTATCAAGAAATTTTAAAAGTTTTCTTTACTAGTTAAAGTCATTCAGTCAGTCAGACCCAACAAAGTATATATATTCTTGATCAGCGTAAAATTCTAAGACGATTTAGCCATGTCAGTCTGTCTGCGTATAAAGCTACCCCCTATATTCGGTATTTTGATGATTTTAGCTAAATTGTAAAACCGATTTTTCTTCAAGTTTCGCATTAAAATATTGTAATAACTTATGACAAAAATTGCCTATGCAGGTCCACGTCGTCGTACAGGCATTCGGTATTTTTAAGATTTTAAGAGAATTTTTAACGGATTTTATTTTATTTTTTTTTTTGGAAATTGTCAAATTTGTACCAAATGGTGGAGGGTATTAAAAGTTCGGCCCGGCCGAACTTACAGCTTTTTTACTTGTTATTTAATAAAAATATGTTTACAATAGTTAGCAAAGCCCATTGTATTCCAAATTTAATATTTGTTAGTTCTTCTTTTGAATATCTCAGTTTTAATTGCATGCTGAGTGCAGCTTCATTTACATAGTTGTTTTCTAATGCAATTGTCATTTCTTTTTATTTAATAAAATATCTTTACAATATTAAGCAAAGCCCATTGTATTCCAAATTTAATATTTGTAAGTTCTTCTTTTGTATATCTCAGTTTTAATTGCATGCTGAGTGCAGCTTCATTTACATAGTTGTTTTCTAATGCAATTGTCATTTCTTTTTTATTTAATAAAAATATGTTTACAATATTTAGCAAAGCCCATTGTATTCCAAATTTAATATTTGTTAGTTCTTCTTTTGTATATCTCAGTTTTAATTGCATGCTGAGTGCAGCTTCATTTACATAGTTGTTATCTTTTTTGTGGCTTTTTCTATTTGATTTGTAATTTGGGTTAGGGTTTGTAACCTTTCTGTAAAAATATCATTTATTATTACTTGTTGGTTATTGTTTTGGATTGTTTGGTCTAAAATTTTTGTTATTAATTCAAAGTCGTCGTGATCCGGAGATCTCGCGATGTATATCCAGGCTGTGCCTATTATATAAATGGCTCTTTTCTTTCTTCCTATTGGTTCTATGGTTTCAAGGATATTGTGTATTTCTGATATTTCATGCGTTAGGAGTGGGAAAAAGGATTAAATTTAGGAATGTTTGTTTAATTTTCCATTGTATGTCCTCAACGAGGTTTCTGTATAATTTTATGTCTATGGTGTGAATAATGTTAAAAGTTCCATCATGAATTGTTGATAGTCGATTATGATAGGTACAAGGTATAATTGTGTGAAGTTAAAAAAGTGTGTGTTGGTTTGCTTTTATGTACTATTTTTCCTGACTCTGTAAGTATTGTTGTAGTGTTATATTCTTTTCTATTTCTTTTTTAAATCTTGGAGGCAATTTAGTCCCTAAGCGCTTATGGATATTTACTTATATTTCATCACCTGGGTCAAATTGTTTGATTGGTTCCCGTTTTTTATTATGGTTTTTAAGGTAAGTTATCTGTTTGTCTCGTAATCTTTCTTGCTTTATACATTACATTTCGGGGTCTATGCTAACTCGTCGTCCGAAAAATACCTCGAGTGGTCTTTGTCCTGTTGTGCTATGTATTGTGTAATTGTATTCATAAATTGATCTGTCTAAAAGTTCTATAAAGGTAGGGTACGTCCGTTCTGTTCGAAGGCAACGCATAATTTCAGCTAGGGTGGAGTAAAATCGTTTATCCTGACTGTTCACAACACTCGTGTATGGTGGAGCTTTGTAGATTTCTATATATAATTGGTCTTGTAACATAAAAATAATTGAAGCTGAATTAAAAGATTTCTCTTTATCAAAAACTATAATTTTTGGAACACCGAATAAACATATTAATTCTCGTAAAGGTTCTTTTACATGTTCAATTGCTCTTGACACAATAATCCTGCCCTGTGCGTATTTTAAAAATTTATCCAATGCCTCGAGGACAAGTTTATTTTCCGTTTTAAAAATATCAATATGGAGAAATTCTCCAAGATGTGATGGTATTGGTGTTTCCCTTAGTTCAGGTTTCGGTGGATGCCTGTCGTATTTGTTTTCTTTGCAAATAGTGCATTGCTTGACGATTCCGTTATTTTTATACCCTACACCTTGGAAAGGAGGGTATATTAACTTTGTCATACCGTTTGTAACATCCTTAAATATTCGTCTTAGACCCCATAAAGTATATATATTCATAATCAGAATAAAATTCGAAGTCGATTTAACGATGTCCGTCTGTCTGTCCGTCTGTCTGTCTGTCTGTTGAAATCACGATACAGCCCACATTATTTGACGTAGAGCGTCAAAATTTAGCAGAGCTATTTGCATTGTGTCTAGGATGATTGGTATTGAAAATGAGATATATCGGTCCACGTTCTGGTATAGTCCCCATATAACGGTTCCTCCCGATATTCGGTATTTTGATGATTTATGCCACATTTTTTCACGGATTTGTCTGGAAATTGGTATTTGTAGGTCATAACGGGTCCCTGAGCGTGTGGCAAAACATTGCATGTATAGGTCCACGTTGTGGTATAGCCCCCATATAAAGGTACCTCCCGATATTCGTATTTTAGTTTTTTTTTTGCCACATTTTTTCACGGATTTGTCTAAAAATTAGTATTTGTGGGTCATAGTGGGTTCCAGCTCCGGTGGCGAAACGTTGCATGTAAGGGTCCATGTTTTGGTATAGCCCCCATATAACAGTACCCCCCGATATTCGGTATTTTTATGGTTTTTGCCACATTTTATCACTGATTTGTCTAAAAATTGGTATTTGTGGGTCATAATGGGTCCTAGTTCGTGTAGCGAAACATTGTAATTATAGGTTCACGTTTTGGTATAGCCCCCATATAACGGTACCTCCCGATATTCGGTAATTTGATAATTTTTGCCACATTTTTTGCCACATTGGTATTTGATGGTCATAATGGGTTCCAGCTTCGGTGGCGAAACATTGCATGCATGGGTCCATGATTTGATATAGCCCCCATATAACGGTACATCCCGATATTCGGTATTTTGATGGTTTTTGCAACATTTTTCACTGATTTGTCTAAAAATTGGTATTTGTGGGTCTTATGGGTCCTAGTTTGTGTAGCGAAAAATTGTAATTACAGGTCCACGTTTTGGTGTAGCCCCCATATAACGGTACCTCCCGATATTCGGCATTTTAATGGTTTTTGCCACATTTCTTCTAATGTTTCTTCTACCCTAAGGTGGAGGGTATTAAAAGTTTGGCCCGGCCGAACATAATGTTTTTTACTTGTAATTGTTCATGCTGGAAAAATAATATTTTTCGAGAGTCTGTATTTTATTTTCTCTGCCATTTCTATGGGCTTTTTTGTGTGTGCTGATAATTATTTCATCCTGTTGGTGATTGTCTTTAATATCTTCTACTTGAAAGCTGATAAAACCAATGAGATATTTTGCAAAGTGCTGTGGAAAATTTTTGGAATTTTCGGGTGCTTTAATGTCATTTATTACAGAGGGATTTAAGTATTTTTATACCCTCCACCATACTATGGAGGGTATATTAATTTTGTCATTCCGTTGGTAACTCCTCGAAATACTCGTGTCAGACCCAACAAAGTATATATATTCTAAGACGATTTAGCCATATCCGTCTGTCTGTCTGTGTGTCTGTCTGTTGTAATCACGCTATCTTTCGAACACATTGGGATAGAAGGCTAAAATTTTGCACACATGTATATTTTGCCAGTAGGCAGGTTAAGTTCGTAAATGGGCCATGCAGGTCTAAGTTATCATATAGCCCCCATATAACGGTGCCCCCCGATATTCGGTATTTTGATGATTTTAGCGACATTATTCACCGGAATTGTTTCAAATTTGGCATTTGAAGTTCGTAATGGATACTACTGTTACTATTATATATACAATATTTTTTTCTTCAGAACTATTGAAAGACTACATCTTACGCATCGATCAGCTTTAGCGATTTTCGTCACATTTTCAAGTTCTTCGACTTTTCTTTACCCCTGCAAGAGAATTGCCTATACAGTTCTACGGTTTAGTATAGCACCCATATAACACTACCCCGAGATTTTCGGTATTACCAGGATCTTCGCAACATTACTCACCGGAATTGAGTCAAATTTAGTATTTGGAGTTCGTTATTCGGTATTTTCATGATATTGTATACATTATTCACCGGAATTGTTTCTAATTTCGTATCTGCCGTTCGGAATAGGTACTACAGTCTATGACAGAAAATTACTTATCCAGCATCACGTCTTCGTATAGCCCACATATAAAGATTTCTATTTCGAGGATTTTTTTTTTTAATTTTTGATGTTCCTTCCGAATGGTGGAGGGCAATACAATACTCCAAACTAAATAAACATACAAAGTCAGATACAGCCCAGAAATACATTTGCTAAATTTTATCGAGATCGATTCAGATTTGGATATAGCTCCATATATAACTTCGTCCGATTTACGCTTTATTGTGCACCAAACGTGTAATATTAGCCCAAATGGGATGGAATTTGGCACTTACGACCGAATTGAGCCTAGAAGCTAGCATGTCAAATTTCAGATATAGCTATAGCTCCCATATATATATTGTTCATCCGATTTATTGTATTTGTTACCCACAGCCGTAATATGCACTCCGTAACAACGATATTCAGCGAAATATAACAAATACAGCTCAGAAATATCTTTGGCAAATTTTATCGAGATCGGTTCAGATTTGGATATAGCTCCCATATATATATTTATCTGATTTCAAATTAATTTTGCACCAAATGGGCAAGACAATTCCGAATTTGAAATATACAAATTCTTCGGCATATTTAGTCCTTTGAACTTTAAATTATAATTATAATCATAGCGTGAATGATTGAATTCTACCATAAAAACTATCAATTGTTATGCGGAGCTCTACTAAATTAGCAAAGTGGGGTAGGGTATCATAAAGTAAAGACTTTCTTTACTGGTTTTTACTTGTTTTTGCTACAATGCTTTAATAACAATTATTATAGTTAGCTACATTTTTATTTTCCCTCCAAATCAATGCAAATGTCTTCATAATTATTCTTTAAATACCTTCGGCCTTCCCAGTCCCTGTCACAATACTCCACGAGTCACTTGCGAACTAAATAAACATACAAAGTTAATGAATCTGGTCTCCTCGAGGCACAATGTAATCCTGCTCCTCTATATATGTATATAGATATATATATATATATATATATATATATATATATATATATATATATATATATATATATATATATATATATATATATATATATATATATATATATATATATATATTACAAACAAACAAACAAACATACAAACATTTCCCTCTTTTATATATATATATATATATATATATATATATATATATATATATATATATATATATATATATCTATAAAAGAGGGAAATGTTTGTATGTTTGTTTGTTTGTAATTTATGGACTCGAAAACCGCTGAATAGATTTTCCTGAAAATTTCCATATATACTGCAACATCGTCTGAAAGTAACATAGGCTATATACATTTTTGAATTTCCACTTGGAACTGGATATATAGCATCAGAATCGGAGTTACCTCCCTAAAAAATTTAGATTTTATATGCACATATCTATTGATTGGTTGAAGATACAGTCTCCAAATTTGGAATACGTAACGGAATTTGGAACAAAAATAAGTTTGCCAAATTATATTGTAATCGGTTCAGATTTGGATATAGCTCCCATATATATTTTCGACCGATTTCGTTCATTTGATGCCTCAAACACAATATGAATGTTCGATTCCAATGAAATTTGGAATGTGTGACGGGATTTAATCCGAAAATAAATTTGTCAAATTATATTGAAATCGGTTCAGATTTGGATATAGCTCCCATATATATTTTCGACCGATTTCATGTATTTTATGCACCATACACGATATGTATGTTCGATTCCAAAGAAATTTGGAATATGTAACGGGATTTTGATTAGAAAATAAATTAGTCAAATTATATTAAAATCGGTTCAGATTTGGATATAGCTCCCATATATATTTTCCGCCGATTTCACATATTTGATGCACAAAACACGACACGTATTTCCGATTCCAACGAAATTCGGCATGAGTGGCTAAATTTGGTACAAAGCTCCCAAATATATACTCAGCCGATTTCACATATTTGATGCACCCAAAGCGAGAGAGACAAAATCTGGCACCAGCAAAAATTGCCAAATTATATTGAAATCAGTTGAGGTTTGGATATAGGTAGCATATATATTTCGGCCGATTTCATACATATTATACACCAAACACGATATATATGACCGATTCCAATGAAATTCAGAATGTGTGGTGGAATTTGGTTATAATAAATGTGATAAATTAATTGGAAATTAGTTAAGATTTGGATATAGCTCCCATATATATATTCTCGGCCGATTTCACATATTTGACGCACCAATTTCAATGAATTATGAAAGGTGTGGCGGAGTTTTGTGTAAAAGTAATTTTTTTAAAATTATATTTAAATCGGATCAGATTGCGATATGATTTTAATAAGAACCATTGACCCACAACGCCTTAGGCTAACACTAAAAAACAACACAACAATTTATTTGAAATACGCTTATTACGGCGAAGTATGTTGCTATCTAGAATTCATTATTGCGAGAGAAAAACCACTCTACCTAAAAAAATTGCAGTTTCCTGCACGCTTGGTATTTGCTATGAAATAAATAAATCCAAAGGACAAACCCTTCGTGTATGCATGTCATGTTACTGCTTTTGTAATGATTTTGTTTATTAACGCATTAAATTAGTGCAATATTTTTTTTTGCTTTTCTTTATTTTTAAATTTGCTTTTCTTTATCCAACATATATTCGTAAATAAAATTTTGAATGCATATAAAATCAAAAGGGGTATATATATATATATATATATACATATATACACTAGCTGGCCCGGTCCGCGTGGACCTGCACAGACAATTTTCTGTCCTAGGCTGTAGTATCGATTACGAACTTCAAATACCAAATTTTAAACAATTCCGGTTAATAATGTTGCTAAAATCATCAAAATACCGAATATAGGGAGGTACCGTTATATGGGGGCTTTACGAAGACGTGAACCTGCATTGTTGTGCCAAATTTTGAAGCTTTATGTCAGATAATGTGGGCTGTCGTGATTTCAATAGACGGACATCATCAAACCGACTAAGAATTGTGAATATATATACACCTAAGTCTGTTTTTACACGGTAGATTGGTTCCAGAAGGAGCCGTGTAAAAAAAACGTGTAAAAAAAGACATTGATCTTATGCAAAAATATGTGATTTGTTCCTAATCTCTAAAACCTATTAAAATTAGCAAAAAACAAGAATTTTTAATTTTTTTCTTCACGAAACACGTCTTATTGCATTGACAGTTCACAAAATATTAACACGTTTCAATTGCTCTGACCAGTAAATTTTATTGTATGCACATAAAGGGAATTCCCCTAAATTAGTGATATTTACATTTGCTTTGACCAGTAAAAATTATTTGTACGCGCTAAAGGGGAATTCACTTAAATCTTTAAGGTAGTGTTCGCAAACTATCGATACTATCGATGGTTTCAGACGCTTTTCTTTCATAAATACTTTTTTGTGATATGAACATATTTCGCAAAAATTAAATTTGACAAAAAAATTAAGTTCATAAAGTTTCAAATCGTGCTAAATGGAATAAAATTGTGTAAAAAAAATAAAAATATTCAATTTTCAAACCGTGTTATATCAAAACCGTGTACAAAAAGACCGTGTAAAAACAGACTTAGGTGTATATAGTTTATGATATATACGACGAATATTTTGGGATGTTACAAACGTAATGAAAAGGTTAATAGTATACCTACATTTTCAAGGTGGAGGGTATAAAAATTGCGCATGCAGGCCCACGTCTTCGAATATGTCCCATATAACGGTACCTTCCGATATTCTGTACATTGATGTTTTTAGCGACATTTTTTGCCGGAATTGTTTCAAATTGTTATTCTGTAAATGTTCTTTCCACATCCCATCTTACAACCATTAGTATAGACAGCTATAGCATATAAAGGTTGTCAATGATTTTGACTTCGCTTCCGACATTTTTAAGTTTTCTAAGATTTCAGTGAAGTTGGTACCACCACCAAACAAAAACAAATAATTGCCTCATGTACACACTTGATTATATGCCGTTTAAGACCTTTTTACATTCAGAGTTCTGCAAGAGTGGCCTGCGATTAAGCCGATATATTTATTCTGCTGTTGAGCATAGTATCAGTGCATTTTGTAAGGAGCTGGGCGACACGAAGTTTTGCGAGAGAAAGTTATAAATGGATTCGATTGATGACACTCATATTTTTCTTGGTGTGACCTATGACGTCATGCTGTACCATTTCAGCGCATTTGCTTTTATATAGATAAACTTTTAACCTTTATAGGAGTTTTAGTATAAAGGAGTGTTTTAAAAGAAATAGAAAGATAGGAGACTAATTGGTCTGAAGTCGGGTGTGAATAACTTGGTTTCTCAGCTTTGGAAATGTAAGTGACGGCGACTTCCCTCCACAGTAGCGAACATTGCAATAGACACAGGACTTAATCCTTAGAAATCGGTCCTAGAATCGAATCTAAAATGACATCTTAATTATAACACCATCTTGTGGCACATCGGCATTCGTTTTTGAGACAAAATTGGCATTGATGCAAATGGGAATAAAGTCGTAAACTCTATCACATTCTTTCGTCCGGAGTGAACAATAATAACTAAAATATAGGCTGTAAATTTTAAAATATATTCTTTGAAGCAAGTTAGAATGATTATATCAAGTCAGAGTTTTCGCCCGTGAGGAATGTCTGTAAATAGGAATAGTACAAGTTCTTCAAAAAGTTCTTTGAGGGTTTTATTTATGCCTTCCAAAGCCCACTTCTGTGAGACTCTCAACATTGGTAAAATTTGGCCAAGGCCGAAAGAAATCGGGAAAGCAAGAGTCGAAAGTATGTGTCTACTAATTGAAATTCGTTAATTATCGTTCTAAAAGTTGCCCAAGTTGTCTAGTTGTGATAAAGATAATGCCTGGCGTCAATCTTTGTTGATTTCTTCTGCCGAAAGTTTTATTAGTTTAAAGCTAAACTTCTTCCAATAAGACATACAAACAAAGGAACGGATGTAAATTTTAAAATAAAATGCAGGCAGACGAGACAACGTATCTAACACATCAATCTAAGAGAATTATTGTAGTTCAATATGAAATAATTCTCATTCACTTCATGACACTCCCCGAATGAGTTGTTCAGTTCTGGGCTTTGGAATTCGTAAAGTGCTGGTATTTGACCGAGGATACACGAAGTTGACTTGTGGCAGGGTCCGCCGACCAACTGGTACTCAACATAGCCAAAGCTTCATGTGATTTGCTCGCTTTCGACCGTGTACGATCGTTTCTTCTCATTTCAGGCTAAGAAAGCCAAAGCGACCAGTTAAAACCAAACATCTGACTACTACTGTCTATGTAAAACTGTCTATGTAGGTCCAGGTCTTCGTACAACCCCATATAACGGTACCTCCCTCCCGTCTGTCTGTTGTAATCACGCTATCTTTCGGACGAATTGAGATAGAAGGCTAACATTTTGCACATATGTTTATTTTTCCAGTAGGCAGGTTAGGTTTGTACATGGGCCAAGTAGGTGTAGGTAGGCCATGTATTTTAAAAATATTAGGTGCATTTTTCACCAGAATTGTGTTAAGTTTGGTATTTGAAGTTCGTAATGGATACTACAGACTAAGACAGAAAACTGTCTATGTAGGTCCAGGTCTTCGTACAACCCCATATAACGGTACCTCCCGATATTTGGTATTTCGATGATTTTAGCGACATTGTTTACCGGAATTTTTTTCATATTTAGTATTTGAAGTTTGTAATCGATACTACAGCCTAGGACAGAAAATTGTCTGTGCAGGTCCACGTCTTCGTAGAGCACCCATATAATGGTACCTCCCGATATTCGGTATTTGAAAACCAGTAAAGAAAGCCCTAAAGTCGGGCGGGGCCGACTTTATGATACCCTACACCACTCTGCTAATTTAGTTGAGCTCCACATAACAATTAAAAGTTTTTATGGGAGAATTCAATCATACACACTATGATTATAATTATAATTTAAGGTTCAAGGGACTAAATATGTCGAAGGATTTGTATCTTTTAAATTCGGACTTTTATTGCCCATTTGGTGCAAAATTAATTTCAGATAAAGATATATATGGGAGCTATATCCAAATCTAAACCGATCTCGATAAAATTTGGCAAAGATATTTCTGAGCTGTATTTGATATATTTCCCTGATTATCGTTGTTACGGAGTGCATATTACGGCTGTGGGTAACAAATATAACAAATCGGATGAACAATATATATGGGAGCTATACCTATATCTGAACCGATCCGAACCAAATTTGACATACTAGCTTCTAGACTCAATTCGGTCGGAAGTGCCAAATCCCATCCCATATGGACAAATATTAGACGTTTGGTACACAAAAAAAAAGTAAATCGGACGAAATTATATATGGGAGCTATATCCAAATCTGAACCGATCTCGATAAAATTTGGCAAAGACATTTCTGAGCTATATTTGAAATATTTCCCCAAATATTGTTGTTGCAGAGTGCATATTAAGGCTGCGGAGAACAAAAATAACAGATCGGATGAACAATATATATGGGAGCTATAGCTATATATATATATAAATGCGAACTGTACTTTGTTTACAAAAATACATGGACACACGGACGGACGGACATGCATAAATCGACTCAGAATGTGATTCTATGCAGATCATCAAAAGGAACAATGGGTCTATCTCGTTTCCTTTTGCCTGTTACAAACAAATGCACAAAGACATAATACCCTGACCACCTTGTGGTATAGGGTATAAAGAAGCTAAGTTCGGAAAACCGAGCTTTTAATGCCCACCAACATTCGGAAAGAACATTTTTTTTGCATTCTACTTTTTTAAACCATTTTTTCGTTAATGCTTTATTTAAAAAAAAATTAAAGTAATTTTTTAGAGGAGCAGGATTACATTGTGGCTCGAGGAGACCAGATTCATTAACTTTGTATGTTTATTTAGTTTGCAAGTGACTCGTGGAGTATTGTATTGCCCTCCACCATTCGGAAGGAACATCAAAAATTAAAAAAAAAATCCTCGAAATAGAAATCTTTATATGTGGGCTATACGAAGACGTGATGCTGGATAAGTAATTTTCTGTCATAGACTGTAGTACCTATTAGAAACAATTCCGGTGAATAATGTATACAATATCATGAAAATACCGAATAACGAACTCCAAATACTAAATTTGACTCAATTCCGGTGACTAATGTTGCGAAGATCTTGTTAATACCGAAAATCTCGGGGTAGTGTTATATGGGTGCTATACTAAACCGTAGAACTGTATAGGCAATTCTCTTGCAGGGGTAAAGAAAAGTCAAAGAACTTGAAAATGTGACGAAAATCGCTAAAGCTGATCGATGCGTAAGATGTAATCTTTCAATAGTTCTGAAGAAAAAAATGTTGTATATATAATAGTAAGAGTAGTATCCATTACGAACTTCAAATGCCAAATTTGAAACAATTCCGGTGACTAATGTCGCTAAAATCATCAAAATACCGAATATCGGGGGGCACCGTTATATGGGGGCTATATGATAACTTAGACCTACATGGCCCATTTACGAATTTAACCTGCCTACTGGCAAAATATACATGTGTGCAAAATTTTAGCCTTCTATCCCAATGTGTTCGAAAGATAGCGTGATTACAACAGACAGACACACAGACAGACAGACGGACATGGCTAAATCGTCTTAGAATATATATACTTTGTTGGGTCTGACACGAGTATTTCGAGGAGTTACCAACGGAATGACAAAATTAATATACCCTCCATAGTATGGTGGAGGGTATAAAAATACTTAAATCCCTCTGTAATAAATGACATTAAAGCACCCGAAAATTCCAAAAATTTTCCACAGCACTTTGCAAAATATCTCATTGGTTTTATCAGCTTTCAAGTAGAAGATATTAAAGACAATCACCAACAGGATGAAATAATTATCAGCACACACAAAAAAGCCCATAGAAATGGCAGAGAAAATAAAATACAGACTCTCGAAAAATATTATTTTTCCAGCATGAACAATAACAAGTAAAAAAACATTATGTTCGGCCGGGCCAAACTTTTAATACCCTCCACCTTAGGGTAGAAGAAACATTAGAAGAAATGTGGCAAAACCATTAAAATGCCGAATATCGGGAGGTACCGTTATATGGGGGCTACACCAAAACGTGGACCTATAATTACAATGTTTCGCTACACAAACTAGGACCCACAAATACCAATTTTTAGACAAATCAGTGAAAAATGTTGCAAAAACCATCAAAATACCGAATATCGGGATGTACCGTTATATGGGGGCTATATCAAATCATGGACCCATGCATGCAATGTTTCGCCACCGAAGCTGGAACCCATTATGACCAACAAATACCAATGTGGCAAAAATCATCAAATTACCGAATATCGGGAGGTACCGTTATATGGGGGCTATACCAAAACGTGAACCTATAATTACAATGTTTCGCTACACGAACTAGGACCCATTATGACCCACAAATACCAATTTTTAGACAAATCAGTGAAAAAATGTGGCAAAAACCATAAAAATACCGAATATCGGGAGGTACTGTTATATGGGGGCTATACCAAAACATGGACCCTTACATGCAATGTTTCGCCACCGGAGCTGGAACCCACTATGACCCACAAATACTAATTTTTAGACAAATCCGTGAAAAAATGTGGCAAAAAAAAACTAAAATACCGAATATCGGGAGGTACCTTTATATGGGGGCTATACCACAACGTGAACCTATACATGCAATGTTTTGCCACACGCTCAGGGACCCGTTATGACCTACAAATACCAATTTCCAGACAAATCCGTGAAAAAATGTGGCATAAATCATCAAAATACCGAATATCGGGAGGTACCGTTATATGGGGACTATACCAGAACGTGGACCGATATATCTCATTTTCAATACCAATCATCCTAGACACAATGCAAATAGCTCTGCTAAATTTTGACGCTCTACGTCAAATAATGTGGGCTGTATCGTGATTTCAACAGACAGACAGACGGACAGACAGACAGACGGACATCGTTAAATCGACTTAGAATTTTATGCTCATTATGAATATATATACTTTATGGGGTCTAAGACGAATATTTAAGGATGTTACAAACGGTATGACAAAGTTAATATACCCTCCTTTCCAAGTTGGAGGGTATAAAAATAACGGAATCGTCAAGCAATGCACTATTTGCAAAGAAAAGCCATTTATATGATAGGCACAGCCTGGAAATACATCGCGAGATCTCCGGATCACGACGACTTTGAATTAATTACAAAAATTTTAGACCAAACAATCCAAAACAATAACCAACAAGTAATAATAAATGACATTTTTACAGAAAGGTTACAAACCCTAACCCAAATTACAAATCAAATAGAAAAAGCCATAAAAAAAGATAACAACTATGTAAATGAAGCTGCACTCAGCATGCAATTAAAACTGAGATATACAAAAGAAGAACTAACAAATATTAAATTTGGAATACAATGGGCTTTGCTAACTATTGTAAACATATTTTTATTAAATAACAAAATACCCTCCACCATTTGGTACAAATTTGACAATTTCCAAAAATTTCCGAGATCCTTTTTGAGTAAGTGATGCGTAATAAAAAGCAGAAGTAAGTGCAATCCTTTTTGACAAAATATCGCGTAAGGATCACGTTGATCTTAAACGCGATGCACGCTAGCTACTTCACCCGCGATAATTAATTAAAAATAAACAAGTTTAAAAGCAGTAAATTCGGCCGGGCCGAACTTTGAATACCCTCCACCTTTTGGAACGAATTAAAAATTTTCAAGAAATTAAATTCTTAAAAAATTCTGTTAAACTTTTAAAAATACCAAATATAGCCGTCTATTGGGGACTATAGGACGTGTACCTACATAGGCATTATTTGTCATAAGCCATTACCATATTCAAACTTGAAATAAACAGTGAATAATGTAGCTAAAATCGTCAAAATACCGAATATAGGGAGGTACCGTTATATGGGAGCTATACGAAGACGTTGACCTGCACAGACATTTTTCTGTCTTAGGGTGTAGTATCCATTTCGAACTTCAAATACCAAATTTTAAACAATTCCGGTGAATAATGTCGCTAAAATCATCAAAATACCGAATATCGGGAGGTACCGTTACATGGCCCATTTACGAACTTAACCTGCCTACTGGAAAAATAAACATGTGTGCAAAATTTTAGCCATCTATCTCAATTCATTCGAAAGACAGCGTGATTACAACAGACATACAGACGGACAGACACACAGACAGACAGGCGGACAGACAGACAGACATCGCTAACTTAACTAATCGACTTAGAATTTTACGCTGATCAAGAATATATATACTTTGTTGGGTCTGCTATGAGTATTTCAAGGAGTTACAAACGGAATGACAAAGTTAATATAGGGTATATTAACTTTGTCATTCCGTATGGTGTAGGGTATAAAATTGAGAAACATTTTTAAAGAACAATATACACTGATATGTGAAAAAAGTGAACTGTTGAAGACATACAAAACGTGTTTTTTTAAAAAGGAGAAAAAATTTATTAAGAGCTAAAAAAGCCGATTGAAAACAAAAAACGTTTTTTTAAATAAAGTGTGAACAGCTTATCCGAATACTGAAACAAGTAAAAAAGCTGTAAGTTCGGCCGGGCCGAACTTTTAATACCCTCCACCAACTGGTACAAATTTGACAATTTCCAAAAAAAAAAATAAAATTAAAATCCGTTAAAAATTCTGTTAAAATCTTAAAAATATCGAATGCTTATACGACGACGTGGACCTGCATAGGCAACTTTTGTCATAAGTTATCACAATATTTAAATGCGAAACTTGAAGAAAAATCGGTTTTACAATTTAGCTAAAATCATCAAAATACCGAATATAGGGGGTAGCTTTATACGGGGGCTATACGAAGACGTGGACCTGCACAGATTTGAAACAATCCCGGTAAATAATGTCGCTAAAATCATCAAAATACCGAATATCGGGAGGTACCGTTATATGGGGGCTATATGATAACTTGGACCTACATGGCCCATTTACGAACTTAACATGCCTACTGGCAAAATATACACGTCTGCAAAAATTTAGCCTTCTATCTCAATTTGTTCGAAAGATAGCGTGATTACAACAGACAGACAGACGGACATGGCTAAATCGTCTTAGAATTTTACGCTGATCAAGAATATATATACTTTGTTGGGTCTGACATGAGTATTTCGAGGAGTTACAAACGGAATGACAAAATTAATATACCCTCCATAGTCTGGTGGAGGGTATAAAAGAAGCTAAGTTCGGCAAACCGAGCTTTTAATGCCCTCCACCATTCGGAAGGAACATTTTTTTTGCGATAGTCATGTGTATATACTGGATATAGTGTTTATATATAGGGTTTGTCGCTGATACTATATATATATATACACCAAAATTCCAGTCTATCTATCGGTTCGGACAGTCTATCTGTCTGTTCGCACAAATCAAAATTGTACCAAATTTATTACCCATCAGTAGGAAATTTCAAAATTTCTGTATACCGCAACCCTACACCCCAATTTCCAAATCTACCTCCTTAATCATACCATCCCATAGATATTATATTTCCCAATTTTAGAATTCCGACTTACTTTTCCCAACTCCAATTTGTACACATTTTGGTACCATTTAGTTCATATAATTTTACATTTCCATATTAACCTGCATCATACAACCCAATAGAAATCGTATTTCATAATATTAGGATTCCAGCCCTATCGGTTCACCCAAATCCTAATTGTTTTAAAATGTAGTACCATTCAAACCAAGCCTTCCTACTTAAATAAATACATTTTAGTACATAAGTACACATTTTCAAAACCACATATCTCCAACTTACCCTCCGTCAGTAATTTTATTTCCAATTTTTTCTTGGTTCACCCAAAATAACCTACATACATCATTCCTACAATAAAATGGTAATCTATATTTCAATTCCAACTCTATTGGTTCTCCCAAAACCGAATTTAGTACACATCAGTACGAATTTCCATAACTATCTACATTCCTCATTTCTAAACTGAAATAGTAATCTTATTTCTAAGTTACAGGATTCCAGCTCCATCGGTTCACGAAAATCGAAATTGTACCAAATTTAGTACTTTTCGTGCACATTAGTACACATTTCGAAAACTTCCTCCATATCCCAATCCTCCACTCCACCAGTAATTGTAATTTTAAATTTCAAGATTCCATCTCCATCCGTTCCTCCAAATTCTATTTGTACCATATTTAGTACCGCTTTGTACTTTTCGCATACATGAGTACGCACTTCCGAAATGACCTCTTTTCATCGACTCTACTTCTCAACCTAGATTCCAAACCTCAAGGTTTTAGCTCTAACCGTTCACAAGCTACACATATAGTGCGAATTTCCAAAAACCCTTCAGTACATCAGTCATTCTATCTCCTTTGTTTCCTAAAGTACAAAGGGTACCATATTTAGTACATTTTAATCATTTTTGTAGAATTCTAGTACAAATTTCCAAAAGCCCAGCTATTGTAACCCCATCGGACCAAGTGTAACCCCTACCCAAAATTTCAAGATACTACCTTCAGCCGTTTCTTCTAGGCATTGATGAATCGTTAAGTCAGTCAGTCAATTACTTTATTACCTTGGCGGTTCGGCAACTTCTTAGCCTATCAATGAAATGAAAATTCTTTTGGGTTTATTGGGGAGGCCGCAAAATGCGACTTCGCCTTAATTTATTCAAATCAGAACTGTATCTTTTCCAACTGATTATCTTTTCCAAATTACCTTAAGCTGAACGAAAAATAAAGTAAGCCTGGGAAACGCTTAGTAAGCAACATCTCGGAGTAGTGCAGACAATACACCTCAATAAAGTGAGGGTGTAAAGTTACATACTGAAGGTATTATACTATTAGTTGAATACAGAAGGTATGCCACTTGGACAAATGCGTCAACCAGGAACTCCTTGTGTGGATTTTCAGACAATTCCGTTGAAAATTGTGGGTAAAATCATCAAAATACCGAATATCGGGAGGAACCGTTATATGGGGACTATACCAGAACGTGGACCGATATATCTCATTTTCAATACCAACCATCCTAGACACAATGCAAATAGCTCTGCTAAATTTTGGAGCTCTACGTCAAATAATGTGGGCTGTATCGTGATTTCAACAGACAGACGGACAGACAGACAGACAGACGGACATCGTTAAATCGACTTAGAATTTTATGCTGATTATGAATATATATACTTTATGGGGTTTAAGACGAATATTTAAGGATGTTACAAACGGAATGACAAAGTTAATATACCCTCCTTTCCAAGGTGGAGGGTATAATAAAGTAAGCCTGGGAAACGCTTAGTAAGCAACATCTCGGAGTAGTGCAGACAATACACCTCAATAAAGTGAGGGTGTAAAGTTACATACTGAAGGTATTATACTATTAGTTGAATACAGAAGGTATGCCACTTGGACAAATGTGTCAACCAGTATGATACGTTGTCGTATGGAAGGTATGGCAACATGCATGAATCAAACACACTACAACTCCCTTTTTAACAAAGAATAATCAACGATTAAAATTGATTATTCTTAGTTAAATTTGAATAAATTATGTCTTATTATTTATTCATATAAGTGCTGCCTTCATTTAAAGTTTGTTAGTTCTTGTTAATTTTAAATTTTAATTTAATATTTACAATTTACTCATATTGGTTTCTTTTGTATACAAACTAATACTTACAACTATATTTAATGTTACTTTCTAAATACGGTTACAATTTTTGTTCTATAATATATTTTGAAGTAGACAAAAAAAATTATTAAATAAGCACAACGAAAAATAGCATTTTTTGTAGTATTAAAACAGTTTTAAAATACTCTAGCCATTCGTCCCAATCCGTTCGCTCTAATGAGACATAAGAACGAATATTTTCATTAAATGTCCTATGTGACCTTTCTATGGATCCAACTATTCGATGTCGAGGGGACATGTTTCACATCTAACATCTTAAAAGTTCCCCAGTTCTTCTGTCAGTTAAATTTTTTTTCATTGGTCCGTATATAAGTACAAAGTTTTCAAATATTTCCGTACCTATAGTTTATGTCCGTTTTGTCGGGTATTGGTATAGTAAACAGGTACTTGGTGAGATCACATATTATTGTCACAGCGTATTCGTTACCGCTGTTTGACTTAATAAACGGACCTATTGTGTCAATAACGAGAATATCAAAGGCACTTGCTGGGGTTTCCGTTATTGACATACGTTCTTTCGTCCTTTTTAAGGGACTTGTTCTCTTGGCATTTACTGCAATTTTAACATAGTTTTTGATGTTGCTGGGGTTTCTGTTATGAACATAGGTTCTTTCGTCCTTTTAAGGAACTTGTTCTATTGGCATTTACTGCAATTTTTA
The DNA here is from genome assembly GCF_030504385.1 of Musca domestica. Lineage (NCBI taxonomy): Eukaryota > Metazoa > Arthropoda > Insecta > Diptera > Muscidae > Musca > Musca domestica. The sequence goes on along the minus strand of NW_026712328.1, from coordinate 8,275,294 downwards.
ACAAAGTTTTTGATGTCTTTAGACATTCCTTTCCAACGATATTTAGTGCGGAGTTTTCTGACATTCTTTTGATGCCAGGGTGGCCTCCGTATAATGGGTCATTATGATACATTTGTAGGAGTTCTCTTTTCTGCTCGTCTAATTTTGGCGTTAACGCTATTGTTAGTTTCTTTAATAACTGGTTCGCACAGTTTTTGAAATAATTGCTTCGAATCACGTTGAATAAATCTTCATTTAATGAGAGTTGCAATTTGAATAATCCTTTATTACCGGTTATTTTCTCCAACCTAGGATGGAATTGATTTAGATCAAAGCTTCCATTAGCAATAGGGTCATCAATCTTTACAATTTCTAAAGTTTTTCTACCGTATTTAAGGGTACACTTTGGAGTTATACCAGAGAGAGAAATGTTTAGACGAACACTTTTTTACCTCCTTTGCATTTACGGGTTCGTATACCCTAGGAATGCCTGATACGCTTTTTAATTTTTTTTCTTCTTGTGTTTGGTCTTTCTTTGATTTTGACCGATATGATATGGTCAAAATCAATTCTGGAGAGGACATCGGCTCCACAGTTGTCCTTTCCTTTTATGTACTGTATTTAAAAGTCATATTCTTCTAGGTCCAATCTCATGCGCGCAAATTTTGAAGATGGGTTCTTCAAAGAGAACAAGTAGGCCAATGGGCGGTGATTACTTCTCCCCAAAAATTTTGTACCATATATGTATGGTCTAAAGAATTTTATTGCCCAATGTACTGCTGCGAGTTCTTGTTCAATTACAGATTTGTTGCTTTCACCTTTGGTAAAGGATCTTGATCATCCAAAAGTCATATTCTTCTAGGTCCAATCTCATGCGCGCTAATTTTGAAGATGGATTCTTCAAAGATAACAAGTAGGCCAATGGGCAGTGACAATTTTAGAATTCCGACTTACTTTTCACCCCAACACCAATTTGTACACATTTTGGTACCATTTAGTTCATATTAGTTCATATTTTACATTTCCATATTAACCTGCATCATACAACCCAATAGAAATCGTATTTCATAATATTAGGATTCCAGCCCTATCGGTTCACCCAAATCCTAATTATTTTAAAACGTTGTACCATTCAAACCAAGCCTTCCTACTTAAATAAATACATTTTAGTACATAAGTACACATTTTCAAAACCACATATCTCTAACTTACCCTCCGTCAGTAATTTTATTTCCAATTTTTTTTTTTTTGGTTCACCCAAAATAACCTACATACATCATTCCTACAATAAAATGGTAATCTATATTTCAACTCCAACTCTATTGGTTCTCCCAAAACCGAATTTAGTACACATCAGTACGAATTTCCATAACTATCTACATTCCTCAGTTCTAAACTGAAATAGTAATCTTATTTCTAAGTTACAGGATTCCAGCTCCATCGGTTCACGAAAATCGAAATTGTACCAAATTTAGTACTTTTCGTGCACATTAGTACACATTTCGATTCATTCGAAAGACAGCGTGATTACAACAGACATACAGACGGACAGACACACAGACAGACAGGCGGACAGACAGACAGACATCGCTAACTTAACTAATCGACTTAGAATTTTACGCTGATCAAGAATATATATACTTTGTTGGGTCTGACATGAGTATTTCAAGGAGTTACAAACGGAATTAAAATAAAAATGTACCTAACTATAATAATAGTCATAGGCATTGTAGCAAAACAAGTAAAACAAGTAAAAAAGCTGTAAGTTCGGCAGGGCCGAACTTTTAATACCCTCCACCATTTGGTACAAAATTTGGCAATTTCCAAAAAAAAAAAAAAAAAAAATTAATAATAATAAAATTCGTTATAAACTCTTTTAATATATTAAAAATACCGAATACATATACGACGACATGGACCTGCATAGGCAACTTTTGTCATAAGTTATCACAATATTTAAATGCGAAACTTGAAGAAAAATCGGTTTTACAAATTAAGCTAAAATCATCAAAATACCGAATATAGGGGGTAGCTTTATATGGGGGCTATACGAAGACGTGGACCTGCACAGACAATTTTCTGGCATGGGCTGAAGTATCACTTACGAACTTCACATGCGAAATTTGAAACAATCCCGGTAAATAATGTCGCTAAAATCATCAAAATACCGTTTATGGGGGGGGGGGGGGGTACGGCATATGGGGGCTATTCGAAGACGTGGACCTACATGGCCCATTTTCTGTTTTATGCTACAGTATCTATTACAAACTTCAAATACCAAAATTTGGAATGATTCCGTTAAATAATGTCGATAAAATCATCAAAATACCGAATATCGGGGGGTACCGTTATATGGGGGTTATACGAAGACGTGAACCTGCACAGATAATTTTCTGTCCTAGGCGGTAGTATCCATTACGAACTTCAAATGTCAAATTTCAAACAATTCCGTTAAATAATGTCGCTAAAATCATCAAAATACCGAATATCGGGAGGTACCGTTATATGGGGGCTATATGATAACTTGGACCTACATGGCCCATTTACGAATTTAACCAGCCTACTGGCAATATATATACGTCTGCAAAAATTTAGCCTTCTATCTCAATATGTTCGAAATATAGCGTGATTACAACAGACAGACAGACGGATACGGCTAAATCGTCTTAGAATTTTACGCTGATCAAGAATATATATACTTTGTTGGGTCTGACATAAGTATTTCGAGGAGTTACAAACGGAATGACAAAATTAATATACCCTCCATAGTATGGTGGAGGGTATAAAAGAAGCTAAGTTCGGCAAACCGAGCTTTTAATGCCCTCCACCATTCGGAAGGAACATTTTTTTTGCGATAGTCATGTGTATATACTGGATATAGGGTTTGTCGCTGATACTATATATATATATATATACACCAAAATTCCAGTCTATCTATCGGTTCGGACAGTCTATCTGCCTGTTCGCACAAATCAAAATTGTACCAAATTTATTACCCATCAGTAGGAAATTTCAAAATTTCTGTATACCGCATTTTAGAATTCCGACTTACTTTTCACCCCAACTCCAATTTGTACACATTTTGGTACCATTTGGTGCAAAATTTGGCAATTTCCAAAAAAAAAAAAAAAAAAAAAAAAAACAAGTAAAAAAGTAGTAAGTTTGGCCGGGCCGAACTTTGAATACCCTCCACCATTTGGAACGAATTAGAAAATTTTCAAAAAATAAAATCCAATAAAAATTCTTTTAAAATCTTTAAAATATCTAATATAGGAATGTGCCGATATATGGGGGGATATACGATATATGGGGGATATATGGAAAATGTGGCTAAAATCATCAAAATACCGAATATCGCGGGGTACCGTTATATGGGAGCTATACGTTATCGTTAACATATATAGAGAATTCTCTGTCGGTGGGTAAAGTGCTCACAAAGAACCCCTTGTGTACAAAGAACCCCTTGTGACCATTCCGTTGAAAAATATGGCTAAAAACATCAAAATACCCAATATCGGGGGTACCGTTATATGAGGGCTGTACAATATCGTGGACCTATATAGATAATCCTCTGCCGAGGTATAAAGTACCCTCAAGGAATTCCTTGTGTGGATTTTCAGACAATTCCGATGAAAAATGTGGGTCAAATCATAAAATACCGAATATCGGGAGGTACCGTTATATGGGGAATATACGATATCGTGGACCTGTATAGACAATTCTCTCTCAGGGGGTGAAGTTCTCACAAGGAACTACTTGTGTTGATTTTAAGACAATTCCATTGAAAAGCGTGGCTAACACCATCAAAATACCGAATATCGGAGGTTACAGTTATATGGGGGACATACGATATTGTGGACCTATATAGACACTTCATTTTGAGGAGGTAAAATGCCCACAAGGGACTCCTTTTGTGGATTTTCAGACAATTCCGTTGACAAATGTGGGTAAAATCATCAAAATACCAAATATCGGGGGTACCGTTATATGGGGGCTATACGATATTGTGGACCTATATAGATAATTCTCTGCCGAGGTATAAAGTACCCACAAGGAACTCCTTGTGTGGATTTTCAGACAATTCCGTTGAAAAATGTGGGTAAAATCATCAAAATACCGAATATCGGGGGGTACCGTTATATGGGGGCTATACGATATTGTGGACCTATATAGATAATTCTCTGCCGAGGTATAAAGTACACACAAGGAACTGCTTGTGTGGATTTTCAGACAATTCCGTTCAAAAATGTGGGTAAAATCAGCAAAATACCGAATATCGGGGGGTACCGTTATATGGGGGCTATACGATATCGTGGACCGATATGGACAATTCTCTGCCGAGGTATATAGTACCCACAAGGAACTCCTTGTGTGGATTTTCAGACAATTACGTTGAAAAATGTGGGTAAAATCATCAAAATACCGAATATCGGGGGGTACCGTTACATGGGGGCTATACGATATCGTGGACCTATATGGACAATTCTCTGCCGAGGTATAAAGTACCCACAAGGAACTCCTTGTGTGGATTTTCAGACAATTCCGTTGAAAAATGTGGGTAAAATCATCAAAATACCGAATATCGGGGGGTACCGTTACATGGGGGCTATACGATATCGTGGACCTATATGGACAATTCTCTGCCGAGGTATAAAGTACCCACATGGAACTCCTTGTGTGGATTTTCAGACAATTCCGTTGAAAAATGTGGGTAAAATCAGCAAAATACCGAATATTGGGGGGTACCGTTTTTTGGGGGCTATACGATATTGTGGACCTATATAGATAATTCTCTGCCGAGGTATAAAGTACCCACAAGGAACTCCTTGTGTGAATTTTCAGACAATTCCGTTGAAAAATGTGGGTAAAATCATCAAAATACCGAATATCGGGGGGTACCGTTATATGGGGGCTATACGATATTGTGGACCTATATAAATAATTCTCTGCCGAGGTATAAATTACCCACAAGGAACTCCTTGTGTGGATTTTCAGACAATTCCGTTCAAAAATGTGGGTAAAATCATCAATATACCGAATATCGGGGGGTACCGTTATATGGGGGCTATACGATATTGTGGACCTATATAGATAATTCTCTGCCGATGTATAAAGTACCCACAAGGAACTCCTTGTGTGGATTTTCAGACAAAATACCGAATATCGGGGGGTACCGTTACATGGGGGCTATACGATATCGTGGACCTATATGGACAATTCTCTGCCGAGGCATAAAGTACCCACAAGGAACTCCTTGTGTGGATTTTCAGACAATTCCGTTGAAAAATGTGGGTAAAATCTTCAAAATACCGAATATCGGGGGGTACCGTTACATGGGGGCTATACGATATCGTGGACCTATATGGACAATTCTCTGCCGAGGTATAAAGTACCCACAAGGAACTCCTTTTGTGGATTTTCAGACAATTCCGTTGAAAAATGTGGGTAAAATCAGCAAAATACCGAATATTGGGGGGTACCGTTATATGGGGGCTATACGATATTGTGGACCTATATAGATAATTCTCCGCCGAGGTATAAAGTACCCACATGGAACTCCTTGTGTGAATTTTCAGACAATTCCGTTGAAAAATGTGGGTAAAATCATCAAAATACCGAATATCGGGGGGTACCGTTACATGGGGGCTATACGATATCGTGGACCTATATGGACAATTCTCTGCCGAGGCATAAAGTACCTACAAGGAACTCCTTGTGTGGATTTTCAGACAATTCCGTTGAAAAATGTGGGTAAAATCTTCAAAATACCGAATATCGGGGGGTACCGTTACATGGGGGCTATACGATATCGTGGACCTATATGGACAATTCTCTACCGAGGTATAAAGTACCCACAAGGAACTCCTTTTGTGGATTTTCAGACAATTCCGTTGAAAAATGTGGGTAAAATCAGCAAAATATCGAATATTGGGGGGTACCGTTATATGGGGGCTATACGATATTGTGGACCTATATAGATAATTCTCCGCCGAGGTATAAAGTACCCACATGGAACTCCTTGTGTGAATTTTCAGACAATTCCGTTGAAAAATGTGGGTAAAATCATCAAAATACCGAATATCGGGGGGTACCGTTATATGGGGGCTATACGATATTGTGGACCTATATAAATAATTCTCTGCCGAGGTATAAATTACCCACAAGGAACTCCTTGTGTGGATTTTCAGACAATTCCGTTTAAAAATGTGGGTAAAATCATCAAAATACCGAATATCGGGGGGTACCGTTATATGGGGGCTATACGATATTGTGGACCTATATAAACAATTCTCTGCCGAGGTATAAAGTACCCACAAGGAACTCCTTGTGTGGATTTTCACACAATTCCGTTGAAAAATGTGGGTAAAATCATCAAAATACCGAATATCGGGGGGTACCGTTACATGGGGGCTATACGATATCGTGGACCTTTATAGATAATTCTCTGCCGAGGTATAAAGTACCCATAAGGAACTCCTTGTGTGGATTTTCAGACAATTCCGTTGAAAAATGTGGGTAAAATCATAAAAATACCGAATATCGGGGGTACCGTTATATGGGGGCTATACGATATCGTGGACCTATATGGACAATTCTCTGCCGAGGTATAAAGAACCCACAAGGAACTCCTTGTGTGGATTTTCAGACAATTCCGTTGAAAAATGTGGGTAAAATCATCAAAATACCGAATATCGGGGGGTACCGTTATATGGGGGCTATACGATATCGTGAACCGATATAGCCCATCTTCGAACTTGACCGTTATATGGGGGCTATATGATAACTTGGACCTACATGGCCCATTTACGAACTTTACCAGCCTACTGGCAAAATATACACGTCTGCAAAAATTTAGCCTTCTATCTCAATTTGTTCGAAAGATAGCGTGATTACAACAGACAGACAGACAGACGGACATGGCTAAATCGTCTTAGAATTTTACGCTGATCAAGAATATATATACTTTGTTGGGTCTGACATGAGTATTTCGAGGAGTTACTAACGGAATGATAAAATTAATATACCCTCCATAGTATGGTGGAGGGTATAAAAGAAGCTAAGTTCGGCAAACCGAGCTTTTAATGCCCTCCACCATTCGGAAGGAACATTTTTTTGCGATAGTCATGTGTATATACTGGATATAGTGTTTATATATAGGGTTTGTCGCTGATACTATATATATATATACTATATACACCAAAATTCCAGTCTATCTATCGGTTCGGACAGTCTATCTGCCTGTTCGCACAAATCAAAATTGTACCAAATTTATTACCCATCAGTAGGAAATTTCAAAATTTCTGTATACCGCAACCCTACACCCCAATTTCCAAATCTACCTCCTTAATCATACCATCCCATAGATATTATATTTCCCAATTTTAGAATTCCGACTTACTTTTCACCCCAACACCAATTTGTACACATTTTGGTACCATTTAGTTCATATAATTTTACATTTCCATATTAACCTGCATCATACAACCCAATAGAAATCGTATTTCATAATATTAGGATTCCAGCCCTATCGGTTCACCCAAATCCTAATTGTTTTAAAATGTAGTACCATTCAAACCAAGCCTTCCTACTTAAATAAATACATTTTAGTACATAAGTACACATTTTCAAAACCACATATCTCTAACTTACCCTCCGTCAGTAATTTTATTTCCAATTTTTTCTTGGTTCACCCAAAATAACCTACATACATCATTCCTACAATAAAATGGTAATCTATATTTCAATTCCAACTCTATTGGTTCTCCCAAAACCGAATTTAGTACACATCAGTACGAATTTCCATAACTATCTACATTCCTCAGTTCTAAACTGAAATAGTAATCTTATTTCTAAGTTACAGGATTCCAGCTCCATCGGTTCACGAAAATCGAAATTGTACCAAATTTAGTACTTTTCGTGCACATTAGTACACATTTCGAAAACTTCCTCCATATCCCAATCCTCCACTCCACCAGTAATTGTAATTTTAAATTTCAAGATGCCATCTCCATCCGTTCCTCCAAATTCTATTTGTACCATATTTAGTACCGCTTTGTACTTTTCGCATACATGAGTACGCACTTCCGAAATGACCTCTTTTCATCGACTCTACTTCTCAACCTAGATTCCAAACGTCAAGGTTTTAGCTCTAACCGTTCACAAGCTACACATAGTGCGAATTTCCAAAAACCCTTCAGTACATCAGTCATTCTATCTCCTTTGTTTCCTAAAGTACAAAGGGTACCATATTTAGTACATTTTAATCATTTTTGTACAGTTCTAGTACAAATTTCCAAAAGCCCAGCTATTGTAACCCCATCGGACCAAGTGTAACCCCTACCCAAAATTTCAAGATACTACCTTCAGCCGTTTCTTCTAGGCATTGATGAATCGTTAAGTCAGTCAGTCAATTACTTTATTACCTTGGCGGTTCGGCAACTTCTTAGCCTATCAATGAAATGAAAACTCTTTTGGGTTTATTGGGGAGGCCGCAAAATGCGACTTCGCCTTAATTTATTCAAATCAGAACTGTATCTTTTCCAAATTAACTTAAGCTAAACGAAAAATAAAGTAAGCCTGGGAAACGCTTAGTAAGCAACATCTCGGAGTAGTGCAGACAATACACCTCAATAAAGTGAGGGTGTAAAGTTACATACTGAAGGTATTATACTATTAGTTGAATACAGAAGGTATGCCACTTGGACAAATGCGTCAACCAGGAACTCCTTGTGTGGATTTTCAGACAATTCCGTTGAAAATTGTGGGTAAAATCATCAAAATACCGAATATCGGGGGGTACCGTTATATGGGGGCTATACGATATCGTGGACCGATATAGCCCATCTCGAACTTGACCTGCTTGCAGACAAAAGAGAGATCTGTGCAAAATTTTAGCTTCCTATCTTAATTCGTTTAGACTGTAGCGTGATTACAACAGACGGACAGACGGACGGACAGGGCTAAATCGTCTTAGAATTTTACTCTGATCAAGAATATATATACTTTGTTGGGTCTAAAATGATTATTTCGATGAGTTACAAACGGAATGACGAACTTAATATACCCTCCATACCTTTTTTGGTGGAGGGTATAAAAAATTAATAATAATAAAATTCGTTAAAAACTCTTTTAATATATTAAAAATACCGAATACATATACGACGACATGGACCTGTATAGGCAACTTTTATCATAAGTTATCACAATATTTAAATGCGAAACTTGAAGAAAAATCGGTTTTACAATTTAACTAAAATCATCAAAATACCGAATATATGGGGCCCATTTACGAACTTAACCAGCCTACTGGCAAAATATACACGTCTGCAAAAATTTAGCCTTCTATCTCAATTTGTTCGAAAGATAGCGTGATTACAACAGACAGACAGACGGACATGGCTAAATCGTCTTAGAATTTTACGCTGATCAAGAATATATATATTTTGTTGGGTCTGACATGAGTATTTCGAGGAGTTACAAACGGAATGATAAAATTAATATACCCTCCATAGTATGGTGGAGGGTATAAAAGAAGCTAAGTTCGGCAAACCGAGCTTTTAATGCCCTCCACCATTCGGAAGGAACATTTTTTTTTTGCGATAGTCATGTGTATATACTGGATATAGTGTTTATATATAGGGTTTGTCGCTGATACTATATATATATATATATATATATATATATATATATACACCAAAATTCCAGTCTATCTATCGGTTCGGACAGTCTATCTGCCTGTTCGCACAAATCAAAATTGTACCAAATTTATTACCCATCAGTAGGAAATTTCAAAATTTCTGTATACCGCAACCCTACACCCCAATTTCCAAATCTACCTCCTTAATCATACCATCCCATAGATATTATATTTCCCAATTTTAGAATTCCGACTTACTTTTCCCAACTCCAATTTGTACACATTTTGGTACCATTTAGTTCATATAATTTTACATTTCCATATTAACCTGCATCATACAACCCAATAGAAATCGTATTTCATAATATTAGGATTCCAGCCCTATCGGTTCACCCAAATCCTAATTGTTTTAAAATGTAGTACCATTCAAACCAAGCCTTCCTACTTAAATAAATACATTTTAGTACATAAGTACACATTTTCAAAACCACATATCTCTAACTTACCCTCCGTCAGTAATTTTATTTCCAATTTTTTCTTGGTTCACCCAAAATAACCTACATACATCATTCCTACAATAAAATGGTAATCTATATTTCAATTCCAACTCTATTGGTTCTCCCAAAACCGAATTTAGTACACATCAGTACGAATTTCCATAACTATCTACATTCCTCAGTTCTAAACTGAAATAGTAATCTTATTTCTAAGTTACAGGATTCCAGCTCCATCGGTTCACGAAAATCGAAATTGTACCAAATTTAGTACTTTTCGTGCACATTAGTACACATTTCGAAAACTTCCTCCATATCCCAATCCTCCACTCCACCAGTAATTGTAATTTTAAATTTCAAGATTCCATCTCCATCCGTTCCTCCAAATTCTATTTGTACCATATTTAGTACCGCTTTGTACTTTTCGCATACATGAGTACGCACTTCCGAAATGACCTCTTTTCATCGACTCTACTTCTCAACCTAGATTCCAAACGTCAAGGTTTTAGCTCTAACCGTTCACAAGCTACACATATAGTGCGAATTTCCAAAAACCCTTCAGTACATCAGTCATTCTATCTCCTTTGTTTCCTAAAGTACAAAGGGTACCATATTTAGTACATTTTAATCATTTTTGTACAGTTCTAGTACAAATTTCCAAAAGCCCAGCTATTGTAACCCCATCGGACCAAGTGTAACCCCTACCCAAAATTTCAAGATACTACCTTCAGCCGTTTCTTCTAGGCATTGATGAATCGTTAAGTCAGTCAGTCAATTACTTTATTACCTTGGCGGTTCGGCAACTTCTTAGCCTATCAATGAAATGAAAACTCTTTTGGGTTTATTGGGGAGGCCGCAAAATGCGACTTCGCCTTAATTTATTCAAATCAGAACTGTATCTTTTCCAACTGATTATCTTTTCCAAATTAACTTAAGCTAAACGAAAAACAAGTAAAAAAACATTAAGTTCGGCCGGGACAAACTTTTAATACCCTCCACCTTAGGGTAAAATAAACATTAGAAGAAATGTGGCAAAAACCATTAAAATGCCGATTATGGGGAGGTACCGTAATATGGGGGCTACACCAAAACGTGGACCTATAATTACAATGTTTCGCCACACGAACTAGGACCCATTATGGCCCACAAATACCGATTTTCAGACAAATCCGTGAAAAAATGTTGCAAAAATCATCAAATTACCGGATATCTGGAGGTACCGTTATATGGGGGCTATACCAAATTTTGGACCCATACATGCAATGTTTTGCCACACGCTCAGGGACCTGCTATGACCTACAAATACCAATTTTAAGACAAATCCGTGCAAAAACGTGCCATAAATCATCAAAATACCGAATATCGGGAGGTACCGTTATATGGGGACTATACCAGAACGTGGACCGATATATCTCATTTTCAATACCAACCATCCTAGACACAATGCAAATAGCTCTGCTAAATTTTGGAGCTCTACGTCAAATAATGTGGGCTGTATCGTGATTTCAACAGACAGACGGACAGACAGACAGACAGACGGACATCGTTAAATCGACTTAGAATTTTATGCTGATTATGAATATATATACTTTATGGGGTTTAAGACGAATATTTAAGGATGTTACAAACGGAATGACAAAGTTAATATACCCTCCTTTCCAAGGTGGAGGGTATAATAAAGTAAGCCTGGGAAACGCTTAGTAAGCAACATCTCGGAGTAGTGCAGACAATACACCTCAATAAAGTGAGGGTGTAAAGTTACATACTGAAGGTATTATACTATTAGTTGAATACAGAAGGTATGCCACTTGGACAAATGTGTCAACCAGTATGATACGTTGTCGTATGGAAGGTATGGCAACATGCATGAATCAAACACACTACAACTCCCTTTTTAACAAAGAATAATCAACGATTAAAATTGATTATTCTTAGTTAAATTTGAATAAATTATGTCTTATTATTTATTCATATAAGTGCTGGCTTCATTTAAAGTTTGTTAGTTCTTGTTAATTTTAAATTTTAATTTAATATTTACAATTTACTCATATTGGTTTCTTTTGTATACAAACTAATACTTACAACTATATTTAATGTTACTTTATAAATACGGTTACAATTTTTGTTCTATAATATATTTTGAAGTAGAGAAAAAAATTATTAAATAAGCACAACGAAAAATAGCATTTTTTGTAGTATTAAAACAGTTTGTAAAATACTCTAGCCATTCGTCCCAATCCGTTCGCTCTAATGAGACATAAGAACGAATATTTTCATTAAATGTCCTATGTGACCTTTCTATGGATCCAACTATTCGATGTCGAGGGGACATGTTTCACATCTAACATCTTAAAAGTTCCCCAGTTCTTCTGTCAGTTAAATTTTTTTCATTGGTCCGTATGTAAGTACAAAGTTTTCAAATATTACCGTACCTATAGTTTATGTCCGTTTTGTCGGGTATTGGTATAGTAAACAGGTACTTGGTGAGATCACATATTATTGTCACAGCGTATTCGTTACCGCTGTTTGACTTAATAAACGGACCTATTGTGTCAATAACGAGAATATCAGAGGCACTTGCTGGGGTTTCCGTTATTGACATAGGTTCTTTCGTCCTTGTTAAGGGACTTGTTCTCTTGGCATTTACTGCAATTTTTAACATAGTTTTTGATGTTGCTGGGGTTTCTCTTATGAACATAGGTTTTTTTCGTCCTTTTAAGGGACTTGTTCTCTTGGCATTTACTGCAATTTTTAACAAAGTTTTTGATGTCTTTAGACATTCCTTTCCGACGATATTTAGTGCGGAGTTTTCTGACATTCTTTTAATGCCAGGGTGGCCTCCGTATGATGGGTCATTATGATACATTTGTAGGAGTTTTCTTTTCTGCTCGTCTAATTTTTACATTAACGCTATTGTTAGTTTCTTTAATAACTGGTTCGCACAGTTTTTGAAATAATTGATTCGAATCACGTTGAATAAATCTTCATTTAATGAGAGTTGCAGTTTGAAAAATCCTTTTTTACCGGTTATTTTCTCCAACCTAGGAAGGAATTGATTTAGATCAAAGCTTCCATTAGCAATAGGGTCATCAATCTTTACATTTTCTAAAGTTTTTCTACCATATTTAAGGGTACACTTTGGAGTTATACCAGAGAGAGAAATGTTTAGGCGAACATTTTTTTACCTCCTTTGCATTTACGGTTTCGTATACCCTAGCAATGCCTGATACGCTTTTTAATTTTTTTCTTCTTGTGTTTGGTCTTTCTTTGATTTTGACCGATATGATATGGTCAAAATCAATTCTGGAGAGGACATCGGCTCCACAGTTGTCCTTTCCTTTTATGTACTGTATTAAAAAGTCATATTCTTCTAGGTCCAATCTCATGCGCGCTAATTTTGAAGATGAATTCTTCAAAGAGAACAAGTAGGCCAATGGGCGGTGATTACTTCTCCCCAAAAATTTTGTACCATATATGTATGGTCTAAAGAATTTTATTGCCCAATGTACTGCTGCGAGTTCTTGTTCAATTACAGATTTGTTGCTTTCACCTTTGGTGAAGGATCTTGATCATCCAAAAGTCATATTCTTCTAGGTCCAATCTCATGCGCGCTAATTTTGAAGATGGATTCTTCAAAGATAACAAGTAGGCCAATGGGCGGTGATTACTTCTCCCAAAAAATTTTGTACCATATATGTATAGTCTAAAGAATTTTATTGCCCAATGTACTGCTGCGAGTTCTTGTTCAATTACAGATTTGTTGCTTTCACCTTTGGTGAAGGATCTTGATGCATACGCCACGGGTAATTGTACACCCTTATTATCTTGGTTATGAACGGCACCGCATGCATATTTAATTGAATCGGTAGTAATGCAAAGTTGTTTATTGAAATCGGGGTATGGGAGAATTCTTGAAGTTAAAAGTGAATTCTTCAAATACTCAAAGCACTTTTGGCCTTCTTCAGTCCAAATAAGCTTTGTTTTTTTCCGAGTTAGTCTTGTTATTGTCAGAGAGTATTCTGCGAAATTCGGTACAAATCTTTTGTAGTAATTATAAAATGCTACAAACCTTTTAGTTTCGTCTGCGCTTTTTGGGGTAGGATATGCTTGGATGGTCTCAAAGTTTCAATTATCGGGATGAATTCCCTTGTCAGTGCATTTATGACCCAAAAAGTTTTTTCTTCATGCTAGAAAAAACACACTTATCAGGATGCACCTTCAGATTATATGTTCTGCACGTCGTGAAGACATCCCGCAGATTTTGAGTCATTTGTTTTTCTGAGCATCCACTTGCGATGAGATCATCCATGTACAGGAATGTGTGTTCAGGCGTTAAACCAGAAAATGCTATTGCCATCATTCTTTGGAGGGAGTTCGGTGTTACTTTGATTCCATAATGGAGACGTTTAAAGAAAAATGATCATTCGTTGGGAATGAAGTTATATTCCTAGACTCCTCTTTTATTTCTATTTGATGAATCCAGACAGTGAAAATATTTTGCTCGACCTAGTTGGTCTAGAATATCTTCGATTCTTGGTAATGAATATTTGTTCGCTATTAAACTTTTATTAATTTGTCTGTAGTCTACTACTAGTCGCCATCTCTCTGCTTGGTTACCTGGAAGGCCTTTCTTTGGGACTAATAATACCGGACTATTGAAACTTCAAAATGACGGGTCTATAATATCATCTTGTATTAATTTGTCAACCTGAGCTTTGATTTTATGTGTTTGACTATGTGGAATTATATAATTTTTATGTAAACTGGGGTTTCATCCAATACTCGGAACTTTTGTTTATAAAAATTATTAGTTGAGATTTTATCGTTTTCCAAATCAAAATGTCTGAGAATTCAGTGCAAAAGTCAGCTAGTTTTTTTTTACAAAATGAGGAAAATTTTTTGTTTTCCTTTTCCATATTTGTTCACTACGATCGTCCCGGGGGCATTATACCTGCATAAAACTCGGATAAGCTTTCCGTTATAATGTAAACATTTTTTAGTAAAGGTATATATTATTTTTATAGCTTGAATACATACGAACCAGAACAGAAACTCAGCCAAGAACAATGCGTTGCCTGAGCCCAGTTTAAACCTTATCAAGACTGTTTCCGATTGAATCAGCCCTGATATAATTTTTTCTCAATGCCCTTTTATGCTGCTTGTATAGTGTTACCAGTATTATTGTAATTGTAAGCATATTAGGATGATCAACCTTAAGCACAAAGTCATTTACTACATTGGCATTAGGTTTGTCTATTTTAGATTCTGATCCACCTATTGTTTGACAATTTACTGCAAAGCTGATGCAGATTATATAGGTTCGATGGGATTTATGTTTGAGTTATGAGTTGTGAAGACTTGAAAAAAATTAATACATACATATAAAGATGCATAGATACATACATCGCACACATAAAAGTAAGAGTAGCAAGCATTCTTCTCAAGTGATGTTTAACTGGATGAAAATGAATACGCTGATAGAATAGATAACTGCTGTCGCTGCTGATGTTGTTGTGAGGATTAGTTCTGTTAATGCGGTTCCGGCTCTAACTCCAAGTTTAAATGTTCCGCTACTTCGATGAGCTGTAGTCAGGAATCTTTAGGATTAAGTTGAATAGGTTTGAGATCACCGAACTACGAGGACGGAATTCCGAATGTATTGATTTGCCACAATGTAGTGCTGTTTTGCCATTAATAGGCAATGTTATGGTTACTTTTGGTTGTTGGTCCGTTCAGACACTTGACCCCGTCTTGCGCCAACATCACAGAGGTAGTTGTATCGAAACAAGCTAACGAACAGGTATGGTTAAATAATTTACACGATTTAGGCTTCAGTCTTTACCGTTTTTTACTTGAAAATGGTATTGTTATAATTGTTGTTGTTATATAAGTTTATTAGTTGTTTTATTTTATTTTTTAGATCCGTTGCTTTCTGTATCAGTCACTTGTTTGATTGTTTTTGTTTTTTAACAGACCCAAGGCCTTTTTCTTTCCTTACTTTATTCAAATCAGAACTGTTCTTATATTATCTTTTCCAAATTAACTTAAGCTAAACGAAAAATAAAGTAAGCGTGGCTAAGTGTTTCCCACGCATAAGCATAATGCGTGCTTACTATCTCGGAGTAGTGCGGACAACACACCTCATTAAAGTGAGGGTGCAAAGTTATATACTGAAGGTATTGTAACATGAGTAAAATTATACTATTAGTTGAATACAGAAGGTATGCCAACTTGTCAACTAGTATCATACGTTGTCGTACGGAAGTTTTTCAAAAATATTTTTATTTTCCAATATAATCTCCTGAAACTTCGATGCACTTAGTCCAATGCTTTTCTAGCAATTCCAACCCTTGATTAAAATAGTTTTCCATAAGGTCTTCAAAATAGTGGTTCACAACTGTAATTGCATCTTCATTTGAGGTAAAACGCTTGCCAGCAAGGATTTTTTTTAGATTTGGGATCAAGTTAAGGTTAAAACATTCTTGTGCGCTGGTGCGTTGTCTTGATGATTTTTTTTTTGTGTTGTAAGCCACGACTTTTTTCTCAAATTTGTTCATTTAATTGATCCAAAGGTTGCAATAGTACTGTGAATTTATTGTTTTACTCTTTTGCAGATAGTCAATCAAGAAACTACCTTTGAAGTCCCAAAAAACCGTTGCAATAACCTTGCCTTCTTCGGGTCATTTCCTCCAGCTTCAGTCCATTGTTTGGATTGTTTTTTTGTCTCTGGAGTATAGTGGTGGATCAATGTATCATCAACAGTTATGAAACGACGCTTTAAATCCATTTGATTTGGCTTAAAACGATCCAAACAAGTTTGAGAAATGTTCATTCCTATGAGTTTTTGACAAATGAGGCACCCATTTTGCAGAAAGCTCTTTCATCTTAATGCAAAATTAAATGCTCTCGATCATTTGAGATGCCCATGATATTAGCAATTTCATTGATCACTTAATACCATATCATGCACTTTGGCTACGGTTTCTGTTGTCTTGGGACGTCCATTACGTGGTTCATCTTCAATGCTTGTACGACCACGTTTAAATTCAGCAACCCCATTTTTTACACCTTCACCTAACACATTCACCATATCATTATGAATTTCTTGTCCCGATAAACCTTTTTTATGTTAATATTTAATGACAGAAGGCATTTATAATTTTTCCATTATAAAAATTGCGGGTGCGTCTTTTTTTCTATATAAAGGAGTTGTCAGATCGAAACAAAATTTATCATGTGTTCTTAACGAGATGGAAGTTTTCTAAGCACTTAATCTTTTTCTCTATGTTACATCTAATAGTAGTAAAAAGGTAGACTGAAAACTAGTTTATAAATACCTGCATTTTAATTTTCACGGACCGTTACTTTCCATGACGATGCTGTTTAGAGTTTCAGATGCACCATCAACATGAATTTTTGTTGATGAATATATTGTTTGATCATTTCATCAATTGAACCCCCAAACCACCGAATGCCAGCAGTTGCCCTTAACCATCTTGGCCATCACACCGCTACAACGTTGTGATCTGCATACGTAGTCTGAATCAAACAATGTATTTATAAACAAAAATTCATGTTGGTGTTGCATCTGAAACTCTAAACAGCATCGTCATGTAAAGTAATGGTCCTTTTCTAAATCACCCACAAATCAGCTTTTAAGCGTCTTGTTTATTTATATTTATAAACTAGTAAAGTACAACGCCTAGAAGAAACGGCTGAAGCTAAAAGCTTGAAATTTTGGGTAGTAGTCACTCTTGGTCCGAAGGGGTTAGATAAGGTTAGGTTTTTAGAAATTCGTACTAGAACGGTACAAAAATATTAAAATGTAATAAATATGGTACCTTTGTTTTTTAGGAAACAGCAGAGCTAGAACTCCACATTTTGGTATGGGTCCACTGATAGGGTGTATGACTGATGTACTGAAGGGTTTTTGGAAATTCGCACTTAATGTGTACGAAATGAACTACATTTGGTACTATTTCGTTAGATTAAGGAGTATAGTCAATTTAAAGAGGTATTTTCGGAAGTGCGTACTCATGTATACAAAAAGTACTAAGCGGTTCTAAATCTTGTACAAATAAATTTGGAGGAACGGATGGAGTCGGAAAAGGATTGGGATATGGAGGAAATTTTCGAAATGTGTAGAAAAATCGGTGTATTTGAACCCAGTCCCTGAGTTGCTCTCCTCACACACTTATACATCTATATCTATAAAAGAAAAAAATGTTTGTATGTTTTTTTGTTTATGTGTAGTTTATGGACTCGAAAACCGCTGCACGGTTTTTTTCTGAAAATTTCCAAATATACTACATCACCTGAAAGTAACATAAGCTATATATATTTTTGAAATTCCACTTGGAATTGGAGATATAGCATCAGAATCGGCATTGAAATCGGTTCAGATTTGGATATAGCTCCCATATATATTTTCGCTGTGTACGCCATATTTCAATGAAATTTGGAATGTGTGATGGAATTTCTCTAGAAAATTTGTTTTCCGAATTATATTGAAATCGGTTCAAATTGGTATAAATCTCCCATATACATTTTCGGACGATTTCATGTATTTGATGCACTAACCCCAATTTCATGGAAATGTGGAATGAGTAACGGAATTTAAACCGAACATACATTTACCAAGCTTCCATATGTATATTTTCGGCCGATTTCATATACTTTATGCACCAAACACGATACGTATGTCCGATTCCAATGAAATTCAGCATGAGTGACTAAATTGGATACAATAATAAATTTACCAAATTATATTGAAATCCAGTAGCTATTTTTGACCGATTTCGTTCATTTGATGCACCAAACACGATATGAATGCTCGAGTCCAATGAAATTCGACAGGAGTGACTAAATTGGGTACAAAAATAATCTTTTTCAAATTTTATTCAAATCGGTTCAGATTTGGATATAGCTCCAATATACATTTTCCGCCGATTCTACATATTTGATGCCCCCAACATGATATGTATGTCCGATTCCAATAAAATTCATAATGTGTGGCGAAATTTGGTAAAAATAATAAATTTGACACATTAAGTAGAAATCGCTTAAGATTTGGATGAAAGCTCTCATATATGTTCTCGGCCGATTTCACAAATTTTAATTTTAATAATGCTTCTTAATAAAATCAAATCCCAATCTGAACCGATTTCAATACAATTTGACAAAATTTGCTTTTACACCAAAATCCGTCGCACCTTTCATATTTGAAATGGAACAAGTAAAAAAGCTGTAAGTTCGGCCGGGCCGAACTTTTAATACCCTCCACCATTTGGTACAAATTTGGCAATTTCCAAAAAATAAAACCCGTTAAAAATTCTGTTAAAATCTTAAAAATACCGAATGCTTATACGACGACGTGGGCCTGCATAGGCAACTTTTGTCATAAATTATTACAATATTTAAATGCGAAACTTGAAGAAAAATCTGTTTATAATGTAGCTAAAATCGTCAAAATACCGAATATGGGGGGTACCGTTATATGGGGGCTATACGAAGACGTGGACCTGCACAGACAATTTTCTGGCATGGGCTGAAGTATCCATTACGAACTTCACATACGAAATTTGAAACAATCCCTGTAAATAACGTCGATAAAATCATTAAAATACCGAATATCGGGGGGTACCGTTATATGGGGGCTATATGAAGACGTGGACCTACATGGCTCGTTTTTTGATTTTGGATGTAGTATCCATTACGAACTTCAAATACCAAATTTGAAACGATTCCGGTAAACAATGTCGCTAAAATCATCAAAAAACCGTACAGGAAGACGTGGACCTACACATATAATTTTCTGTCTTAGGCTGTAGCATCCATTACAAACTTCAAATGCCAAATTTGAAATAATTCCGGTGAATAACGTCGCCAAAATCATCAAAATACCGAATATCGGGAGGTACCGTTATATGGGGGCTATATGATAACTTGGACCTACATGACCCATTTACGAACTTAACCTGCCTACTTGGAAAAAATACATGTGTGCAAAATTTTAGCCTTCTATCTCAATTTGTTCGAAAGATAGCGTGATTACAACAGACAGACAGACAGACGGACATGGCTAAATCGTCTTAGAAATTTACGCTGATCAAGAATATATACTTTGTTGGGTCTGACATGAGTATTTCGAGGAGTTCATACGGAATGACAAAATTAATATACCCTCCATAGTATGGTGGAGGGTATAAAAATATTGTGATAGTGCGACCGAAATTATTACAATTAGAAACTGCACACGTGTTACCAATATTGTAAAATAAAAACATATTTTAATATGTTTTTTAAAAAGTTCCATTGATGTGTTTGTTTATTAAAAATTGAAGCAACCCGTTTTATTCTTATATATTTATATTTAATCCCAAACCATGCAACCTTGGGTTGGTGTAAAGAATGCAGTCGCCACGTTTGATGAGGCCATAAAATTTATCAAGAAAACATTTTCGCCACCGCTACCTGATTGGCGTGTATTTTCAAACATCGTCGAGTCAAAGCAACACATTTGTGTGTAAACAGCGATTACTGCTTGCACAGCTGGCTGTCCCTGTGCCTGAAGAGATTCAGCTCAACATTTTGTATGGTTTGCTCAAAATAAATATCAAAGAGCGTGTCCATAGAGAAAGCATAAAAACGTTTGAAGATCTGTTAGCTACCTGCAGAGAGGCTGAGTTAGCGCTGCTCGAAATGCACAGGCAGCAAAATGTAAAAAGTGAGACAGAACTTTTGCGCTGTCGTTTCTGTCGCAAGCCTGGTCACTGCAAAGATATGTGTTTGAAGCTGAAAAAGCGTGAGTTAAAACAAGAACAACAGCAGGACGTTTGTGTGAAGACTTTGTCGAAACAACTTCAAAATGCAAGTAGCGCACAGCAGCGAAGAACACCAACAATAACGTGCTATGGTTGTGGTGCGCCTGTTGTTTATCGTTCCAACTGCACAAAATGTAGCTACAACAACAAGAACAGTCCTCAACCTCGTTCTGTCAATACTATTGCTACTGAAATGATTGGCCGAACACTACGAACAACTCATGTGGAAATATTTGGATTACTTGGTGAAGTTTTCGACACTGGTGCAAAGGTAAGCGTTGCTAGCTTGAACCTTGCAAACATTTTAAAAGAAAAAGGATGCCAGGATGTTTCAACCAATAAATGCTGAAGTAAGTCTGGTCGATGGTTCGACAAGAACTTGGGTAGTGGAATCGAGAGGAAACAAGAAAGAAATATTCGTATACCAATTCTGTGGAAATGCAAGCGTTTTCTGTAGATGTCAAAGCTCGCCATGATTCTCCAACAACTAAAGCAATCAGCGGAATGTCAAAATTCATTGAATATGTTCTCAACATTCATTGAACTCGACAACATTCTGGTCAGCAATGAAGACATTTTCTGTGAGCCAACAACCACCACAGCATTTGCAATTCACCGAATTTATACACAAGACACGGATCCAATTGCTAATCCTCCATATAGATTGTCTCCATCTAGGAAGAATGTTCTTAAGACGGAAATCGAGCTATGTTGAATCTAGGTGTCATTGTGGAATGCCAATCAGCTTGGGCAGCACCAGAAGTAATGGTTCCCAAAACGGATGGAGGTGTTCGGGTATGTATTGATTATCGAGAGTTAAATGCTGTTACCATACCTGATCGCTATCCGTCGCTAAGAGTCGATGATATACTCCACGAAGCGAAAGCCACATGTTTTATTTCCATCATCGATCTTCAAAGCGGATACTGGCAAATTGGTGTTCATAAAGACGATCAAGAGAAAACTGCATTCATAACTCCATTTGGTATGTACAAGTTTGCCCGCATGCCCATTGGACTACGAAATGCTCCTGCAACATTCCTGCGTTTAATTGACCGCTTGAAAACAACACTCAGTGATATAATATTGTTGGCATATCTCGATGTTATCATCATTTGTTCACAATTCTTTGATCAACAGTTGGCAGATCTACGTCAACTTTTCCAGCGTCTTCGGGAATTTGGTCTAAAAGCAAATTTGGGAAAATGCCGTTTTGCATGTGACGAAGTTAAATATTTAGGTCATGTGTTGACACCAAAAGGCATAATGATAAATCCTAGTAAAGTTGCAGCAATAAGACAACGAGAGAACCAAGAAACATGAAGAAACTCATGTCATTCTTACAAGCCTGTTCCTGGTATCGTCGCTTTATATCATCATTTGCAGAAATCTCAAAACTGTTATCTTCACTGACAAAGAAAAATGCAGAATTAAAATGGACATCAGAAGAGTATAAAGCCTTTGATTAACTTAAAAACTTACTGGCAACTGCTCCGATTCTCAAAAAAGGTGTGGACGAAGATTTGTTTATATTGGAAACTGGTGCAAGTGGTTATGCACTCGGTGCAGTTCTGCTCCAGGGGGAGGGCCCGGAAGAACATCTTATCGAATATGCAAGCATATTGTTGAGCGTAGCAGTACGCAACTAGTCAACCATAGAGAGAGAGAGAGACACTCGCAATCCTATGGGCCGTGTAAAAGTTCCGAGGTTATATTGAGGGATCCCAAGTTAAACTAATCACCTCTGAATCACTAATCAACCTCTGAAGTGGCTAATGTCAATTAAATCCCCTGTGAATTATGTATCTTCTCCATTGAAATGCCCAGGAAAAACTCCAAAGAAATTAAAGATAGTCAGCTCATTGATCTCGAACTGAAAAAAATCATCGAATGTCTGGACAAACATGAAGAAGATTAAGCCTATTGGTCAAAGAGAGGATACTTTATCAGCGATGGCGTTCTATACTGTTATGATGATGACGAAACCGAAGAACCGCAATTAGTGATTCCAAAGAATGAAAGGATGGAAATTCTAAAATTTTATCATAGTAGTGACACTTCCGGAATGCAACGCACTACCCAAAAAATTACATCCCGCAATTACTGGCCGGGAATACGATGTGAGGTTGCCAAATATGTGAAGGAATGCGTCGAATACCAAAGATACAAAGCAACAAATTTGAAGCCTGCTGGATTTTATCAGACGATTTCTAGTAACAAGCGATTTGAGGTAATTGCCATTGATTTATTTGGACCACTTCCCATTACATCCAAATGTTTCCAATGGATCTTCATCCTCGAGGACGTCGCCAGCAGATGGGTAGAGCTGTTCCCTTTGGAAGTTGCAACAGCTGAAAATTGTGCAAAAACGTTAATTGATGAAATGGGATGGGAAGGTAATTAGCGACAATGGAGTTCAATTCGTTTCCGCAGTTATTCAACAGGTTGTTTACTGTTGTAACATACAACATACATTAACTCCAGTCTACCATCCCGAATCTAATCCAGTTGAAAGAAAGAACAGGGACCTTAAAGCTCAGTTATCAATTTTGATTGGAGATGATCATCAGTCCTGGGACGAGAAGATACTAAGAATACGTTTTGCAATGAACACTACGTTTTGTCAAAGTACAGAGTATACTCCCGCCTATCTAACATTTGGTCAATAGCTTCGGACCATCGATGATGTGCAACATGATTTGAAATCCATCATCCAGTCGGAAAATTTCATTCCGGAAATTACACCACACCTCCACTCGTTGGCCAACGTCTTCAAAGATGTTAAGGAAAATGTGCACCGCCAACAAGACAACAGCAAACGAAATAGTAATATAAATGGAAGACCTCAACCAATGCTAGATGTCGGCAGCAAAGTCTTCGTCACCACACATGTTTTGAGCAGTAGTGACAAAGGATTAACTTCAAAATTTGTTCCGAAACGTGATGGTCCATATACAATCATCGAGCAAAAGGGTACGACCTCTTATGTTATAGCCCACGAAGATGAACCAACATTACCATTGGGGACTTATAACGCATCAGCCCTTACTCCAGTTGTTGGCGAAGCCAATAAAATAGTTCAACCCGTAAGAATCTTAAGGCGAAGAGGAAGACCAAAACAGAAGTCCTTTCTGATGCTTCGTCGGAACGTCTTCAGCATCTGAGGTGGAGACTGAAGCAACCTGTTTTATTCTTGTATGTTTATATTTAATCCCAAATCATACAACCTTGAATTCCATTTAAGTTAGTACTATTACAAACAACTTAGCTATTAAGTTATTAAATAACTGCGTTCTAGACGACAGTTTCGCTTCTCAAACATAGAACCTAGGAAACAATGAATTTCAATAAATCATTCGAACATTTGTGTTTTGATCAAATCACTAACTTAACTAGGATGAATCATCATAGATGATCGACCCGCTATGAACAATTCAACATAAGTTCGTAAATAAATAACTCATGTAAGCTGTTTGATTGCGAACACAAAACTTCGATCAATATATGTTTTGACCACAACTCTTTCAATTGTCTTGAGCAACTCGAATGAACATGTTACATCTGACCCACTGACTGAGTTTGAATGTATTTCCACTGTGTGTGATCAAACCTACTCCATCATACTCATTGCAGCCCTCTGTTACAAACAAACAAAGAACATACAAACATTTACTCTTTTATAGATATGGATATATCAGTGTGTGAAGAGAGCAATTCAGGGACTGAGTTTAGATACACTGATTTATCTACACATTTCGAAAACTTCCTCCATATCCCAATCCTCCACTCCGCCAGTAATTGTAATATTAAATTTCAATATGCCGGCTCCATCCGTTCCTCCAAATTTATTTGTACAAACTTTAGCACCGCTTAGTACTTTTTGTATACATATGTACGCACTTCCGAAACTACCTCTTTACGTCGACTCTACAGATTTGTGGGTGATGTGCGCTTCGGGCAGCGTGTGGCGGTTTCATTGGCCGTTTGAAGGCCATAATTCGTGCCAAAGGTGACCAATTCAACTTTGAATACCCTCCACCATTTGGAACGAATATGGACATTTTCAAAAATAAAATCCTTAAAAATTTCTGTTAAAATTTTAAAAATAATGAATATGGCCGTTATATTGGGTTCAATGAGACGTTTCATAGGCGTTGCTTAAAATATCGTATATAGGGAGGTACCTTTATATCGGAGCTGTTCGAAGAACTGGATCAGCATAGACAATTTTCTGTAACAGGCTGTAGCATCCATTATGAACTTCAAGTGCGATATCTCAAACAATTTCGGTGGGTATTGTACGTGAAATCGTCAAAATACCGAATATAGGGATATACTGATATGTGGGGCCTATATACCTGGATCTGCATAGACAATTTTCTGTCACAGACTGTTGTTCGCATTACGAACTCTAAATACTTAATGAAAGCAATTCCGGTGAATAATGTCGCTAAAATCATCAAAATACCGAATATCGGGAGACACCGTTATATGGGGGCTATATGAAAACGTGGACCTACATGGCCCATTTAAGAACTTTACCTGCTTACTGGAAAAATAAATACGTGTGCAACATGTTAGCTTTCTATCTCAATTCGTTCGAAAGATACCGTGATTACGACAGACGGACACCGCCAAATCAATTTAGAATTTTACGCTGAGCAAAAATACATCTACTTTGTTGGGTCTGACATGAGTACTTCGAGGAGTTGCAAACTAAATTACAAAGTTAATATACCTTCCAGAGTATAGTGGAGGATATAAAAGTAGGTAAAAATTATGGCGTTTGTCTTTGTTGCAGTATATATATATAAATAAATATATATATATATATATATATATATATATATATATATATATATATATATATATATATATATATATATATATATATGAGTGGTGATGTTTCTAGTGGGTTGGTTATATGATATATATATATATATATATATATATATATATATATATATATATATATATATATATATATATATATATATATATATATATATATATATGGACCTACATGGCCCATTTAAGAACTTTACCTGCTTACTGGAAAAATAAATACGTGTGCAACATGTTAGCTTTCTATCTCAATTCGTTCGAAAGATACCGTGATTACGACAGACGGACACCGCCAAATCAATTTAGAATTTTACGCTGAGCAAAAATACATCTACTTTGTTGGGTCTGACATGAGTACTTCGAGGAGTTGCAAACTAAATTACAAAGTTAATATACCTTCCAGAGTATAGTGGAGGATATAAAAGTAGGTAAAAATTATGGCGTTTGTCTTTGTTGCAGTATATATATATAAATAAATATATATATATATATATATATATATATATATATATATGAGTGGTGATGTTTCTAGTGGGTTGGTGAAATTGAAATTTTCATCAACATTCTCCCCCCTGTAGGACGAATGTTCTTGAATGCGGGTTACTATGCTATGATGAGCTACCGATGGGAGAATTTTAGTCGAGGTAGTAACCTTCGCTGTGCTCCTACTCACCGCGTGTTAGTGTAGTCATCATAAAAGCAACCATACATCCAACAGAACCATATCCATGTAAAGTTTAAAGTTGAGTTTTTGAATTGTCCATATCAGGGTCAGAATGATGTGAGTTATCTGGAAGTAAAAAGATTGGTCGCTTAACAAGTTTGTTTTTCATAAGAACAGATACGACACTTGTATGTCCATCAGGTCCTGGATGCGTATTTTCAATACGGCCAAGTATCCATTGCCCAGGTCCACCTCTTTCATCAGTAACTAGTAACAAATCTCTAATGTTAGGATCCGTTGAAGTTTTAAGCCATTTTGGATGAGCTTGAAGGCGATTTAGGTATACGTTTTGACATCTTTTCCAAAAATGTTGTTTTAGTGTTTCAATGACTTTCCAACGTGTTGGGTTATTGATATTAGCATTCAAAAGCGTTTCTTCTCGTAAGCAATTTGTAGGCACACCTATAAGAAAATGCGCTGGAGTAAGCGCTTCAAGATCTGAAGGGTCAGTAGATAGAGGACAAAATAGCCTAGAATTGAGACAACTTTCAATTTGGCATAATAGTGAGGTAAATTCTTCGAATGTAAGATTTCTATCATTTGTAATTCTTTTCAAATGATATTTAACTGGATAAAGTGCCAAGTAGTTGAGTTTTTGCTTAAAGAGTGAATAAGGTCTTCAGTTATATAATTTTTAATTTTGTTATGCAAGACTTTTAGTTCTTTTGATGCACCAACAAAATTTGTGCCACACTCAGAATAAAGATCAGCGCAAATGCCCCTTCTAGAAGTGAAATGTTTAAAGGCAGCAAGAAAAGCATTTGTTGTAAGATTAGAGACTGCCTCTTAGTGTAGGACTTTTATAGCAATGCATACAAATATACATATGTAGCCTTTAGTTGTAGAAGAAGATCTGAGACTAGATTTTTTGATAGAAATGTGTCCTGCATAGTCGACGTCACTATGTTTAAAAGGTCTAGAAATTGTTAAACGCACTTTTGGTAAATTGCCCATTATTTGCTGAGCAGTATTGACATTGTATTCGAAGCATTTTATACATTTGTGAATTATGCGTTTTGCTAGTTGATTTCCAGATACAATCCAAAATTTGTGGGTTACAAAATACATAGTCAATGTAACACCTCCATGTAAAGTTTTTTCATGTGCGTCAGAAACTAAAAGTTGAGACAAAGGATTGTGTTTGGACAAGATAATTGGATGTTTCACGTCATAAGGAAAGTTAGAATTTTGAAGACGTCCACCTACACGAAGAATTCCATTTTCATCTAGAAATGGCATAAGTTTTAGAATGGGACTAGTTTTAATGTCTCGTTTTGTGGCAAGTTTAGAAATTTCCTCAGGAAAGTCAACCTTTTGATAATTTTTAGCAAGAATACATAAAGATTTGTTAAATTCTGCAAGAGTCAAGAGTTTTGGGTTTTTAGATTTTGGGTGTTTGCAATTTTTAAGAAATTTTAAACAGTAGGCAACGACTCTTAAGTTTGTAATTTTGAATATTTTAAAAATAGTTCTGGGTATATTTTCTCAGTGGAAAAATTTGTTGAGTTTTAGATTTTCGTTCCTCTTCAGAGGTATGTAAATTTGGAAAAATTTCTTGCCAAGATTGTTCAGTTTCATAAAGAAATTGGGGTCCAAACCACCCTGATTGTTTTTCAATCAATTCTTCAGCCAGAATTCCCCTAGATGCGCAGTTAGCAGGATTTAGTGAAGTTGGAACATATTTCCATTGTATAGGATAACGTTGAATATCAGCGACTCTATTGGCGAAATAAACTGTCCACTTAGATGGGGATTTGCGAATTCAACTATGTACAGTGGAACTATCACTCCAGTAATATATATTTTGGACATTTAGATCACAAAGTGAATCTTTGACTGTTTGAGTCAATTTTACACCAAGAGTCGCGGCGCAAAGTTCTGGTCTTGGTATAGAGACTGTTTTTATGGTTGACACTTTGGATTTATCTTGCAAGATATTTATAAATATGCCATTAGGGGTTATAACGCGTGCATAAACGACAGCAGCGTATGCAGTATTTGATGCGTCACAAAAGCAATGAATTTGAGTCTCACAATTTGGCATCCATTCAATCCATCTTGGAATGGATAGTTTAGAAAACTATGTTCCCAAAGCTGTTTGAATATAGATTTGGCTACAACAGTTGTTGGTGTAAGCCAACCTAATGGGTCATACTATCTTGCAGATTCAAACAGAATTTCTCGTTTTGAAAAATAATGTGTAACAGAAGTTTCTCTATGATCTTCTGGTATTTGGGAAATAAGTTCTTTTGAATTAGTTCTCCATTTATGGAGATTACTTTTGAACAATTGATTTGCAGATTCTAAAGTGTCTGCACCAGAAAATATGTCGTCAACATAGGAGTCTTGAACTAAACTTGACCAGCTTATGGGAATATTTATTTTTAATCGTCTGCTATTTGTTGCAGGACACGAATTGCAAGATAAGGAGTTGAAGTTGTACCATAAGTTACAGTATTTAGTCCATAAATTGAAATGTCCTCAAATTGGCTGTTGGTATTTGTTGTTGTTGGTATTTTCTGTGATTTGGACAGACTTGTATTTGGCGAAACATTTTCTCAATGTCTGCACTGAAGGCTATTTTTTGACTTCGCTATTTGGTCATAACACCTGGAAGATCATTTTGCAGAGGTGGTCCAAGAGAAAGTTCTTCGTTGAGAGATTTATAATCAGCTAGATGGCATCAAAAACAACTCTCAATTTTGTAGTAGAACTACTTTCTTTAAAAACGCCATGATGTGGCAGAAAATAAGAATGTGGACCAATGTCAGTAGGATATGTCCCTATTTTAGTCATGTGCCGTAAGGATTCATACTCTTGCATAAAAGCTTCGTATGTGTCACTAAGACTGGGTCTTTTTGTGAAAGAAATTTCAATTAGTTAAGATTCCTAAAAGCATTAGTGACATTATAGTTAAGTATAGGATAAGAATTAGATTTTAGTGAAGATTTAAATGGTTAATTTACCAAATATCGACCATTTTCGGTTCGATTTGTAGTAGATTGGAATTATTTCTCACATTACAGTTCTTCAAAAAAAAAAAAAAAAAAAAAATAAACACTTTCCAAGTTCACATTGTGAATATTGATTCTATTTGTAGAGATAGATTCAATGGGTCGAGAAAATACTCATCCAAAGTTGTATTTTGGAAGAAAAGATTATTGTGAATGAATAACTCTGTTGGAATTTTGATTTCAACAACAGATTCTGGTACAGATCAATAGCATGAAAGTTGATTTGTTCACAATTTTTTTTGTATCGCTGTTTTATTTTTATCATATGTTAAGGTGTCGTTCCCTGTGACCAATTTACCATTAATTTGTTTCAAAAATTCGTAGCATATTATTCCGTCGTACGTTCTTAAGCTGTCAAATTAATAAAATGTCGTGTTATGTCCGAATAAGACCATGGTGCATTTTTTGTTAATGATATTTGTTCCGTTTAATGAGTTAACTTTAAATGGTTTACTCAAGGGTATTGCCTTAATTTGTCCGTCTAATGGTTTCATAAAATTTTTTGAAGAACCCGTGTCGATTAGCAACTTTAGCTCCCTCCCGTTTAACGTCTTTATAACAAAGGGTAGGAGCGGGCCTATTCTAAAAAATGAAACTCTTCTACCTCCTGGTTCTCGTCATCTTCTTCTAAAGGGTATTCTCCCTCAAAGGTTAAGTCCTCTGATTCTTCATCAGTACTAATGTGGTTTACCCGCTGTTGTTTCTGGAGAGGATCACTTCTTCCCGAAGTTATTTCCCGCTCTCGCTTTATATTTGCATTGCGATTGTGATTAGGATTAAAGGCAGTGGTTCGTCTAAACATTGATGACGCAGGATCCACTTCCATCTGTGTGGCAGGATACGTTTTAACGTTACCCTTGAATTCTGGTAATGATTTTATTAAGTCTAGGGAAATCCACGTCATGTTGCTCACTGAAATACGTTCGAAAGTTTCTACCTTCGGCATTTTTAGTTTGTCCAATTGTTCTGTCAACATTTTAATTTCTTATTTTAAGCCCTATTACCTCTTCCCTATGTGCCATTTTTTAATAATAATATATTTGTTTTGCATTTTATTTATTTTTTTTTTAAATAACGAAATGGTGCTTAAATTTTTAAGTACACTTTTAAAAAAAAGATCGTTTTCGTTAGTGGTGTCTTCCATCAGCTTGCCGTTGCTTGTCAAAAGTCCGTCCGACTTTTCTTAATTTTTGGGTAAATGTTCACTGCACTTTTTTATTTTCGACTGTTTGTTTGTCAGTTTTACAGCTTTTTTTTAAGTTTCTCTTATCTTAATTTCTGTTTCACTTATCTTAGTTCGGCAATTATTTAAAAATATAAATAAAATCTCCATGATAAGTAAAAAACTATCTTCATAACAGTCACTTTATAAGCACGTTGGGCGTCAGTTTACGTTCTTTGTTGATTTAATCACCTATGGTGATTGTAATTAAAAAACAGTTTAGTTTTTATTTAATTATTATTTTTTATTATCCACTTATATGGATGTGTCAATACAATCTAACTGTGTTGCTTATTTCTAGACTTAGCTTAGGTACATAGTCGTGGGAAATGCCTTACTCATATGTATACATGTATTTATATATATATACATGTATATATATATATATATATATATATATATATATATATATATATATATATATATATATATATATATATATATATATATATATATATATATATATATATATATATATATATATATATAGAGACGAACGATATAGCTCCCATATATCTTCGTCCGATTTGCTTTTTATTGTGCACCAAACGTGTAATATGAGCCCGAATAGTATGGAATTTTGCACATACAACCAAATTAGGCCTGAAAATAAGTATGCCAAATTTCAGATATAGCTATAGCTCCCATATATATTGTTCATCCGATTTGTTATTTTTGTCCTCCGCAGCCGTAATATGCACTCTGTAACAACAATATTTGGGGAAATATATCAAATGCAGCTCAGAAATGCCTTTGCTAAATTTTATTGAGATCGGTTCAGATTTGGATATAGCTCCCATATATAACTTCGTCCGATTTACCATTTATTGTGCACCAAACGTCTAATATTTGTCCAAATGGGATGGAATTTGGCACATACGACGGAATTGAGTCTAGAAGGTAGTATGCCAAATTTGGTGAAGATCAGTTCAGATATAGCTATAGCTCCCATATATATATTGTTCATCCGATTTATTGTATTTGTTACCCACAGCCGTAATATGCACTCCGTAACAACGATATTCAGGGAAATAAAACAAATACAGCTCAGAAATATCTTTGCCAAATTTTATCGAGATCGGTTCAGATTTGGATATAGTTCCGATATATATTTTTATCCGATTTCAAATTAATTTCGCACCAAATGGGCAATACAAGTCCGAATTTAAAAGATACAAATGCTTTAGTCCTTTGAATCTTAAATTATAATTATAATCATAGAGTGTATGATTGAATTCTCCCATAAAAACTTTTAATTATTAAGTGGAGCTCAACTAAATTAGCAAAGTGGTGTAGGGTATCATGAAATCGGATCCGCCCGACTTTAGGACTTTCTTTACTGGTTACAACTTGATTCTTTGTCTGCTGATCAAAGAGTGACTTGAAACTATGATATAATTTCTAAATGAGAATTCAGTTCTAAAATTTATTCGCCTACTAAACAAATATATTTATATGGAGTGGCAAAAGTGAAAATATACCCAGACCACCAGCCACTCACCTACGTTCTTAGTAATAGAAACAATAATATGAAGCGATGGAAAGCCATATTGGAAGAATACGACTACGAACTTTTTTATAAACCAGGCAAAAATAACGTAGTGGCAGACGCCCTTTGACACATAGTGACGATAGTTCCTCACATAACCTTATTTATAGTGTCGAAGAAACAATATACGTTTTCAAAAATCAAGTTACCTTAGATACTAGTGCAAGTACTAGTCAGTTTGATATAGTATTTCCAACCATCCATAGGCATACACTTCCAGGAACAGATTATACCTCTGAACAGCTAATCCAAATTATGAAAAAATACCTAAATCCCTCTGTAATAAATGTCATCAAAGCACCCGAAACATTATGGGGAAAATTAAAAAAAAAACCACAGCACATTGCAAAATATGTCATTGAATTTAACAGCTTCCAAGTAGAAGATATTAAAGACAATCGCCAACAGGATGAAATAATTATCAGCACACACATAAGAGCTCATAGATTTGCCAGAGAAAATAAAATACAGATACTCGAAAAATATTATTTTCCCAGCATGAACCATAAAACTAACAGGATCGTCAAACAATATACTGTTTGCAAAGAAAACAAATACGACAGGCATCCACCGAAACCTTAACTGAGGAAAACACCAACACCCTCATATCTTGGAGAAATCCTACATATTGATATTTTTAAAACGGAGAATAAACTTATCCTCACAGCATTGGATAAATTTTCAAAATACGCGCAGGGTAGAACTATTAGATCAAGAGCCATTGAAGATATAAAAGAACAATTACGAGAATTAGTATTTTTATTCGGTGTTCCGAAAATTCTAGTTTTGATAATGAAAAATCTTTAAATTTGTCTTCAATAACTTTTATGTTACAAGACCAATTGAATATAGAAATCTACAAAGCTCCACCATATACGAGTGAACGGTCAGGTTGAGCGATTTGACTCAACCTTAGCTAAAAATACGCTTTGCCTTCGAACTGAACGGACGTAGAGTATGTCATTCATTTCATAGAACTATTAGACAGAGCAATTTATGAATACAATTATACAATACACAGCACAACAAAGCAAAGACCACTCGAGATATTTTTCGGACGACGTTAACATAGACCCCGAAATGTATGATAAACCAAGACAAGATAATATCCAAAGATTACGAGACAGACAAATAACTGACCTTAAAACTCATAATAAAAAACGAGACCCAATTAAACAATTTGACCTAGGTGATGAAATATATGTAAATATCCATAAGCGCTTAGGGATTAAATTGTCTCCAAGATTTTAAAAAGAAATGGTAAAAGAAAATAACTCTACTCTACAATTATTACAGAATCAAAAAAAAGTAGAACATAAAAGCAACATTAAAAACTGAGACCATGTCTCAAAAATCATCAAAATACCGAATATCGGAAAATACGGCTATTTGGGGTTATACAAAAACTTGGACCTATTTATAGTGTTTCGCCAAAGGAGCTAGAACCCATTATATCCTGCAACTACCAATTTTCAGAGAAATTCGGGAAACAATGTGTCAAAAATCATCAAAATACCGAATATCGGGAGGTACCATTATATGGGGACTATACCAAAACGTGGATCTATACATACAGTGCTTCGTCTCACGAACTAGGGCCCATTATGAGCTACAAATACCAATTTTTAGACAAATCAGTGAAAAAATGTGGCATAAATCATGAAAATACCGAATATCGGGAGGTACCGTTATATGGGGACTATACCAAAACGTGGACCGATATATCTTTTCTATACCAACCATACTAGACAAAATACAAATTGCTCTACTAAATTTTGGCGCTCTACGTCAAATAACGTGGGCTGTATCGTGATTTCAACAGACAGACAGACGGACATCGTTAAATCGACTTCGAATTTTATGCTGATGGGGTCTACGACGAATATTTAAGGATGTTACCAACGGCATGACAAAGTTAATATACCCTCCTTTCCAAGGTGGAGGGTATAAAAATGTAAAATTTGTTTGAAGTAGTCAATTAGTAACCATATCCGACAATACTTGCATCCCACCATTGCTAAACGGATTGAATTCATCCTGTTTAATATCTCACGGGTATCATATTTCTCAAATAGAAACTATTTCATCTAGTAGTACTTTTTTATGAGTTTAGTGGAACAGTAAATAACAAAACTTTAAACGAACATTTTTAATAGAAATCCACAATGTAACACTTTGTATTAATGACAAATTGTACAAAAATTTAGAACCTCCATTTTCAAAACTTAGTCCTCCAGCAATACCACAAGCGCCTGTCGACGATGAATTCGTAAGTCTTTTAT
The DNA here is from genome assembly GCF_030504385.1 of Musca domestica. Classification (NCBI taxonomy): domain Eukaryota; kingdom Metazoa; phylum Arthropoda; class Insecta; order Diptera; family Muscidae; genus Musca; species Musca domestica. Next base: position 8,240,725 of record NW_026712328.1, on the reverse strand, counting down.
TCTTGGAAATGTTAAACTATTTGCATATTAACAACACTAAGTCCATCGATGAACTCAAGTCAGAAACAATTGTTGCCAAATTAACATTTCCTTTTTTATTTTCCATTTTTGTTCATTAATAATTGGGGTTTTCACGAAGAAAAAAACCAAAATTAGTCATTCATACAATTGCCCCTTGTCACGAATTAATGCAGATCCCAGTCAACAAAGTTCAAGTCCACAAAAAGGTCGATATTTAAAAGTTATAAATTCCAATTAAACTGCATTGCAAACATTCATCTGCCATAAATATTTTCTCAACATTAAATTCCTAATTGTTATTTAAATAAACCCAAAAAAGCACTTCTGGTAGTTGGCTTCGTCAACCCATGCAACGTTTAGTGCGTATTAACAAGAATTGCTATTTGGTAACAGCAACTAATTTTTAAACAACAGAGAGGCATGATTTCATTGTAAATAAATTTGTTAAGTAGGCGAATTAATTTTAGAACTGAATTCTCATTTAGAAATTGTATCATAGTTTCAAGTCACTCTTTAATCAGCAGACAAAGAATCAAGTTGTAAAAAGGCAACAGTGAAACTTTTGATTAGTACCACAAAAGTAAGTTAAATTTTGAGTTACAGAATTTTCGAGAAAAAAATTTGTGGTGGAATTCACCTTATATATATGTATATATATATATATATATATATATATATATATATATATATATATATATATATATATGGATTTCTATTAAAAATGTTCGTTTAATGTTCTGTTATTTACTGTTCCACTAAAACCACCACTTTGAACAAATTATACATTTTTATACCCTCACCTTGGAAAGGAGGGTATATTAACTTTGTCATGCCGTTTGTAACATCCTTAAATATTCGTCGTAAACCCCATAAAGTATATATATTCATAATCAGCATAAAATTCGAAGTCGAACGACGTCCGCCTGTCTGCCTATCCGTCTGTCTGTTGAAATCACGATACACCCCACGTTATTTGACGTAGAGCGCCAAAATTTAGTAGACCAATTTGTATTTTGTCTAGGATGGTTGGTATTGAAAATAAGATATATCGGTCCACGTTTTGGTATAGTTCACATATAACAGTACCTCCCGATATTCGGTATTTTGATGATTTATGCCACATTTTTTCACGAATTTTTTCGAAAATTTTAGGTCATAACGGGTCCCAGTACGTGAGGCCAGACATTGTATGTATAGGTCCACGCTTTGGTATAGCCCCCATATAAAGGTACCTCCCTATATTCGGTATTTTGATGATTTATGCCACATTTTTTCCACTGACTTGTCTAATTTGTAGACATTTTGTAGCTCATAATGGGCCCTAGTTCGTGTGACGAAACACTGTATGTATAGGTCCACGTTTTGGTATAGTCCCCATATAATGGTACCTCCCGATATTTTACTTGTTTGTTATTACGCCTTTGCTTTCTACGCCATATATACTATTATTAAATAGTATAGTAAATATAGTACTTAAGGTTTTACTATTTCTTTTTACAGGTCTGATTAAAAAATGTTGGAAGTTTTCTTTGCTAGTTAGAGGAATCACAATAATATATAAAAGTTTTTTTTCTGATTATACAATACTTTAATTTTAGCAATTTTTAATTTAGTAGGGCTTCTTCTAATGATCTTACAATAATATTATCATCTTTCATTTTTTCTAATAGAATTTTCATTTCATTTTTATTTAACAAAAAGGAATTTACAATATCTTGCTTTGCCTAGTATTTTGTAAATTTAATATTAGTTAGTTCTTATTTGGTAAGTTTAAGTTTTATTTGGACGCTGAGTGCAGCTTCATTTACATAGTTACCATCTTGTTTTATGGCTTTTGTCATTTTATTTGTAATTTAATTTTTAAGGTTTTGTAACCTCTCTGTAAAAATATAATTTATTTTTATTTTTTAATTTTATTTTGGATTATTTGTTCTAAATTTTTTGTAATTAATAAAAATTCGTCGTGATCTGGCGATCCCGCGATATATTTCCAGGCTGTGCCTATCATATTAATGGCTCTTTTCTGTATGTTTCTATTGGTTCTATGGTTTCAAGGATATCGTGTATTTGTGATATTTCGTGTGTAAGGAGCGGGAAAAAAGGGTTGGATTTAGTTATGGTTTGTAGAATTTTCAAATTTATATTGTTTTCTAAAGAAGTGCAAAGAAATGTTATGTTTCTGTAATAATTGTAGTATTAGTATTATTTGTCTGTCTCGTAATCTTTGGATATTATCTTGTCTTGGTTTATCATACATTTCGGGGTCTATGTTAACGTCGTCCGAAAAATATCTCGAGTGGTCTTTGCTTTGTTGTGCTATGTATTGTATAATTGTATTCATAAATTGCTCTGTCTAAAAGTTCTATGAAAGTAGGGTATGTCCGTTCAGTTCGAAGGCAAAGCGTATTTTTAGCTAAGGTTGAGTCAAATCGCTCAACACGACCGTTCACTCGTATATGGTGGAGCTTTGTAGATTTCTATATTCAATTGGTCTTGTAACATAAGTTATTGAAGACGAATTTAAAGATTTTTCATTATCAAAACTAAATTTTCGGAACACCGAATAAAAATACTAATTCTCGTAAGGGTTCTTTTATATCTTCAATGGCTCTTGATCTAATAGTTCTACCCTGCGCGTATTTTGAAAATTCATCCAATGCTGTGAGGATAAGTTTATTCTACGTTTTAAAAATATCAATATGGAGAATTTCTCCAAGATATGGGGGTGTTGGTGTTTTCCTCAGTTAAGGTTTCGGTGGATGCCTGTCGTATTTGTTTTCTTTGCAAACAGTATATTGATTGACGATCCTGTTAGTTTTATGGTTCATGCTGGGAAAATAATATTTTTCGAGTATCTGTATTTTATTTTCTCTGGCATTTCTATGAGCTCTTTTGTGTGTGCTGATAATTATTTCATCCTGTTGGTGATTGTCTTTAATATCTTCTACTTGGAAGCTGTTAAATTCAATGACATATTTTGCAATGTGCTGTGGATTTTTATTTTAATTTTTCCCATTAATGTTTCGGGTGCTTTGATGACATTTATTACAGAGGGATTTAGGTATTTTTTCATAATTTGGATTAGCTGTTCAGAGGTATAATCTGTTCCTGGAAGTGTATGCCTATGGATGGTTGGAAATACTATATCAAACTGACTAGTACTTGCACTAGTATCAAAGGTAACTTGATTTTTGAAAACGTATATTGTTTCTTCGACACTATAAATAAGGTTTTGTGAGGAACTATCGTCACTATGTGTCAAAGGGCGTCTGCCACTACGTTATTTTTGCCTGGTTTATAAAAAAGTTCGTAGTCGTATTCTTATAATATCGCTTTCCATCGCTTCATATTATTGTTTTTATTACTAAGAACGTAGGTGAGTGACTGGTGGTCCGGGTATATTTTCGCTTTTGCCACTACATATAGAAAATTTCAAAAAAATTCATTTCCTTTTTATTTGCCGCGCAATGCTCTTCTGCTTAATTCAGAGTTCTTGATATAAAGGTAATGGTCTTGTCTCCTTGAGACAAAACTGCTCCGAAAAAACAGTGTGATGCATCAGTTGTTAGCTCGAAGGGCTTCTCATAATTTGGATAGAACAACAATATAACTCTTGATATTAGAGATTTTTATCTTTTTAAATGCTTCTACCGTCTTTGCATTAAATTCTATAGAAATTTTAGACGATTGTCTTTTCGATATTCGACCTTCTTCACCTCTTAGAAGTAACGTCAGCGGTTTTGCCAATTTTCTGAAAATTCTGATTTTGGGCGTGATTAGTGTTAAATTTCTGGTTTTCTAGTTTGAGACACAAATGAAGAGCCTTGTTCAGTATCAAGGATAGGTGCGAATAAACAGCCTGATAAAATTATTGAACTGTCGAATTCTCTTGTATTAGAGCTGTCATTTAATATTCTGATGTTGATGCAGCTCGTTTGTCGGTGTATTGTAAAGTAAGGCACTTGGAAATTGCTGGACAATCTAAAGGAGTGGTATACGACTCCAACGCTATGTCTGCATTATCTACAATTTTATTTCTAACTAGCTGAACCCGACGCGCTTCGCTACTCCTTTCGCTTTTATATACATACATTCAAAATTTTATATATGAATATTTGTTGGTTAAAAAGTAATTAAAACATTTAAAAAACTTAATCATTGTAATACTTTATTGCGTAAACAAACAAATAGCTCGGCCTTTCAACGCGTTAACATTCCAGGAGCAGCTGACCATGAGAAAATCAGGAACATGCTAAATTTAGTCCACATACACGAAGGGGTTTCCTTCGGATTTATTAATTTCATAGCAAATGCCAATCGTGCCGAAAACTGTATTTTTTTGCTGCAACTAGAGAAAATTCTATGTCGATTTAGCGATGTCCGTCCGTCTATCCATCTGTCAGTCTGTAAAAATCACCCTAGCTTCCGAACGAAATAAAGTAGGTTGATGAAATTTTACTCAAATGTATATTATGTCTGCAGGATTTTCGGTATTGAATATGGACCATGTAGTTTTACATTTCAGTACAGATTTTAGAGACATTATTCGCCGGAATTGTTTAAAATTTGGTATTTGAAGTTCGTAATGGATAATACAGCCTTGGGCAGAAAAGTATCTGTGCAGGTCCACGTTTTGATATAGCCCCCATATATATGAGGTATTCTTAAGATTTTAACACAATAACTAACGGATTTTATTTATTTATTGTTTTTTCTTTTCGAGAATCGCCAATTTCATTCCAAATGGTGGAGGGCATTTAATGTTCGGCCCGGCCGAACTTACAGCTATTTTACTTGTTTACTGTTAGCCTTATACCATTGCAAAGGCGTTGTGGGTCAATGCTTCTTAATAAAATCATATCCCAATCTGAAACGATTTCAATATAATTTAACAAGATTTACATTTACACCAAATTCCGTCACACCTTCCATATTCAGGATACACATATCGTGTTTGGTACATAACATACATCGGCAGAAAAATATATATGGGCGATGTACCGATTTCAAACCTACACCGATTTCAATATAATTTGACAAATTTATTTTTGTATCAAATTTAGTCACTCATGCCGAATTTAATTGGAATCGGAAATACCTATCGTGTTTGGTGCATCAAATACATAAAATCGGCCGACTAATATATATGGGAGCTATATCGAAATCTGATCCGATTTTAATATAATTTAGCAAACAAATTTTTTAGACAAATTTCATCACACATTCCCAATTTCATTGAAATGTGACGTACATAGCTTTAGTGCATAAAATACATGAAATTGGGCGAAAATATATATGAGAGCTATATCCAAATTTGACCGATTTACATATAATTTGGCAAATATAATCAAATTTCATCACTTATTCCAATTTTGGAGACTGTATCTGTAATCGATCAATAGATATGTGCATATACAATCTTATTTTTTGGGTGGTACCTCCGATTCTGATGCCACATCTACAGTTCCAAGTGGAATTTCAATAATGTATATAGCCTATGTTACTTTCAGGCGATGTTGAAGTATACGTGGAAATTTTGTTTAGCGGTTTTCGAGTCCATAAATTACAAACATACAAACAAACGTACAAACATTTTCCTCTTTTATAGATATAAATTATGTTCAAAATACCATATTATTTTGGAGTACCTTTCAGATTTTCATATATTCTTAACATTATTTCCACGCCTTTTCTCCAAGAGTTAAACTCTCCTGGTTTGTCTGAAAATTCCCTTAGACATTTGACAACATCGGGGACTTTATCTAAGCGACCTATACTACCTACGTGTTCTGCATCAATATAATGATCAACCACGTCTGTCTGAATAGCGTTCGGATTTAATGTAACTTGTAGTACCTGAGGTAACTGACTATTGAAAATTTCTAGAATAATATTTCTAAGGTATGTTAAGTTTATCTGTTATCCGTTAGATTGGTTTGGGGATGGGAAGGACTTAGGGTAGAAGCGTCTAGGATTGGTGGTCGGACTAGGTTGTTGGGATTTGCCATTTTATCTAAAATATAATTCTATTCAGATGCAATTTAAGAATTTTTTATTTTTAAATTTAACTTTTGTATTTATTTCAACAACGATTAAACAAATTATGTTTCTTTTTAACAGGGGATTGAAATTGTATTTAAATATATAGGGCTTCTCTTTCAATATAGCTCAGAAATATTTTTGTATGTTTTGGATTACCTACGGTTACTTTATGTCTATTTGTAATTTATTATAAATATAAAAGATAACTTGCAATAGTATTAGCAAGTGTAAAGATGTCACCATGGTGGCTACTTCTATTGCAAGGCTGTTATTGATAACGGGTTGCGGGGCTTAAAAACAATATTTATCCGTTGTGTAGCAGCTAGTTTTCTTTCAATATTGCGAGGTTTGAGTTGTGTGGTGTATTTTGGAAAATCCACAATCAGCAGCTTTTAAGTTGTTTAATTTATAGAATTGTTTTTATTTTTTTTATTTATTTGCGAAAATATTATTTTTTTTCTTCTATTTTTCCAACACTTTTTGCATATTGTTTTTTGGCAATCCATAGGCTGTGTTTTGGAAATTCAAAACTAAGCCAATTTTGAGATATTTTTTCTGTACTTATTTTCGGTATTTTTTCGACCGCAATTCGTATGTTAAACGATTTGTCTTCAACAGAATGTTATTAATTTCACTCTTTATTTTAGCTTTTGTAAAAAATTTTCTTTTTTAAAAAACACGATTTGTGTTTAACGGAATGTTAATAATTTCACTTGTTATGCCCTCCACCATAGTATGGAGGGTATATTAAGTTTGACATTCCGTTTGTAACACCTCGAAATATACATTTTAAGCACCACAAAGCATATATATTCTTGATCAGTATAAAATTTTATGTCGATTTAGCGATGTCCATCCGTCTGTGGAGATCACTTTAGCTTCCGAACAAAATGAAGTAGATTGATAAAATTTTACTCCACACGTCGAAATATACATTTTAGACCCCACAAAGCCTATATATATTCTCGATCAGCATAAAATTTTATCTCGATTTAGCTATGTCCGTCCGTCTGTGGTAATCACTTTAGCTTCCAAACGAAATAAAGTGTCTGCAGGACTTTTGGTATTGAAATTGGGCCATGATCCACGTTTTGGTGGTATATATATCGTAATATGGGAGCTATACGAAGTCGTGGACCTGCACAGACAATTCAATCAAAATACCGAATATCGAGAGTTACCGTTATATGGTAATACACGTCTTCATACATATTGTCGTATGGACCCTAATATAACAGCTACATTAGGCATTTTTAAGATTTTAACAGAATTTTTAACGAATTTTGTTGCTTTTGAGATTTGTCAAGTTTGTTCCAAATGGTGTAAGTTCAGCCCGGCCGAACTTCTTCTTTACATATATATATATATATATATATATATATATATATATATATATATATATATATATATATATATATATATATATAACCAATGATTGAAATTTTTTTTCAGGATTTTAAAATGTTTTGGGTTTTTAAATAGTAATTATTTATTAATTTAGGTGTGACCACGCTAATTTATTTCGACATCATCTATTCAGTTTGGCCACTACGAAATCAGGTACTACAATTCAATGTAGGCCGCCTGCAATTTCTATTCTCAAAAAATAGTCAAAAAAGTTAATCAAATTAAAAACGGGTTTGAACACGATAAATGTTTTTTGTTTTTAAATTAATTTTTTCATATCCTATCCTCTTCTGAAACATAGTTAGTTCCGCTTACCCAATAAATATATAAAATATATCAATTACACTTTTCTCCGTTGTCGCTTTATACGCCCAAAAAGACTACAAGTTAGCACGATTGCCTGTTGCAAGTCTTAAGACGTTGCACCTTTTGCAATAAAAGTTGACTTGATGTTGAGCGAATTTTAAGTTCAGAATCCGTTGGGCGTTGTGTAGACGGACTCTCTGTCGTTTTTGGTAATATTTGAATAGAGCGTAGCAACTGATCAAGAAGGTTACAGTGTTAACTCCACATATAATAGGTCTTTTCAAAACTTCGTTCTCAATTTCGCCAATATACCGTATATTATTCGCATTTAGTTTTTGTAAGTATGGCAAACTCGGATGACCCATTATGTTGAGGAGCGTTGACACAGCCGATTAATTCCTGTATATGGAGTTATTGATCGTTACTTCTACATTGCACGCAATGAGGTTCGTGCCGTTCACTGGTTGTTCACTTATGGTAACCATCTCATTATTAATTATGATAACGTCATTATCAATAACTGTTAACGGTTAGAGGTGGCTTGGACGAGATGTGCACTGTGAGATCTCTCCAGAATGAAGTTGTTGCGCACAAGTTGTATAGTATTGTTCAGTTTTCGATTGAAATTATTCTGCCACCGCAATCAGCTATGTTGTTGTTTACAGCGAAATTAAGGATAGTGCCATTATGTTCTACTGGATGCATTATTATTCTCTTACAAACTAATTTAATCCTAGGATACCTTATTATAATATGTACAAAATTATCATTTATCATAACTTTAATATTAGACACTTCAATAATATCGGTAATAGTGATATTTGTACAGTTTACATTGATTAAATCATCCAAATCAAAGGAGTCTAAAATTGCTGCATTAGGCTCTCAAATTCCATTATAATAATTATATTTCTTAATAGCAGTTTCTCATATAAATGTTCCACGTTTATCTGTTTTGTTCTTTGGTATTTATCAAACTATTTATTGTTTCTGATAATTCGATATTTTTTCTTGGGTTTTAGTGTTGATGCTTATCTGCCTATGTTCTGATTCAATGAGCTCTTTCTGCGTAAATTTAATTTGTTCAAAGTCGTCAAAATCTGGAGTGCCAGCTACAACTTTTAACGCGGTACCCAGAACATTTAGACTTCGAGCATGCCTATGAAGAATCTTTAGTGTTTTTATAAGCGTCTTAATATGCTGTATATCCGAGTCCAATAGCAATTCAGTGTACAATTGTGTAAGATTATATCCTAATCGTTTATTTGATTTTACGAGAACTATGTCCCCTACATTGGAAAGTCTGTTTTGTCTTGTGTGGTTTAACCTTGCAACTGAGTATTCGGTGTATTAAAATTTTTCTCCCTAATTTCTGTGTTAAGATCACTAGCCAGCGGTTGCATTATGTCAATGGGTCGTTTATCGGTGACTGAATGAATTGTCCTATTGCATTCTATTTTTGCTTGATATATTAATTCGGCTGTGTCTTCAATGTTTCTTTCGATCTTCAGACCTCATATCTACCAAGGTGCTGTGAAATCTCTCTACCTGCCCATTTGAGAAAATTTTGAGCGGTAGCGCATTGAAGATTTCCACATTCAATCGATAATGTAAAATATAATTGATTGTTTCAGAATAAATATATTGTTTCACAATATATTGTTTTTGTATAGCGGTAAATGGCGGATTTCACGTCTATAATTCTTCTGGGAGCGATTAATTGGAAGGTGGCGAATTTTGAGAATTTATCAACTCAAGTGAGAAAGTATTTTTTGTCAGTCGAGAAAATGTCGATATGCAACATTTCCCCAGTATATGAAGGAATGGTGTTTCACCAAGAATTTGCCTCTTGGGGTGTCGATCATATTTCGCTTTTTGGCAGATTTTACAGTTTGAAACCACTTCGTTAGCTATCGTCGTCATATTTGGGAAAAAATAGTCTTGCAGAATAGGTTTTACATTTTCCTGGGCGGCTCTATGTGCCTCTTGTGTTCCACGACAGAACTTTCTTTTTTATAGTTTTTGCCAAAAATGTCAGTTACCATGCAATTAGTGTAACGAAATGTAGTTGACGGAAATGTTTTCACAAATGAGTGTTGGATGAATGCCAGTACTTTTAAATCACAAAAGATTGCACCAGAGGCTGGTGGTCCGTTTCTGAGATTGGAAAGCTACTACAGATGCTTTATCAAAGATTTTGCGTCTATTGCCAAGCCACTAACCGATAATCTAAAGAGCGAAAACGGCAAAATTAGTGCTTCACGCCGTATAAATACTTTCTGAGTTTCTTCAAGGCTACTATTGCCAGTAGTACCCTTTCATTTGTAGCGAAATTTAATCCTCTGTCTTTTAAAGCTCTTGAAATCATGGTTATTTGTTTTTCGTCTTGAAACAAGACTGCACCTAAACCAGCAGACGAGGAGTCCGTTGTCAAATCATACGGTTTTTGTTTGTTTTTTCAGACGCAAGTATTTCCTTAAGTTTTTCGAACGTCTGAGGTTGTTTCTTATTAAGATTTATTTTTATTCTTTTCGATTGGGAAGCACTAATTTTGCCGTTTTCGCTCTTAAGATTATCGGTTAGTGGCTTGGCAATCGACGCAAAATCTTTAATAAAGCATCTGTAGTAGCTTTCCAATCTCAGAAACGACCTTACATTAAAGAGTGTTGCAGGTTTTTCATACTTGAGGATGGCCACTACCTTTTCTGGATTAATTTTTATGCCATTTCTAAAAACTATAAACAAAGACATTCAACGCTTTCTTGAAAAAAAGCGATTTCTCCCGCTTTCTCCCGATTTCGCATATAATTTGTCCAATACCCATTCGATATGTTTGACGTGATCTTCCCCTGTTTCAGCGAAAATGATGACATCATCAACATAAGCATAACATAATTTCCCAATTTGCTCCCTCATGACATCATCAATGGCCCTTTGGAAAATGCTGAGGGCATTCTTAAGGCCGAAAGAAAGTCTACAATATTCGTATTTCCCATTTCTGATCGAAAATGCCGTTTTCCCCCGATCTTGTTCAGATAGTGTTATTTGGTGAGAGCCTGACTTGAGATCAAGCGTCATAAAAAATCTCGATTTACCAAGATTTGAGAGATTAACGGTTATTTCGGATATTGAGTATTTGTCATCGAAGTGAACCCGTTTAATTTCTTGAAATCTATCACTAATCGTTTTTTACTGTTGTTGTATTCATCTTTTTTCCTTTTTATCAACAACACAAACGGGATTGTTCTAGAGTGATCTTGAATGCCGTATTATGCCATTCTGCAGAATGGCATAATACACGAAGTCAGCTACACCCTTGGGATATGGGTATAGTCTCGAGTAGATGGGAACACTACTATTGGTGCGAATAGTAGCTACAATATTCGTATTGTATGGGAGTGATTCTTTGGGATTTGCAAAAACGCCCACAAATTTTCTTATCATTTCCCTAAATTTTCCTGCGATAGATAAGAACACCTTTATGTTCTCCACCTGCGTAAAATGTACATTTACGCATTTTAAAAATTGGATCATCTCGATGTCAGCTATAGTTTTCAATTCCCTACTCTCGAAATTCAATGTTGCACTTGTCAGTGTTAACAGATCAAGGACAATGATACCGTCAAACGTTGAGAGTTAAGGTAAGATATAAAAGGACTATTGGTGTTGAAAATATTCACCGTGCACTTTTCTTTGATTGCTGTGAAGCAGTGAACTGACTTCACCATAAATGGGTTGCTTACTGGAACTATGCCTTTCAACCCTTTTATATGTTTAATATAATTCTTCGAAGCACCCGTATCTAGAAGTAGTTTAATGATTTTCCCTGCCACTTCTCTTTCTACAAACGGTAGCAGGGAATTGCTCCTAAAAAAATAATATGGTCGAATTCGTCCTGAGCATCAATTTCAACAACCTGGTGGTAGTCTTGAGAGCGTTCGGACTCATCTTGGGAAAGATAATTTATTCTTTAATGTTTTGGGCCAGTATATTTGGCAGTACCGCTATTAGGTCTTTTTCCCGTATGCCAATTTGATCGATTTTGAAATGGTTGTGATAGGATCTGATTTTTAGGTAAGCCCTGCATAGACGGGTTAAATTTTGATGATTGTCTAAAGTTAACGGATTCGTCGACCTCCATAGGTTCTACCGAATGATTTTCATTCCTATTTGTGCAATTTTGAGTTCGCTTCATGAAATGTGGATTTTTGTGGATTTTGAGTGAGCTAAGTGAATTTTAATTTTAACTTAATTCTAAATATCCAAACTTTTGACTATACGCTTTTGATTTTGTTGGCTGCTTGCTGTTCTCTACTTGCTAGAGTTGTATGTTGGAGTATCGAGTTGCAAATATTTCATCGCATGATGTCTGCAATAAGTGATAACTTAGCATCAACATCATGCCGTCAACGCGTGTTTTATTCGATCACAAATTAATGATGGGAGGCTGTGTTAACTTAACTCGAAAAAAAACACTAAAAATGTACATTCGAAAATAGTAAGTCAAAACGAAAAAATCATGCAAAATAAAATATTACTATTGTACATTCCAAAACTCAAAACATTTAGACTTCGAGCATGCCTATGAAGAATCTTTAGTGTTTTTATAAGCGTCTTAATATGCTGTATATCCGAGTCCAATAGCAATTCAGTGTACAATTGTGTAAGATTATATCCTAATCGTTTATTTGATTTTACGAGAACTATGTCCCCTACATTGGAAAGTCTGTTTTGTCTTGTGTGGTTTAACCTTGCAACTGAGTATTCGGTGTATTAAAATTTTTCTCCCTAATTTCTGTGTTAAGATCACTAGCCAGCGGTTGCATTATGTCAATGGGTCGTTTATCGGTGACTGAATGAATTGTCCTATTGCATTCTATTTTTGCTTGATATATTAATTCGGCTGTGTCTTCAATGTTTCTTTCGATCTTCAGACCTCATATCTACCAAGGTGCTGTGAAATCTCTCTACCTGCCCATTTGAGAAAATTTTGAGCGGTAGCGCATTGAAGATTTCCACATTCAATCGATAATGTAAAATATAATTGATTGTTTCAGAATAAATATATTGTTTCACAATATATTGTTTTTGTATAGCGGTAAATGGCGGATTTCACGTCTATAATTCTTCTGGGAGCGATTAATTGGAAGGTGGCGAATTTTGAGAATTTATCAACGCAAGTGAGAAAGTATTTTTTGTCAGTCGAGAAAATGTCGATATGCAACATTTCCCCAGTATATGAAGGAATGGTGTTTCACCAAGAATTTGCCTCTTGGGGTGTCGATCATATTTCGCTTTTTGGCAGATTTTACAGTTTGAAACCACTTCGTTAGCTATCGTCGTCATATTTGGGAAAAAATAGTCTTGCAGAATAGGTTTTACATTTTCCTGGGCGGCTCTATGTGCCTCTTGTGTTCCACGACAGAACTTTCTTTTTTATAGTTTTTGCCAAAAATGTCAGTTACCATGCAATTAGTGTAACGAAATGTAGTTGACGGAAATGTTTTCACAAATGAGTGTTGGATGAATGCCAGTACTTTTAAATCACAAAAGATTGCACCAGAGGCTGGTGGTCCGTTTCTGAGATTGGAAAGCTACTACAGATGCTTTATCAAAGATTTTGCGTCTATTGCCAAGCCACTAACCGATAATCTAAAGAGCGAAAACGGCAAAATTAGTGCTTCACGCCGTATAAATACTTTCTGAGTTTCTTCAAGGCTACTATTGCCAGTAGTACCCTTTCATTTGTAGCGAAATTTAATCCTCTGTCTTTTAAAGCTCTTGAAATCATGGTTATTTGTTTTTCGTCTTGAAACAAGACTGCACCTAAACCAGCAGACGAGGAGTCCGTTGTCAAATCATACGGTTTTTGTTTGTTTTTTCAGACGCAAGTATTTCCTTAAGTTTTTCGAACGTCTGAGGTTGTTTCTTATTAAGATTTATTTTTATTCTTTTCGATTGGGAAGCACTAATTTTGCCGTTTTCGCTCTTAAGATTATCGGTTAGTGGCTTGGCAATCGACGCAAAATCTTTAATAAAGCATCTGTAGTAGCTTTCCAATCTCAGAAACGACCTTACATTAAAGAGTGTTGCAGGTTTTTCATACTTGAGGATGGCCACTACCTTTTCTGGATTAATTTTTATGCCATTTCTAAAAACTATAAACAAAGACATTCAACGCTTTCTTGAAAAAAAGCGATTTCTCCCGCTTTCTCCCGATTTCGCATATAATTTGTCCAATACCCATTCGATATGTTTGACGTGATCTTCCCCTGTTTCAGCGAAAATGATGACATCATCAACATAAGCATAACATAATTTCCCAATTTGCTCCCTCATGACATCATCAATGGCCCTTTGGAAAATGCTGAGGGCATTCTTAAGGCCGAAAGAAAGTCTACAATATTCGTATTTCCCATTTCTGATCGAAAATGCCGTTTTCCCCGATCTTGTTCAGATAGTGTTATTTGGTGAGAGCCTGACTTGAGATCAAGCGTCATAAAAAATCTCGATTTACCAAGATTTGAGAGATTAACGGTTATTTCGGATATTGAGTATTTGTCATCGAAGTGAACCCGTTTAATTTCTTGAAATCTATCACTAATCGTTTTTTACTGTTGTTGTATTCATCTTTTTTCCTTTTTATCAACAACACAAACGGGATTGTTCTAGAGTGATCTTGAATGCCGTATTATGCCATTCTGCAGAATGGCATTATACACGAAGTCAGCTACACCCTTGGGATATGGGTATAGTCTCGAGTAGATGGGAACACTACTATTGGTGCGAATAGTAGCTACAATATTCGTATTGTATGGGAGTGATTCTTTGGGATTTGCAAAAACGCCCACAAATTTTCTTATCATTTCCCTAAATTTTCCTGCGATAGATAAGAACACCTTTATGTTCTCCACCTGCGTAAAATGTACATTTACGCATTTTAAAAATTGGATCATCTCGATGTCAGCTATAGTTTTCAATTCCCTACTCTCGAAATTCAATGTTGCACTTGTCAGTGTTAACAGATCAAGGACAATGATACCGTCAAACGTTGAGAGTTAAGGTAAGATATAAAAGGACTATTGGTGTTGAAAATATTCACCGTGCACTTTTCTTTGATTGCTGTGAAGCAGTGAACTGACTTCACCATAAATGGGTTGCTTACTGGAACTATGCCTTTCAACCCTTTTATAGGTTTAATATAATTCTTCGAAGCACCCGTATCTAGAAGTAGTTTAATGATTTTCCCTGCCACTTCTCTTTCTACAAACGGTAGCAGGGAATTGCTCCTAAAAAAATAATATGGTCGAATTCGTCCTGAGCATCAATTTCAACAACCTGGTGGTAGTCTTGAGAGCGTTCGGACTCATCTTGGGAAAGATAATTTATTCTTTAATGTTTTGGGCCAGTATATTTGGCAGTACCGCTATTAGGTCTTTTTCCCGTATGCCAATTTGATCGATTTTGAAATGGTTGTGATAGGATCTGATTTTTAGGTAAGCCCTGCATAGACGGGTTAAATTTTGATGATTGTCTAAAGTTAACGGATTCGTCGACCTCCATAGGTTCTACCGAATGATTTTCATTCCTATTTGTGCAATTTTGAGTTCGCTTCATGAAATGTGGATTTTTGTGGATTTTGAGTGAGCTAAGTGAATTTTAATTTTAACTTAATTCTAAATATCCAAACTTTTGACTATACGCTTTTGCTTTTGTTGGCTGCTTGCTGTTCTCTACTTGCTAGAGTTGTATGTTGGAGTATCGAGTTGCAAATATTTCATCGCATGATGTCTGCAATAAGTGATAACTTAGCATCAACATCATGCCGTCAACTCGTGTTTTATTCGATCACAAATTAATGATGGGAGGCTGTGTTAACTTAACTCGAAAAAAAACACTAAAAATGTACATTCGAAAATAGTAAGTCAAAACGAAAAAATCATGCAAAATAAAATATTACTATTGTACATTCCAAAACTCAAAATAAAATTATTTTATGTATTTTATACTATTCTGCCAAGAGACAATTGTCTGAATCGTTAAAATGAGACGAGCGGTTCTTGAGTAATAAGCGTAGAAATCGTGCCATTTAGTTTTGCCCACATCATAATTAAGGGCACAACAACTTGAGAATAGTTAAAGTTCATTACTTTTTTACAAACATTACCGTAACACCCCAAATTGTTCGTTAGAGACCACATAACGCCTATTTTTAAATACCGTACATAGTATGGAGGGTATATTAAGTTCGTCATTCCGTTTGTAACTCATCGAAATAATAATTTTAAACCCAACAAAATATATATAATCGTGATCAGCGAAACATTCTAAGACGATTTAGCCCAGTCCGTTGTTGCAATCACACTACAGTCAAAATGAATTAAAATAAGAAGCTAAAATTTTGCACAGATCTATCTTTTATCTGCAGCAAGTCAAGTTCAAAGATGGGCTATATCGGTCCACGATATCGTAAAGCCCCCATATAACGTTACTCCGAATATTCGGTATTATTATGATTTTAGCCACATTTTTCAATGGAACTGTCTGAAATTCTACACAAGAAGTTCCTTGTGAGTACTATACCCCCTGAAAGAGAACTCTCTATATAGGTCCACGATATAGTGTATCCCCCATATAACGTTACTCCCGATATTCGGTATTTTGTTGATTTTAGCCACATTTTTCAATGGAATTGGCTGAAATTCTACACAAGGATTTCATTGTGAGTACCCTATATAACGGTACATCACCTATTTGGTATTTTGATGATTTCAGCCAATTGTCTTCAAATCCACACAAGGGGTTCCATCTAAGTGCTTTACCCCATAGAAGAGAATTGTCTAAATGGTTCCACCGTTTAGAATAGCGCCCATATAAAGGTACCCCCATATATTCTGTATTTTCATGATTTTTGCGACATTGTTCACCACAAATATCGCATATAAAATTCAGAACAGTTACTACAGCCTATGATACAGATTACTTATGCAGGACCAAGTCTTCGTATAGACCTGGGAGGTATTGTTATATGGGTTAAAAAAACTTTTTCTGGAACATGCTCCCAAAGTATATATATATATATATATATATATATATATATATATATATATATATATATATATATATATATATATATATATATATATATATATATATATATATACTTTGGGAGCAGTCAACATCTTCCAGAAAAAGTTTTTAAAAAAGTTTATATAAAATTTATATATATATATATATAGTTTATTTATATATATATATATATATATATATATATATATATATATATATATATATATATATATATATATATATATATATATATATATATAAATATACTTTGGGAGCAGTCAACATCTTCCAGAAAAAGTTTTTAACTATGTACATATTTTGGTATACTCCCCATATAACAATACCTCCCAGGTCTATACGGAGACTTCGTCCTGCATAAGTAATCTGTCTCATAGGCTGTAGTAACTGTTCTGAATTTTATATACGATATTTGTAACAATTCTGGTGAACAATGTCGCAAAAATCATGAAAATACAGAATATCTGGGGGTACCGTTATATGGGCGCTATTCTAAAACGTGGAACTATTTAGACAATTCTCTTCTATGGGGTACAACTCCAATAAAAAATTGGCTGAAATCATCAAAATACCAAATAGGTGATGTACCGTTATATAGGGGGTTCACGATATCGTGGACCTATATAGAGAGTTCTCTTTCAGGGGGTAAAGTACTCACAAGGAACTCCTTGTGTAGAATTTCAGACAGTTCCATTGAGAAATGTGGCTAAAATCATCATAATACCGAATATTGGGAGTAACGTTATATGGGGGCTTTAGATATCGTGGACCGATATAGCCCATCTTCGAACTTGATCTGCGTGCAGATAAAAAACAGATCTGCGCAAAATTTTAGCTTCTTATCTTAATTCGTTTTGACTGTAGCGTGATTGCAAAAGACGGACAGGGCTAAATCGTCTTAGAATGTTTCGCTGATCACGATTATATATATTTTGTTGGGTTTAAATGTATTATTTCGATTAGTTACAAACGGAATGACGAACTTAATATACCCTCCATACTATGTACGGTATTCAAAAATAGGCGTTATGTGGTCTCTAACGAACAATTTGGGTTGATACTGTAATGTTTGTAAAAAAGTAATGAACTTTAACTATTCTCAAGTCATTGTGCCCTTAATTATGATGTGGGCAAAATAAATGACACGATTTCTGCGCTTATTACTCAAGAATCGCTCGTGACATTTTAACGATTCAGACAATTGTCTCTTGGCAGAATAGTATAAAATACATAAAATAATTTTATTTTGAGTTTTGGAATGTACAATAGTATTGTATTATTTTGCATGATTTTTTCATTTTGACTTACTATTTTCGAATGTACATTTTTTTCGAATTCTAATATGATGTGTAAGTTAACACAGTCTCCCATCATTAATTTGTAGTCGAATAAAACACGCGTTGACGGCATGATGTTGATGCTAAGTCATCACTTATGGCAGACATCATGCGATGAAATATTTGCAACTCTATACTCCAACATGCAACTCCAGCAAGTAGAGAACAGCAACCAGCCAACAAACGCAAAAGCGTATAGTCAAAAGTTTGAATATTTAGAATTAAGTTAAAATTAAAATTCACTCAGCTCACTCAGCGCAACTTTTATTGCAAAAGGTGCAACGCCTTAAGACTTGCAACAGGCAATAATTTTAACTGGCGTCCAACAGGCATTAAATATACGAAGTGTTGATCGCAATACCAACGATAAAGATAACATTTCTTGCCCATAAATTTTTAAAACAATAAGTGACAACAGGCAGGAGAAGAAAAATTGAAAAAAGACACCAGGATTCGATATAGTCTGGGCTGCTAAGAATTAGATGAAATAACAGCAGCATTAACAACAGCTGCAGCGACAACAGCAACAACAGCAGAAAAAATCAAAATCCAAATGGGGATATCAGTAATAATAAGAGTGTAATATTTTAAAGATCATTTGTACGACAAATATTTTAAGTTAGTGGCTAAAAGAAGTTTATTCGTTCTGTTTGGCTAAATTATTACATTAATTAAGTGCACGAAGCCTCAAAATCGAATAATGAATAATCGAGATTTAGACCAGGAAGTTGAACTCTTAACAATTTTTTAGCCAATTTCCCGTAGACAGAAAGCCTAACAATAATAACGTAATGGTTGCGACCGCAGAAAGCGTACGCGCGCTCGTTGACTCTGCCATCTCGGCAGCTTTGAGGGTGCAAAAATACCAGTTTGAAAAACAAACTTCTGATATTAAAGATAAATTCGATTAAGTTTCAATATCAACCCCTGTAGTTGTGTCTTAAAAATAAATCCACAATGTCATTGTGATGAGTCCTTAGACGTCGTGAATCTACTACCTGTATTCGAAGGCAAACATGAATCGTATGTTTCATGGCGCCAGGCTGTTCACGCTGCATTTGAGCCATACAACGGCAGTTCTAAACACTACCAGTCCGTGGCAATCATTCGAAATAAAATAAAAGGTTCAACCGATATGGTGTTATCTTCTTTTAATACCATTTCAAACTTTAAAGCCATAATTGTCCGCTTGTATTTCACGTGCTCGGACAAACGTCTTATTTACTTGATTGAACACGTGTTATCCACTCTTCGTCAGGGTAATAAGGCACTGTTAAATTCTACCACGAAGTAGAGAAAAAATTGACTCTACTTATAAATAAAACTGCCATATCTTACAAAGATGCTCTTGCAATTTCTATGAACGAAAAATACCGGATGGATTCATAACGCGTTTTCATCTCCGGCATCAAAAAATATTAAAGTAACGTACTTTTTTCTGCGCGCCCGTCCGATTTGCCATCAGCCTTGGCGTTAGCTCAAGAGGTTGAATCAAATTGGGAAAGGTATCAATTTGCCTCAAGCTTCGCTAAATGTCAAGAAGATAGGGACAAGAATAAAAATGAACCACATTCAGCACACGGAAGTGGATATAATTAAAATCCACATTTCATGAAGCGAATTCAAAATTGTACAAATGGGAATGAAAATTATTCGGTAGAACCTATGGAGGTCGACGAATCCGTTCACTTCAGACAATCATCTAAATTCAGGCCGTCTATGCAAGGCTTACCTCAAAATCAGAACCTATCACAACCATTTCAAAATCGATCAAATTGGGATATATATATATATATATATATATATATATATATATATATATATATATATATATATATATATATATATATATATATATATATATATATATATACATATATATATATATTTATATAAGTTAGACCTTTCTGAGTTAAGGTCTCAAAAAAAACGAGATACTTGTCAAAAGTACCACGGACACTGTCTAAATTAAAACAAAGGTTTAATTTTGGCTTGTCGAAAACCGCGACTTGACGTTTATTCACGAAGTTCACTGACAGAGTGATTTCGTTATCTGTTTATTATTTGGAAGAGACTTATTTTAATACCAATACAAGTTTACATTATTTTGCTTACGATAATAAATTCATTTTCTTTTATTTAATTTATCAAATTTCCATTGAACGTTGCGAAAGCGTTGCAGTTAACGTTTTTGCAATTCAAGCCAGATATTGCACTTATAATATAGAACGAAAATGTGTTTCAAATGAAATGAAAGAAATTCGTGGTAATTCTGTCTGCACGCGCCAAGTATCTCTTGGGTTAACCAGGTTAACTACCGGATGTGCAACTTTGAGTTGATGAAATATTTTTGTGTGAACTGTATTTACATGTGCCAAATATCTTTTGAATTTATAACATATTGTGTGTTAACTCCTCCCCCTTTAAAAACGATTGTCCCCAATCGTTAGAAGTAAGATAGATCGTCTATTTTTTGTGGCCTCTGCTCGTGCAATTTTTTTCGAGCAACTGGGGCTTGTATTAATTCATGGGTAGGAGCTATTGTATGAATAATTACTTTTTCTCTTTTTTTTTGTAAAGAGCCTTATTAGAACCAGGCAAATAGCAAAAAGGGTGAATAAAGAGAACGTGGTATATTTAGTAACAACAGAGTCTGACTTGAGTTCATGGATGGACTTGGTATTATTAATATGCAAGTGGTTTAACATTTCCAAGGATAGTAGGCTTATGAATTCATCTTCAACCGGCGTTTGTTGAATTGTTGGTGGAGAAACTTCCAAAAGTGGAGCTTCTAAATATCTGTAATATTTGTCGTTTATTCGCAATGTAGCGTTGTTTAATTTGATTAAAAATGTTTCATTAACCGTATCATTGTTTATTATTCCAATAAAATCGTTAAGAAGAATGATACCGGGTGAGATATTTTCTATTTGGGGTATATGGTAGCCGTGTGCCATTGGGCAAGATGAATTCATTCCGTTTAGTAGCGGAGGGATGCAAGTATCGTTGGATATGTTTACCAATTTGTCACTTTTACAGATTTTTACATTATTTATTATTGCACATTCACTTTTAATGCCAAATATTTTATGGTTATTTTTCATTATTTCATTAAACTTGGTATTTATGATTCTATTATTTCTTTTTACAGGTTTAATTATAACATTATCGAATTGTTCTTTGCTAGTAAGCGGGATTACAATGATATACAAAATTTTTCTTTGATTGTAAAGGACCTTAATGTTTGCAAACTTGAGGGCTTCTTCTATTGGTGTGAATAAAATATTGTCATCTGTTATTTTCTCCAGTGCTATTTTTATTTCTTTTTATTTAACAAAAATGAATTTATAATATTTTGTTTTGCCCATTGGATTGCGAATTTGATGTTAGTTAATTCTTCTTTTATGAATCTGAGCTTAATTTGCATGCTGAGTGCAGGCTCGTTTACAAAATCTTTATTATCTTTAATTGCTTTGGTTATGTGATTGGAAATTTGGGTAAGGTTTTGTAATCTTTCTGTAAAGATGTCATTTATAACTACTTGTTGGTTATTATTTAGGATAGTTTGATCCAATGCATTTTTTACTGTTACAAAGTCATCGTGATCTGGTGATTCGGCGATGTATTTCCAGGCAGTACCTAATATATTGATGGATCTCTTTTTCCTGGGTGGTTCCATTGGATCTATGCCTTCTAGGATATCATGAATTTGGGATATTTCTTGTGTTAGGAGTGGGAAAAAGGGATTGGATTTAGGGATGGTTTGTACGATTTCCTTCTGTACATCGTCAACGAAGTTCTTGTATTTGTCCATTTCTATAATGTGGATAATGTTAAATGTGCCGTCCTGTATTTTTGCAGGTCCACTAAAATAGTTACGAGGTGTAACAGTGTGTAGTTCAAAATTTGTAGCTCGGTTGTCGAAAAGGTGAAAAGAGTTAAAAAGGTTGATAAAAAGTAGAGTCATCTTCATCTTGGTAAGTGTATCCTGATGTGGTGTCCTCGTTGTATAGGTTGGATTACAGATGATGAAGTCACTTTCACTTTTGTTTTAGAGTAGATAGATTTTGTTATGATTAGATAGATTTTGTTGTTCCATTTTTTTTCTTTTTTTTTTTTCTTTTTGTATCGTATTATCGAGTATTTTAGATTTCACTTTAGTAGTTTTTTTTTTGTTTTGTTATGATTTCAATTAATTTTCGAGGTCAGTCTCTTTTTTTTCTCACTAGTAAAGCGGCTTGCGTTCAAACGCGTCCTTTTTTCCGTAAGGATACTTGGGGCCTCCTTCTTTACATTAGCGCGATGGGTGACTTAATTACCCAATTTTGCTCGGGCGCCAGTTAGACCTTTCTGAGTTAAGGTCTCAAAAAAACGAGATACTTGTCAAAAGTACCACGGACACTGTCTAAATTAAAACAAAGGTTTAATTTTGGTTTGTCGAAAACCGCGACTTGACGTTTATTCACGAAGTTCACTGACAGAGTGATTTCGTTATCTGTTTATTATTTGGAAGAGACTTATTTTAATACCAATACAAGTTTACATTATTATGCTTACGATACTAAATTCATTTTCATTTATTTAATTTATTAAATTTCCATTGAACCTGATTTACTGTAATACCAATACATGCTTACATTATTTTGCTTACGAAACTAAATTCATTTTCTTTTATTTAATTTATCAAATTTCCATTGAACGTTGCGAAAGTGTTGCAGTTAACGTTTTTGCAATTCAAGCCAGATATTGCACTTATAATATAGAACGAAAATGTGTTTCAAATGAAATGAAAGAAATTCGTGGTAATTCTGTCTGCACGCGCCAAGTATCTCTTGGGTTTAACAGGTTAACTACCGGATGTGCAACTTTGAGTTGATGAAATATTTTTGTGTGAACTGTATTTACATGTGCCAAATATCTTTTGAATTTATAACATATTGTGTGTTGACTCCTCCCCCTTTAAAAACGATTGTCCCCAATCGTTAGAAGTAAGATAGATCGTCTATTTTTTGTGGCCTCTGCTCGTGCAATTTTTTTCGAGCAACTGGGGCTTGTATTAATTCATGGGTAGGAGCTATTGTATGAATAATTACTTTTTCTCTTTTTTTTGTAAAGAGCCTTATTAGAACCAGGCAAATAGCAAAAAGGGTGAATAAAGAGAACGTGGTATATTTAGTAACAACAGAGTCTGACTTGAGTTCATGGATGGACTTGGTATTATTAATATGCAAGTGGTTTAACATTTCCAAGGATAGTAGGCTTATGAATTCATCTTCAACCGGCGTTTGTTGAATTGTTGGTGGAGAAACTTCCAAAAGTGGAGCTTCTAAATTTCTGTAATATTTGTCGTTTATTCGCAATGTAGCGTTGTGGAATTTGATTAAAAATGTTTCATTAACCGTATCATTGTTTATTATTCCAATAAAATCGTTAAGAAGAATGATACCGGGTGAGATATTTTCTATTTGGGGTATATGGTAGCCGTGTGCCATTGGGCAAGATGAATTCATTCCGTTTAGTAGCGGAGGGATGCAAGTATCGTTGGATATGTTTACCAATTTGTCACTTTTACAGATTTTTACATTATTTATTATTGCACATTCACTTTTAATGCCAAATATTTTATGGTTATTTTTCATTATTTCATTAAACTTGGTACTTATGATTCTATTATTTCTTTTTACAGGTTTAATTATAACATTATCGAATTGTTCTTTGCTAGTAAGCGGGATTACAATGATATACAAAATTTTTCTTTGATTGTAAAGGACCTTAATGTTTGCAAACTTGAGGGCTTCTTCTATTGGTGTGAATAAAATATTGTCATCTGTTATTTTCTCCAGTGCTATTTTTATTTCTTTTTTATTTAACAAAAATGAATTTATAATATTTTGTTTTGCCCATTGGATTGCGAATTTGATGTTAGTTAATTCTTCTTTTATGAATCTGAGCTTAATTTGCATGCTGAGTGCAGGCTCGTTTACAAAATCTTTATTATCTTTAATTGCTTTGGTTATGTGATTGGAAATTTGGGTAAGGTTTTGTAATCTTTCTGTAAAGATGTCATTTATAACTACTTGTTGGTTATTATTTAGGATAGTTTGATCCAATGCATTTTTTACTGTTACAAAGTCATCGTGATCTTGTGATTCGGCGATGTATTTCCAGGCAGTACCTAATATATTGATGGATCTCTTTTTCCTGGGTGGTTCCATTGGTTCTATGCCTTCTAGGATATCATGAATTTGGGATATTTCTTGTGTTAGGAGTGGGAAAAAGGGATTGGATTTAGGGATGGTTTGTACGATTTCCTTCTGTACATCGTCAACGAAGTTCTTGTATTTGTCCATTTCTATAATGTGGATAATGTTAAATGTGCCGTCCTGTATTTTTGCAGGTCCACTAAAAATAGTTACGAGGTGTAACAGTGTGTAGTTCAAAATTTGTAGCTCGGTTGTCGAAAAGGTGAAAAGAGTTAAAAAGGTTGATAAAAAAGTAGAGTCATCTTCATCTTGGTAAGTGTATCCTGATGTGGTGTCCTCGTTGTATAGGTTGGATTACAGATGATGAAGTCACTTTCACTTTTGTTTTAGAGTAGATAGATTTTGTTATGATTAGATAGATTTTGTTGTTCCATTTTTTTTCTTTTTTTTTTTTTTCTTTTTGTATCGTATTATCGAGTATTTTAGATTTCACTTTAGTAGTTTTTTTTTTGTTTTGTTATGATTTCAATTAATTTTCGAGGTCAGTCTCTTTTTTTTCTCACTAGTAAAGCGGCTTGCGTTCAAACGCGTCCTTTTTTCCGTAAGGATACTTGGGGGCCTCCTTCTTTACATTAGCGCGATGGGTGACTTAATTACCCAATTTTGCTCGGGCGCCAGTTAGACCTTTCTGAGTTAAGGTCTCAAAAAAACGAGATACTTGTCAAAAGTACCACGGACACTGTCTAAATTAAAACAAAGGTTTAATTTTGGTTTGTCGAAAACCGCGACTTGACGTTTATTCACGAAGTTCACTGACAGAGTGATTTCGTTATCTGTTTATTATTTGGAAGAGACTTATTTAATACCAATACAAGTTTACATTATTATGCTTACGATACTAAATTCATTTTCATTTATTTAATTTATTAAATTTCCATTGAACCTGATTTACTGTAATACCAATACATGCTTACATTATTTTGCTTACGAAACTAAATTCATTTTCTTTTATTTAATTTATCAAATTTCCATTGAACGTTGCGAAAGTGTTGCAGTTAACGTTTTTGCAATTCAAGCCAGATATTGCACTTATAATATAGAACGAAAATGTGTTTCAAATGAAATGAAAGAAATTCGTGGTAATTCTGTCTGCACGCGCCAAGTATCTCTTGGGTTTAACAGGTTAACTACCGGATGTGCAACTTTGAGTTGATGAAATATTTTTGTGTGAACTGTATTTACATGTGCCAAATATCTTTTGAATTTATAACATATTGTGTGTTGACTCCTCCCCCTTTAAAAACGATTGTCCCCAATCGTTAGAAGTAAGATAGATCGTCTATTTTTTGTGGCCTCTGCTCGTGCAATTTTTTTCGAGCAACTGGGGCTTGTATTAATTCATGGGTAGGAGCTATTGTATGAATAATTACTTTTTCTCTTTTTTTTTTGTAAAGAGCCTTATTAGAACCAGGCAAATAGCAAAAAGGGTGAATAAAGAGAACGTGGTATATTAGTAACAACAGAGTCTGACTTGAGTTCATGGATGGACTTGGTATTATTAATATGCAAGTGGTTTAACATTTCCAAGGATAGTAGGCTTATGAATTCATCTTCAACCGGCGTTTGTTGAATTGTTGGTGGAGAAACTTCCAAAGTGGAGCTTCTAAATTTCTGTAATATTTGTCGTTTATTCGCAATGTAGCGTTGTGGAATTTGATTAAAAATGTTTCATTAACCGTATCATTGTTTATTATTCCAATAAAATCGTTAAGAAGAATGATACCGGGTGAGATATTTTCTATTTGGGGTATATGGTAGCCGTGTGCCATTGGGCAAGATGAATTCATTCCGTTTAGTAGCGGAGGGATGCAAGTATCGTTGGATATGTTTACCAATTTGTCACTTTTACAGATTTTTACATTATTTATTATTGCACATTCACTTTTAATGCCAAATATTTTATGGTTATTTTTCATTATTTCATTAAACTTGGTACTTATGATTCTATTATTTCTTTTTACAGGTTTAATTATAACATTATCGAATTGTTCTTTGCTAGTAAGCGGGATTACAATGATATACAAAATTTTTCTTTGATTGTAAAGGACCTTAATGTTTGCAAACTTGAGGGCTTCTTCTATTGGTGTGAATAAAATATTGTCATCTGTTATTTTCTCCAGTGCTATTTTTATTTCTTTTTTATTTAACAAAAATGAATTTATAATATTTTGTTTTGCCCATTGGATTGCGAATTTGATGTTAGTTAATTCTTCTTTTATGAATCTGAGCTTAATTTGCATGCTGAGTGCAGGCTCGTTTACAAAATCTTTATTATCTTTAATTGCTTTGGTTATGTGATTGGAAATTTGGGTAAGGTTTTGTAATCTTTCTGTAAAGATGTCATTTATAACTACTTGTTGGTTATTATTTAGGATAGTTTGATCCAATGCATTTTTTGCTGTTACAAAGTCATCGTGATCTGGTGATTCGGCGATGTATTTCCAGGCAGTACCTAATATATTGATGGATCTCTTTTTCCTGGGTGGTTCCATTGGTTCTATGCCTTCTAGGATATCATGAATTTGGGATATTTCTTGTGTTAGGAGTGGGAAAAAGGGATTGGATTTATGGATGGTTTGTACGATTTCCTTCTGTACATCGTCAACGAAGTTCTTGTATTTGTCCATTTCTATAATGTGGATAATGTTAAATGTGCCGTCCTGTATTTTTGCAGGTCCACTAAAAATAGTTACGAGGTGTAACAGTGTGTAGTTCAAAATTTGTAGCTCGGTTGTCGAAAAGGTGAAAAGAGTTAAAAGGTTGATAAAAAAGTAGAGTCATCTTCATCTTGGTAAGTGTATCCTGATGTGGTGTCCTCGTTGTATAGGTTGGATTACAGATGATGAAGTCACTTTCACTTTTGTTTTAGATTAGATAGATTTTGTTATGATTAGATAGATTTTGTTGTTCCATTTTTTTCCTTTTTTTTCTTTTTGTATCGTATTATCGAGTATTTAAGAGTTCACTTTAGTAGTTTTTTTTTGTTTTGTTATGATTTCAATTAATTTTCGAGGTCAGTCTCTTTTTTTTTCTCACTAGTAAAGCGGCTTGCGTTCAAACGCGTCCTTTTTTCCGTAAGGATACTTGGGGGCCTCCTTCTTTACATTAGCGCGATTGGTGACTTAATTACCCAATTTTGCTCGGGCGCCAGTTAGACCTTTCTGAGTTAAGGTCTCAAAAAAACGAGATACTTGTCAAAAGTACCACGGACACTGTCTAAATTAAAACAAAGGTTTAATTTTGGTTTGTCGAAAACCGCGACTTGACGTTTATTCACGAAGTTCACTGACAGAGTGATTTCGTTATCTGTTTATTATTTGGAAGAGACTTATTTTAATACCAATACAAGTTTACATTATTTTGCTTACGATACTAAATTCATTTTCATTTATTTAATTTATTAAATTTCCATTGAACCTGATTTACTGTAATACCAATACATGCTTACATTATTTTGCTTACGAAACTAAATTCATTTTCTTTTATTTAATTTATCAAATTTCCATTGAACGTTGCGAAAGTGTTGCAGTTAACGTTTTTGCAATTCAAGCCAGATATTGCACTTATAATATAGAACGAAAATGTGTTTCAAATGAAATGAAGAAATTCGTGGTAATTCTGTCTGCACGCGCCAAGTATCTCTTGGGTTTAACAGGTTAACTACCGGATGTGCAACTTTGAGTTGATGAAATATTTTTGTGTGAACTGTATTTACATGTGCCAAATATCTTTTGAATTTATAACATATTGTGTGTTAACTCCTCCCCCTTTAAAACGATTGTCCCCAATCGTTAGAAGTAAGATAGATCGTCTATTTTTTGTGGCCTCTGCTCGTGCAATTTTTTTCGAGCAACTGGGGCTTGTATTAATTCATGGGTAGGAGCTATTGTATGAATAATTACTTTTTCTCTTTTTTTGTAAAGAGCCTTATTAGAACCAGGCAAATAGCAAAACGGGTGAATAAAGAGAACGTGGTATATTTAGTAACAACAGAGTCTGACTTGAGTTCATGGATGGACTTGGTATTATTAATATGCAAGTGGTTTAACATTTCCAAGGATAGTAGGCTTATGAATTCATCTTCAACCGGCGTTTGTTGAATTGTTGGTGGAGAAACTTCCAAAAGTGGAGCTTCTAAATTTCTGTAATATTTGTCGTTTATTCGCAATGTAGCGTTGTGGAATTTGATTAAAAATGTTTCATTAACCGTATCATTGTTTATTATTCCAATAAATCGTTAAGAAGAATGATACCGGGTGAGATATTTTCTATTTGGGGTATATGGTAGCCGTGTGCCATTGGGCAAGATGAATTCATTCCGTTTAGTAGCGGAGGGATGCAAGTATCGTTGGATATGTTTACCAATTTGTCACTTTTACAGATTTTTACATTATTTATTATTGCACATTCACTTTTAATGCCAAATATTTTATGGTTATTTTTCATTATTTCATTAAACTTGGTACTTATGATTCTATTATTTCTTTTTACAGGTTTAATTATAACATTATCGAATTGTTCTTTGCTAGTAAGCGGGATTACAATGATATACAAAATTTTTCTTTGATTGTAAAGGACCTTAATGTTTTCAAACTTGAGGGCTTCTTCTATTGGTGTGAATAAAATATTGTCATCTGTTATTTTCTCCAGTGCTATTTTTATTTCTTTTTTATTTAACAAAAATGAATTTATAATATTTTGTTTTGCCCATTGGATTGCGAATTTGATGTTAGTTAATTCTTCTTTTATGAATCTGAGCTTAATTTGCATGCTGAGTGCAGGCTCGTTTACAAAATCTTTATTATCTTTAATTGCTTTGGTTATGTGATTGGAAATTTGGGTAAGGTTTTGTAATCTTTCTGTAAAGATGTCATTTATAACTACTTGTTGGTTATTATTTAGGATAGTTTGATCCAATGCATTTTTTACTGTTACAAAGTCATCGTGATCTGGTGATTCGGCGATGTATTTCCAGGCAGTACCTAATATATTGATGGATCTCTTTTTCCTGGGTGGTTCCATTGGTTCTATGCCTTCTAGGATATCATGAATTTGGGATATTTCTTGTGTTAGGAGTGGGAAAAAGGGATTGGATTTATGGATGGTTTGTACGATTTCCTTCTGTACATCGTCAACGAAGTTCTTGTATTTGTCCATTTCTGTAATGTGGATAATGTTAAATGTGCCGTCCTGTATTTTTGCAGGTCCACTAAAATAGTTACGAGGTGTAACAGTGTGTAGTTCAAAATTTGTAGCTCGGTTGTCGAAAAGGTGAAAAGAGTTAAAAAGGTTGATAAAAAAGTAGAGTCATCTTCATCTTGGTAAGTGTATCCTGATGTGGTGTCCTCGTTGTATAGGTTGGATTACAGATGATGAAGTCACTTTCACTTTTGTTTTAGATTAGATAGATTTTGTTATGATTAGATAGATTTTGTTGTTCCATTTTTTTCCTTTTTTTCTTTTTGTATCGTATTATCGAGTATTTAAGAGATCACTTTAGTAGTTTTTTTTTGTTTTGTTATGATTTCAATTAATTTTCGAGGTCAGTCTCTTTTTTTTCTCACTAGTAAAGCGGCTTGCGTTCAAACGCGTCCTTTTTTCCGTAAGGATACTTGGGGGCCTCCTTCTTACATTAGCGCGATGGGTGACTTAATTACCCAATTTTGCTCGGGCGCCAGTTAGACCTTTCTGAGTTAAGGTATCAAAAAGCGAGATACTTGTCAAAAGTACCACGGACACTGTCTAAATTAAAACACAGGTTTAATTTTGGTTTGTCGAAAACCGCGACTTGACGTTTATTCACGAAGTTAACTGACAGAGTGATTTCGTTATCTGTTTATTATTTGGAAGAGACTTATTTTAATACCAATACAAGTTTACATTATTTTGCTTACGATACTAAATTCATTTTCATTTATTTAATTTATTAAATTTCCATTGAACCTGATTTACTGTAATACCAATACATGCTTACATTATTTTGCTTACGAAACTAAATTCATTTCTTTTATTTAATTTATCAAATTTCCATTGAACGTTGCGAAAGTGTTGCAGTTAACGTTTTTGCAATTCAAGCCAGATATTGCACTTATAATATAGAACGAAAATGTGTTTCAAATGAAATGAAAGAAATTCGTGGTAATTCTGTCTGCACGCGCCAAGTATCTCTTGGGTTTAACAGGTTAACTACCGGATGTGCAACTTTGAGTTGATGAAATATTTTTGTGTGAACTGTATTTACATGTGCCAAATATCTTTTGAATTTATAACATATTGTGTGTTAACTCCTCCCCCTTTAAAAACGATTGTCCCCAATCGTTAGAAGTAAGATAGATCGTCTATTTTTTGTGGCCTCTGCTCGTGCAATTTTTTTCGAGCAACTGGGGCTTGTATTAATTCATGGGTAGGAGCTATTGTATGAATAATTACTTTTTCTCTTTTTTTGTAAAGAGCCTTATTAGAACCAGGCAAATAGCAAAAAGGGTGAATAAAGAGAACGTGGTATATTTAGTAATAACAGAGTCTGACTTGAGTTCATGGATGGACTTGGTATTATTAATATGCAAGTGGTTTAACATTTCCAAGGATAGTAGGCTTATGAATTCATCTTCAACCGGCGTTTGTTGAATTGTTGGTGGAGAAACTTCCAAAAGTGGAGCTTCTAAATTTCTGTAATATTTGTCGTTTATTCGCAATGTAGCGTTGTGGAATTTGATTAAAAATGTTTCATTAACCGTATCATTGTTTATTATTCCAATAAAATCGTTAAGAAGAATGATACCGGGTGAGATATTTTCTATTTGGGGTATATGGTAGCCGTGTGCCATTGGGCAAGATGAATTCATTCCGTTTAGTAGCGGAGGGATGCAAGTATCGTTGGATATGTTTACCAATTTGTCACTTTTACAGATTTTTACATTATTTATTATTGCACATTCACTTTTAATGCCAAATATTTTATGGTTATTTTTCATTATTTCATTAAACTTGGTACTTATGATTCTATTATTTCTTTTTACAGGTTTAATTATAACATTATCGAATTGTTCTTTGCTAGTAAGCGGGATTACAATGATATACAAAATTTTTCTTTGATTGTAAAGGACCTTAATGTTTTCAAACTTGAGGGCTTCTTCTATTGGTGTGAATAAAATATTGTCATCTGTTATTTTCTCCAGTGCTATTTTTATTTCTTTTTTATTTAACAAAAATGCATTTATAATATTTTGTTTTGCCCATTGGATTGCGAATTTGATGTTAGTTAATTCTTCTTTTATGAATCTGAGCTTAATTTGCATGCTGAGTGCAGGCTCGTTTACAAAATCTTTATTATCTTTAATTGCTTTGGTTATGTGATTGGAAATTTGGGTAAGGTTTTGTAATCTTTCTGTAAAGATGTCATTTATAACTACTTGTTGGTTATTATTTAGGATAGTTTGATCCAATGCATTTTTTACTGTTACAAAGTCATCGTGATCTGGTGATTCGGCGATGTATTTCCAGGCAGTACCTAATATATTGATGGATCTCTTTTTCCTGGGTGGTTCCATTGGTTCTATGCCTTCTAGGATATCATGAATTTGGGATATTTCTTGTGTTAGGAGTGGGAAAAAGGGATTGGATTTATGGATGGTTTGTACGATTTCCTTCTGTACATCGTCAACGAAGTTCTTGTATTTGTCCATTTCTATAATGTGGATAATGTTAAATGTGCCGTCCTGTATTTTTGCAGGTCCACTAAAAATAGTTACGAGGTGTAACAGTGTGTAGTTCAAAATTTGTAGCTCGGTTGTCGAAAAGGTGAAAAGAGTTAAAAAGGTTGATAAAAAAGTAGAGTCATCTTCATCTTGGTAAGTGTATCCTGATGTGGTGTCCTCGTTGTATAGGTTGGATTACAGATGATGAAGTCACTTTCACTTTTGTTTTAGATTAGATAGATTTTGTTATGATTAGATAGATTTTGTTGTTCCATTTTTTTCCTTTTTTTTTCTTTTTGTATCGTATTATCGAGTATTTAAGAGTTCACTTTAGTAGTTTTTTTTTGTTTTGTTATGATTTCAATTAATTTTCGAGGTCAGTCTCTTTTTTTTCTCACTAGTAAAGCGGCTTGCGTTCAAACGCGTCCTTTTTTCCGTAAGGATACTTGGGGGCCTCCTTCTTTACATTAGCGCGATGGGTGACTTAATTACCCAATTTTGCTCGGGCGCCAGTTAGACCTTTCTGAGTTAAGGTCTCAAAAAAACGAGATACTTGTCAAAAGTACCACGGACACTGTCTAAATTAAAACAAAGGTTTAATTTTGGTTTGTCGAAAACCGCGACTTGACGTTTATTCACGAAGTTCACTGACAGAGTGATTTCGTTATCTGTTTATTATTTGGAAGAGACTTATTTTAATACCAATACAAGTTTACATTATTTTGCTTACGATACTAAATTCATTTTCATTTATTTAATTTATTAAATTTCCATTGAACCTGATTTACTGTAATACCAATACATGCTTACATTATTTTGCTTACGAAACTAAATTCATTTTCTTTTATTTAATTTATCAAATTTCCATTGAACGTTGCGAAAGCGTTGCAGTTAACGTTTTTGCAATTCAAGCCAGATATTGCACATATAATATAGAACGAAAATGTGTTTCAAATGAAATGAAAGAAATTCGTGGTAATTCTGTCTGCACGCGCCAAGTATCTCTTGGGTTTAACAGGTTAACTACCGGATGTTAACCTGTTAAACCCAAGAGATACTTGGCGCGTGCAGACAGAATTACCACGAATTTCTTTCATTTCATTTGAAACACATTTTCGTTCTATATTATATGTGCAATATCTGGCTTGAATTGCAAAAACGTTAACTGCAACGCTTTCGCAACGTTCAATGGAAATTTGATAAATTAAATAAAAGAAAATGAATTTAGTTTCGTAAGCAAAATAATGTAAGCATGTATTGGTATTACAGTAAATCAGGTTCAATGGAAATTTAATAAATTAAATAAATGAAAATGAATTTAGTATCGTAAGCAAATAATGTAAACTTGTATTGGTATTAAAATAAGTCTCTTCCAAATAATAAACAGATAACGAAACCGTATCATTGTTTATTATTAACCGTATCATTGTTTATTATTCCAATAAAATCGTTAAGAAGAATGATACCGGGTGAGATATTTTCTATTTGGGGTATATGGTAGCCGTGTGCCATTGGGCAAGATGAATTCATTCCGTTTAGTAGCGGAGGGATGCAAGTATCGTTGGATATGTTTACCAATTTGTCACTTTTACAGATTTTTACATTATTTATTATTGCACATTCACTTTTAATGCCAAATATTTTATGGTTATTTTTCATTATTTCATTAAACTTGGTACTTATGATTCTATTATTTCTTTTTACAGGTTTAATTATAACATTATCGAATTGTTCTTTGCTAGTAAGCGGGATTACAATGATATACAAAATTTTTCTTTGATTGTAAAGGACCTTAATGTTTTCAAACTTGAGGGCTTCTTCTATTGGTGTGAATAAAATATTGTCATCTGTTATTTTCTCCAGTGCTATTTTTATTTCTTTTTTATTTAACAAAAATGAATTTATAATATTTTGTTTTGCCCATTGGATTGCGAATTTGATGTTAGTTAATTCTTCTTTTATGAATCTGAGCTTAATTTGCATGCTGAGTGCAGGCTCGTTTACAAAATCTTTATTATCTTTAATTGCTTTGGTTATGTGATTGGAAATTTGGGTAAGGTTTTGTAATCTTTCTGTAAAGATGTCATTTATAACTACTTGTTGGTTATTATTTAGGATAGTTTGATCCAATGCATTTTTTACTGTTACAAAGTCATCGTGATCTGGTGATTCGGCGATGTATTTCCAGGCAGTACCTAATATATTGATGGATCTCTTTTTCCTGGGTGGTTCCATTGGTTCTATGCCTTCTAGGATATCATGAATTTGGGATATTTCTTGTGTTAGGAGTGGGAAAAAGGGATTGGATTTATGGATGGTTTCTACGATTTCCTTCTGTACATCGTCAACGAAGTTCTTGTATTTGTCCATTTCTATAATGTGGATAATGTTAAATGTGCCGTCCTGTATTTTTGCAGGTCCACTAAAAATAGTTACGAGGTGTAACAGTGTGTAGTTCAAAATTTGTAGCTCGGTTGTCGAAAAGGTGAAAAGAGTTAAAAAGGTTGATAAAAAAGTAGAGTCATCTTCATCTTGGTAAGTGTATCCTGATGTGGTGTCCTCGTTGTATAGGTTGGATTACAGATGATAAAGTCACTTTCACTTTTGTTTTAGATTAGATAGATTTTGTTATGATTAGATAGATTTTGTTGTTCCATTTTTTTCCTTTTTTTCTTTTTGTATCGTATTATCGAGTATTTAAGAGTTCACTTTAGTAGTTTTTTTTTTGTTTTGTTATGATTTCAATTAATTTTCGAGGTCAGTCTCTTTTTTTTCTCACTAGTAAAGCGGCTTGCGTTCAAACGCGTCCTTTTTTCCGTAAGGATACTTGGGGGCCTCCTTCTTTACATTAGCGCGATGGGTGACTTAATTACCCAATTTTGCTCGGGCGCCAGTTAGACCTTTCTGAGTTAAGGTCTCAAAAAAACGAGATACTTGTCAAAAGTACCACGGACACTGTCTAAATTAAAACAAAGGTTTAATTTTGGTTTGTCGAAAACCGCGACTTGACGTTTATTCACGAAGTTCACTGACAGAGTGATTTCGTTATCTGTTTATTATTTGGAAGAGACTTATTTTAATACCAATACAAGTTTACATTATTTTGCTTACGATACTAAATTCATTTTCATTTATTTAATTTATTAAATTTCCATTGAACCTGATTTACTGTAATACCAATACATGTTTACATTATTTTGCTTACGAAACTAAATTCATTTTCTTTTATTTAATTTATCAAATTTCCATTGAACGTTGCGAAAGCGTTGCAGTTAACGTTTTTGCAATTCAAGCCAGATATTGCACATATAATATAGAACGAAAATGTGTTTCAAATGAAATGAAAGAAATTCGTGGTAATTCTGTCTGCACGCGCCAAGTATCTCTTGGGTTTAACAGGTTAACTACCGGATGTGCAACTTTGAGTTGATGAAATATTTTCGTGTGAACTGTATTTACATGTGCCAAATATCTTTTGAATTTATAACATATTGTGTGTTAATATATATATATATATATATATATATATATATATATATATATATATATATATATATATATATATATTGTTTAGAATCGTGCCATTTGATGAGTGTCATTAATTAATTATTGCCCACCTCATAATTAAGGGCACAGTGAATTGACAATCGTTAAAGTTCATTACTCTTTTACATACATTACCGTAACACCTCATCATTTTGTACAAATGATTCTACATGTTAACCCTAGGACTGTATCCAACTTAAAACTCACAAGGAACTCCTTGTGTAGAATCTCAGACAATTCCATTAACAAATGTGGCTACAATCGTCACAATACCGAATATTGGGAGTAACGTAATATGAGGGCTGTACGATATCGTAAATCTTCGAACTTGAAATTCGTTTTGACTGTAGCGTGATTGCAACAGACGTACATGTCGAAATCGTCTTAGAATTTTCCGCTGATCAAGATTATATATTCTTTGTTGGGTCTAAAATTATTATTTCGATGAGTTACAAACGGAATGACGAACTTAATATACCCTCCATACTGGTGAAGAGTATGCAAAAATAGGCGTTATGTGAACTCTAACGAACAATTTGAGGCCATGTAGGTCCACGTATTCGTATAGCCCCCATACAACGGTACTTCCCGATATTCGGTATTTTGATGATTTTAGCGACATTATTACCGGAATTGTTCAAAATTTCGTATTTGAAGTTCGAAAGGGAAACCACAGCCTAATACAGAAAATTGTCTGTGCAGGTCCACGTCTTCATAAAGCCCTCATATAACGGTACCTCCCGATATTCGGTATTTTGATGTTTTTAGCGACATTATTTACCGGAATCGTTTCAAACTTGGTATTTGAAGTTCGAAAGTGATACTTCAGCCTAAGACAGAAAATTGTCTTTGTAGGTCCACGTCTTCATATAGACCCCATTTAACAGTACCTACCGATATTCGGTATTTTGATGATTTGTTTGTTTAAAATTTCGTATTTGAAGTTCGAAAGGGAAACCACAGCCTAATACAGAAAATTTACTGTACAGGTCCACGTCTTCTTATAGCCCCTATATAACGGTACCTCCCCATATTCGGTATTTTCATGATTTTAGCCATATTATTCAGCTGAATTGTTTAGGCCCCACATATCAGTACCTCCCTAAATATTTTAATGATTTTAGCTACATTATTCACCGTTTATTTCAAGTTTCGAATTTGAATATGGTAACGGCTTATGACAAACAATGCCTATGTAGACCCCAATATAACGGCTATATTCTTATAGACCCCAATATAACGGCTATATTCGGTATTTTTAAGAGTTTAACAGAATTTTTAACAGATTATATTTTTTGAAAATTTCCAATTTCGTTGCAAATGGTGGAGGATATTCAAAGTTCGATCCGGCCGAACTTACTGCTTTTTAACGTGTTATTTTTTTTCAATAAGAATTTTCAATTCCAAAAGTAATTCTGAAACAATTCTACACAAAAGTCCATATCGTAAAAGAACAGTCAATTTTTTCAGTTCCGCGATTTTTCTCAAAATTTTCTTTCATGACAATGTTTCCACTGTAATTACAAATAACCTAAAAAAATGTGAGTCAAATCGGCCCAGCCGTTCTCAACTGATGTGTTACTATACTATTTCAAATTTTTTACATATAACTTTAAAGAAGTAGATGTGGCCAGTTCCTCTGACCCCAAACAAATACCAAGGGTTGGGGGGAGATTCAAGATTGCGTCGTATACTAATTGTGGAACAGATATCTTCATGATGGGCGCAAAATTGGGCGTGGTCACTTTTTCTTTGCAAAAAAACCTAAATCGTGAAGGACGAACATTAAACAACAAATACAAATAGTTCCAGCCGGTCTCAAGTGATTCAATTACCAACGAACAACAATTGGTTTATATATAAATTAAAAAGTAGGCGTGGTCAGTTAATCAGCCCCCAAATAAATACTTAGAATTGGAGGGAAAGTCTACAATATGTCGTGTAATAATTTTAAAACCGATATCTTCATTATTTGGTAAATATAATCATTTTAGATAAATCGAAATAGTGGGCGTAAAAGTAGGCGTGGTCAATATCGGTTCAGCCGTTCTCATCTGATTCCGTTACCAACGAACAACAATTGATTTATATATATATATATATATATATATATATATATATATATATATATATATATATATATATATATATATATATATATATATATATATATATATATATATATATATATATATATATATATAAATATATATATACTAGCTGAACCCGGTGCGCTTCGCTACCCCTTTCGATTTATATGCATTCAAAATTTTATTTACGAATATATGTAGGATAAAGAAAAACAAATTTAAAAATTAAAAAAAATATATTGCACTAATTTAATGCGTTAATAAACAAAATCATTACAAAAGCAGTAACATGACATGCATACACGAAGGGTTTGTCCTTTGGATTTATTTATTTCATAGCAAATACCAAGCGTGCAGGAAACTGCAATTTTTTTAAGTAGAGTGGTTTTTCTATCGCTATTATTGAATTCGAGATAGCAACATACTTCGCCGTAATAAGCGTATTTCAAATAAATTGTTGTGTTGGTTTTTAGTGTTAGCCTAAGGCGTTGTGGGTCAATGGTTCTTATTAAAATCATATCCCAATCTCATCCAATTTAAATATAATTTTAAAAAAATTACTTTTACACAAAACTCCGCCACACCTTTCATAATTCATTGAAATTGGTGCGTCAAATATGTGAAATCGGCCGAGAATATATATATGGGAGCTATATCCAAATCTTAACTAATTTCCAATTAATTTATCACATTTATTATTATAACCAAATTCCACCACACATTCTGAATTTCATTGGAATCGGTCATATATATCGTGTTTGGTGCATAATATGTATGAAATCGGCCGAAATATATATGTCAGCTATATCCAAACCTCAACTGATTTCAATATAATTTGGCAATTTTTGCTGGTGCCAGATTTTGTCTCTCTCGCTTTGGGTGCATAAAATATGTGAAATCGGCTGAGTATATATTTGGGAGCTATAATCACATCTGAGCGTATTTGAATATAATTTGTCAAATTTATTTTTGTACCAAATTTAGCCACTCATGCCGAATTTCATTGAAATCGGAAATACGTATCGTGTTTTGTGCATCAAATATGTGAAATCGGCGGAAAATATATATGGGAGCCATATCAAAATCTGAACCGATTTCAATATAATTTGGGAAATCAATTTTTTAGATAAAATCTATTACACGTTTCAAATTTCATTGAAATTGGGGATACATAGCGTGATTGGTGCATCAAATACTTGAAATCGGCGGAAAATATATATGGGAGCTATATCCAAATCTGAAGCGATTTTTATATAATTTGACTAATTTATTTTCTAATCAAAATCCCGTTACATATTCCAAATTTCTTTGGAATCGAACATACATATCGTGTATGGTGCATAAAATACATGAAATCGGTCGAAAATATATATGAGAGCTATATCCAAATCTGAACCGATTTTAATATAATTTGACAAATGTATATTTGTTTTAATTTCCGCTACACATTCCAAATTTCATTGAAATTAGAGATACATAGCGTGTTTGGTGCATCAAATACATGAAATCGGTCGAAAATATATATGGGAGCTATATCCAAATCTGAACCGATTTCAATTTAATTTGACAAATTCATTTTGGCTCCCAATTCCGTTACTTATTTTAAATTTCATTACAATTGGAAATACATGTCGTGTTTGGTCCACCAAATACATGAAATCGGCCGAAAATGTATATGGGAGCTATATCCAAATCTGAACCGATTTCAATATAATTTGGGAAATCAATTTTTTAGATAAAATCTATCACACGTTTTAAATTTCATAGAAATTGGGGATACATAGAGTGTTT
This sequence comes from Musca domestica, assembly GCF_030504385.1. Lineage (NCBI taxonomy): Eukaryota > Metazoa > Arthropoda > Insecta > Diptera > Muscidae > Musca > Musca domestica. Next base: position 8,201,138 of record NW_026712328.1, on the reverse strand, counting down.
GATGCATCAAATGCTTGAAATCGGCCGAAAATATATATGGGAGCTATATCCAAATCTGAACCGATTTCAATATAATTTGACAAATTTATTTTCGGATTAAATCCCGTCACACATTCTAAATTTCATTGGAATCGAACATTCATATTGTGTTTGAGGCATCAAATGAACGAAATCGGTCGAAATATATATGGGAGCTATATCCAAATCTGAACCGATTATATATATATATATATATATATATATATATATATATATATATATATATATATATATATATATATATATATATATATATATATATATATAATCGGTTCAGATTTGGATATAGCTCCCATATATATTTTATATATATATATATATAACAAAGTTCGTTACAATCTTAAAAATAGGATAGGAACATCGTGGAATTCGTTGTTAGGTAGTTGACCCGCAGACGGAAATTACTTACTATTTCTTGGTCATGTAAATTCCAATACTGCTGGCTTGCAAGGAATCGTTGCAATGCTGAAGAACTGCCTAATTATAGTGTTATAGGACAAAACAAAATTGTAATAAACGATTAATATATATATATATATATATATATATATATATATATATATATATATATATATATATATATATATATATATATATATATATATATATATACATATATTGATCTTTTATTAAAATTTTTGTTTGGTGCTGTATATATATATAATTTCATGGCGTCAGGCAGTCCACACGTCTTGCAAAATTTTCGAAACATATGATGGCACCTCGAAAAATTATCAAGTTCATATATCATACGGTACAAGATAAAGAGACCGGCTGAATTGTAAAACCATCGGGTGAAACAAGAAAACCTGAACCTTGATGAAACGACCGTGTTTTTCCACTTTTTTAGACAATTTGGAGTTGAAGCCTTCTAAAGCACTCGTGATTACTGTACTGAAAATCCGAATGGAGTAACCTTGAAAAGAATGAACGAAGCTTTATTAAAGGACCATTTAGACGTAAGAACAAAAAAAAACAATAACAACAAAAACAAGGTATTTCATTCTCTTTTTATATGCTCCGATTATTATAAATTATGATTATAATAAATGAGAGACGAATAATTTTAATTAATAAAAGTAATTCATTTGAAAATTAAAAGTTATTGTCATAAACAGCAACACAAAGAGAGAAAAAGAAGAGTGAGTGTAACCTTCATTTTTTTCATTACTATTAAAGTCGATTACTTTTATTTTGCTTTTATTAATTGAAAGTGCATTACAAAGTAGTAACAAGCTAGTTGCAACAAACAAACTTTCCATTCAAAAAATAAATAAGCTGGCCCATGTTACAAATCAACTAGTGAAATACACCAGAAAGCATAGACTAGAAACTAAGTAGAAACTATCTATATAAATAAATGTAAGTTGTGTTAGTTACTACGCTTATAACTTAAGAACCGCTGGATTAATTTTAACGATTCACACAAATTCGGAGTTGTCTACTCTCCGAAAAGGATAATATCCAAAAAAATCGCGTAAAAATGTGATATATTAACATTTTCATTTTGACTTTTCAAATGTACAATAGTAATGTTTTATTTTGCATGATTTTTTTCCATTTTGACTTACTTTTTTCTAATGTACATTTGTAGTGTTTTTTTATATTTTATTTTTGAATTCGAATATTTATACCAATTTATTTAATTGACTTGATTTCTTGAGAACTCAAATTGATGGCGGGTTACATGGAAGTGTGGTAGCGAATTATGTGGTGGCGAAACGGAATAGATGATATCGAAATAATTTAACGCGGTCACACCAAAGTTAAAAGATAATTACTTTTTCTAAATCGCTGAAAAATCATGAAAAAGAGATCTCATTGCAAAAATCAAAAAAACATTTTCAATGGAATCGAATTTTAAAGTAATAGTGCATTCTATTGACAAACTTTGTAAGGAAGGATCTTAAACCATTTGCTGTAAAAAATCAGCGAAAAAGTTGAAGACTTTTTCAATTTGTTATTCTTTTTTTTGTCAATTTTTTTTTTTTTCAATTTGTATTATCATATTGAATTCAGTGGATTTTTTGTGAACAAAATAAAGAATAATTTTTCACTAAAAAATTAAATAAGTGCGAAATAGGATGTTAACTGACATCTACCTTTCAACTCCAAGGCCTACAGCGTGGGTTAGCTGAAAGATGCGAACACATTTAAACAAACAAAAATGACCGAAAAAGCTTAATGGGGCTCATTTCAAAGCGTGACAATGATCCGTCCAATGAGAGCTCAAAATGCAAAATTCTTTGGGAGAATAATAAGTAATATACCAATATTGAAATAAAAGGTGCAAAATAGTAGAGCGAATGGGACTTTTAGTAAGAAAAGGTTTTATATCCTTCCAGAAATTCTTCCCAAACATTCAAATACCTAAAATCACTTTTGCAGGTCTTTATATCGATCATAACTCAAGGATAAGGGAACAACCCGATTTCATATTTATATAACCATCTATGATTTAAGTTATTTTTGGGGTCTTGGCCGGCCACTTTTTTCATTTTTTGGCCCTTATTTGACATTTTTGTTTCTAAGGGGGTAGATAACCTCTTCGCATAAAATTTGAAATTTTCAGAGTAGGGCCCATATTGGTATTGACCAAATTCATCAATTGATTTGGCTAAAAAATTTTATTTATGCCACCCTGGGGTAGGGAACCATCATACAGATAATTGCCACATAGGAATTTATTTAAGTAAAGTCCCCACATTGGAGTATCCCCAAGTCCACTTTCACATCTAATGTGTGGTCAGAAAAGAAAATTTTGTATTCTATTGAATTTTTAACCCCCAAGAGAATATTGGTTGGGAACGTAGATTTGGGATGTGCATCCACATGAAATAAATTGTGGAAACATGAAGAAATTACAAATATAGGAAAGTAGCACGGGACCGAATATTTGTTTAATCATCATTGAATTATCCTATGATGAAAATATGGACTTTAAGGGGTCTCCAACTTACAATTTAAATGGCAAATAAAATTAATTCCCATCTTATCATTCTGCCCTCAATTATGAGGTGGATAAAACTATTTTTACTTATTTAAATCACGCGAAATGCTATGACATGCTATATTGTTCTGCTATATTTTTGATTTGGCCTCTACTTGTCATCTTGGATTATAAGGGGTAGAAGAAAGTTTTCAATGTAGGTCGATGTTTCGGAGTAGTGCCCATATAAAGAAGGTACCTCCTAATTTAACCACATTTCAAAGAATTTGGCTAATAATGCGTATTAGGGGGGTGAAAATCTTACACTAAAATTTCAACATATCTACAAATTTTAGAATTTTTATCCATGTTATAATACCCTCTCAAGTCCACCTTTTGGCGGACAAACAGACTGACATGGTTAGGGGGACTTATGAGGACTCTAATGCACAATCTAAGTTGCTAATGGTTTTAAAAAAGTAATTAACTTTGGCTATTCTTAAATCATTCAGCCCTCAATTATGTAGTATACAAAATACAGCAAATTCCAAATTACTGCTCATTTGACTGGAAGATTTTGCTACGATTTTTACCATACTAAAAATTAATTTGATCCCTTACATGGGGATAAGATAGATATATACTTTTTAATGGATTTGTATAGCACATCCACACATTTGAAGTCCACGGTTTAAATATTGAAGCCCAGGCCTAAATATGAGTACAGGTATTTTAAAACACTTTAAATCGACCTGTACGTGAACACTTATATCAGTCATATCTGTGAATAATTATGCTTGGGAATATATGCATAATAGACAAAAACTACGGGCAGGCAACGCGGACCGGGCCAGCTAGTTTAACATAAACTAAACTGTATATAATTAAAGAAGAACCTTTAAACTACCTTTTACTTTGTCTAATGATGAGATAGAATTTAATGAACCAAAAATTGAAGATGATTCAATTTCATTTATAAACATAAATAAAGCAATACAAATCTCGGAAGAGAAGATTGTTTCAAGTAACGAATCACTGACCATCAAATTGCGTTATTAGACAAGAAGAAACAAAAGTGAAGAAAACAAATTAGTAATTGTCGCCTTGCGGAACTAAAGTAGAAACAAAACGTAAAAAAGTTCTTTATGTACGGCAGGGTCGAACGTTGAATAACCTCCACCACTTGAAAATAATTTGACCATTTTCAAAAAAAAAAAAAATAAATAAATAAATAAATAAAAATAAAATCTTAAAAATACAGAATGCAGCCTTTATATTAGTGTCTATACGACGACGTGGACCTGCATAGGCTACTTTTGTCATAAGCCATTACAATATTCAAATGCGAAACTTAAAAAAAATCGGTTAATAATTTAGCTAAAATCATCAATATACCGAATATAGGGAGGTACCATTATATGGGTGCTATAACAAAACGTTATGATCTACAAATATAAATTTTTAGACGAATCCGCATAAAAATTTGACAAAAACAATCAAAATACGGAATATCGGGAGATACCGTTATCGGGCGGACATATACATACAATGTTTAGCCACCGCAGCTAAGGATGGACATCGACTCAGAAGATTATGCTGATCATGACGTTTATTATGAAGTTTATGCTGATCATGTCTACGACGAATATTTAGAGGGCTTACAGCTTGTTTACTTGTTTTATTTTCCTGTTCATCTTTTCCTTTTTATCAACAACCCAGATAGGATTGTAAGAAAACTTATTCAGTTTTTTAACATTTCTTTTTTAATTCAGAATTGACGAAGTCCGCCACACCGAATGGGTATGGATAGTGCCTGGAATACATATATTGAGGCAGTTGCAATAGTACGAATTGTGGCCACGGTGTTAGTTGTGGAATTCACGTTTTTTCTATTGTAATGTAGCTCTAGTCTGTAAAGTAGCTCTAGTGAGCAGATTTAGGCCAATTATCCAGTCGAAACAATTCTGTGAATAATGGAGCTAAAATCATCAAAATACCGAATATATCGAGGTACCATTGTACGGGGGATATACGAAAACGTGGACCCGCACAGACAACTGTGATAGGCTGAAATATCTGTTACGAACTTCAACTTACAAATTTGAAACAATTCAGGTGAATAATGTAGCTAAAATCATCAAAATACTGAATATGGGGAGATACCATTATATGGACCTGCACAGACAATTTTCTGTCATAGGCTGTAGTATCCATTACGAATATCGGGAGGAGCAGTTATATGAGATCTATACGAAGACGTGGACCTGCACAGACTGTTTTATGCCATAGGCTGTAATATCCATTACGAGCTTCAAATACCAAATTTGAAACATTTTCGGTGAATAATATCGCTTAAATCACCAAAATACCGAAAATAGAAAGTACAATTATAGGGGGTTGTACAAATTACTTTGTACATACTTTTGAGTGCAGTTGAGGCGCTGGGAAAAACTAGCAATAAACAATCAAAATTCAAAAATTACATATTTCCCAGCAGCCATAAAATACCACATGTAAGCAATTCGGTGATCTTGTGCGCTGACGCATACGATAATGTGTCAGATAATAAAGGTTATGACCCACACGCACAGATATCGATGCGCTCAGTAGATGCACAAGACCACTAGAATGAAATGACAAGCAGCCCTGTAATGTTCTCCATTCAATATTAGAATAGATAACAATAATTGTGTGGCTGCGATTAGGTTAAGTTAGATTAGTTTCAGTAGCACTTAAGAAACATAGTTTTTAAATAAAATCAGAATTGAATCGACAGCCAAACCATTCGGTTGGTTTTCTTTTCTCACTTACAGGGGTCTATACCAAAACGTGGACCTACAGGGCCCATTTTCAATACTAAAAGTCCTACAGACATAATATAAATTTTAGTAAAATTGTATCTACGTACTTCATTTCGTTCCACAGATGGACAGATAGTCGGACATCGCTAAATCGACATAGAATTTGATGCTGGTCAAGAATATATATTGTATGTATATTTCGAGGTGTTACAAACGGAATGACAAACTTAATATGCCCTTCATACTATGGTGGAGGGTATAGAAAATTCCAGGTCATCAGAGCTTCGAAATAGCCCAGGCAGCGAGGAGAAGGTGGCAAAGAAACCAACCTGGCATTTGAACGCCCAACACATCAACATCGCAGCCCGTTCAGCTGCAATGTAATTAGAATATAATATTGTAAGTTAAAGCAAAATCCATATTATTTTTGGCAAGTGGCTGGAAGAAAAGTTGACTGAAGGAAAAAAGAGAAAGATTTAATAAATCGCACTTAAAAAAGTATGATTTTTCTGAGAAAATTCAAAAGCATGTCTTCAAAATTCATACTTCCCATTTGCCACTTAAAATTTAATTTTCTCTCTCCTATTTTTAGAGAGAAATCATGTGGAATCCCGATTTAACGTCAAAAGTTGTATAGCATTAAGGTTTGATAGTATAACTTACCTCAGGGATAGGATATTTGTCATCGACGGTAACACTATTCAGGTTTGTGAGATCAATGACACGACGTTTTTATACAATCCACCATTCTATGAAGGGTATATTAACTTTGTCATTCCGTTTGTAACACTTCCAAATATTTGTAATAGACCCTACAAAGTATATATATTCTGGATCAGCGTAAAATTCTAAGACGGTCTAGCGAATTATGTCTGTCTGCTGTTCGCCTGTCTGTTGTAATCATTCTATCTTTTGAACAAATTGGGATAGAAGACTAAAATTTTGCACACTTGTATAATTTACCAGTAAGCAGGTTAAGTTCGTAACTGGGCCATGTCGGTCCACGTTTTCGTATAGCCCCCATATAACGGTACATCCCGATATTCGGTATTTTGATGATTTTAGCGACATTATTTACCGGAATTGTTTCAAATTTGGTATTCGAAGTTCGCAATGGATACTACAGCATAAGACAGAAAATTGGGCATGTAGCTCCAGGTCTTCGTATAACCCATAAAACGGTACCCTCGTATATTCGGTATTTTGATGATTTTTAACGTTATTTAACGGAACTATTTCAAATTTAGTATATGAAGTTCGTAATGAATACTACAGCCTTTAACAGAAAATTGTCCGTGCAGGTCCAATTCTCCGTATAGCCCCCATATAACGGTACCCCCGATATACGGTTTTTTAATGATTTTAGCTACATTATTTACCGAAATTGTTTCAAATTGTGTATTTGAAGGTCGTAATGGATACTACAGTCTATGCCAGAATATTGTCTGTGCAGGCTTATGACAAAAGTTGTGTATGCAGGTCCACGTCGTCGTATGGACCCTAATATACTGCTACATTCGGAATTTTTATGATTCTAACAGCATTTTTAACGGATTTATTTTTTTGAAAATTGCAAAATTTGTACCGAATTGTGGATGGTATTCAAAGTTCGGTTCGGCCAAACTTACAACTTTTTTACTTTTTTTATTTCCCTGTTCATCTTTTCCTTTTTATCAACAAACCATATAGGACTGTAAGAAGACTTATTCAGGTTTTAACATTTCTTTTTTAATTCAGAATTAACGAAGTCCGCCACACCGAATGGGTATGGATAGGGCCTGGAATACATATATTGAGGCAGTCGCAATAGTACGAATTGTGGCCACGGTGTTAGTGTTGTATGGAAGTGCTTCGTCAGGGTTTGAATCGATTTTTTCGGATATGACTTGAGGGACCTCTACGCCTCGATTTTTGTGAAATTTACATTTCCATATTTGAGAAATTCAAGTTTTTATATTTTAATGTAACTCTTGTCTGTATTATAGCTCTAGTGAGAAGATTTAGGTCAATTATCTAGTCGAATTTTGACAGTGATGGGAGAATAAAGACCGTGATGTTAGTGTCGAATATATAAATAAATCACATTTCTCTTTAATTGAAGTGTAACCGTAAATTGATTTCAATACGTACTGAATATCTAGAGGAACTACATGCTTTAAACATTTTATAGGTTTAATGTAGTTCTTGGAAGCTCCCGTGCCTAAACACAACCGTGTTTTTCCACTTTTTTGACAATTTGGAGTTGAAGCCTTCTTAAGCACTCGTGGCTACTGTACTGAAAATCCGGTTGGATTAAAGGACCATTTAGACGTAAGAACAAAAAACAAGGTATTTCATTCTCTTTTTATATGCTCCGATTATTATAAATTATGATTATAATAAATGAGAGACGAATAATTTTAATTAATAAAAGTAATTCATTTGAAAATTAAAAGTTATTGTCATAAACAGCAACACAAAGAGAGAAAAAGAAGAGTGAGTGTAACCTTCATTTTTTTCATTACTATTAAAGTCGATTACTTTTATTTTGCTTTTATTAATTGAAAGTGCATTACAAAGTAGTAACAAGCTAGTTGTAACAAACAAACTTTCCTTTCAAAAAATAAATAAGCTGGCCCATATTACAAATCAACTAGTGAAATACACCAGAAAGCATAGACTAGAAACTAAGTAGAAACTATTTAACATAAACTAAACTGTATATAATTAAAGAAGAACCTTTAAACTACCTTTTACTTTGTCTAATGATGAGATAGAATTTAATGAACCAAAAATTGAAGATGATTCAATTTCATTTATAAACATAAATAAAGCAATACAAATCTCGGAAGAGAAGATTGTTTCAAGTAACGAATCACTGACCATCAAATTGCGTTATTAGACAAGAAGAAACAAAAGTGAAGAAAACAAATTAGTAATTGTCGCCTTGCGGAACTAAAGTAGAAACAAAACGTAAAAAAGTTCTTTATGTACGGCAGGGTCGAACGTTGAATAACCTCCACCACTTGAAAATAATTTGACCATTTTCAAAAAAAAAAAAAATAAATAAATAAATAAATAAAAAAATAAATAAAAATAAAATCTTAAAAATACAGAATGCAGCCTTTATATTAGTGTCTATACGACGACGTGGACCTGCATAGGCTACTTTTGTCATAAGCCATTACAATATTCAAATGCGAAACTTAAAAAAAAATCGGTTAATAATTTAGCTAAAATCATCAATATACCGAATATAGGGAGGTACCATTATATGGGTGCTATAACAAAACGTTATGATCTACAAATATAAATTTTTAGACGAATCCGCATAAAAATTTGACAAAAACAATCAATCGAATCAAAAACAATCGGGCGGACATATACATACAATGTTTAGCCACCGCAGCTAAGGATGGACATCGACTCAGAAGATTATGCTGATCATGACGTTTATTATGAAGTTTATGCTGATCATGTCTACGACGAATATTTAGAGGGCTTACAGCTTGTTTTATTTTCCTGTTCATCTTTTCCTTTTTATCAACAACCCAGATAGGATTGTAAGAAGACTTATTCAGTTTTTTAACATTTCTTTTTTAATTCAGAATTGACGAAGTCCGCCACACCGAATGGGTATGGATAGTGCCTGGAATACATATATTGAGGCAGTTGCAATAGTACGAATTGTGGCCACGGTGTTAGTTGTGGAATTCACGTTTTTTCTATTGTAATGTAGCTCTAGTCTGTAAAGTAGCTCTAGTGAGCAGATTTAGGCCAATTATCCAGTCGAAACAATTCTGTGAATAATGGAGCTAAAATCATCAAAATACCGAATATAGGGAGGTACCATTGTACGGGGGATATACGAAAACGTGGACCCGCACAGACAACTGTGATAGGCTGAAATATCTGTTACGAACTTCAACTTACAAATTTGAAACAATTCAGGTGAATAATGTAGCTAAAATCATCAAAATACTGAATATGGGGAGATACCATTATATGGACCTGCACAGACAATTTTCTGTCATAGGCTGTAGTATCCATTACGAATATCGGGAGGAACAGTTATATGAGATCTATACGAAGACGTGGACCTGCACAGACTGTTTTATGCCATAGGCTGTAATATCCATTACGAGCTTCAAATACCAAATTTGAAACATTTTCGGTGAATAATATCGCTTAAATCACCAAAATACCGAAAATAGAAAGTACAATTATAGGGGGTTGTACAAATTACTTTGTACATACTTTTGAGTGCAGTTGAGGCGCTGGGAAAAACTAGCAATAAACAATCAAAATTCAAAAATTACATATTTCCCAGCAGCCATAAAATACCACATGTAAGCAATTCGGTGATCTTGTGCGCTGACGCATACGATAATGTGTCAGATAATAAAGGTTATGACCCACACGCACAGATATCGATGCGCTCAGTAGATGCACAAGACCACTAGAATGAAATGACAAGCAGCCCTGTAATGTTCTCCATTCAATATTAGAATAGATAACAATAATTGTGTGGCTGCGATTAGGTTAAGTTAGATTAGTTTCAGTAGCACTTAAGAAACATAGTTTTTAAATAAAATCAGAATTGAATCGACAGCCAAACCATTCGGTTGGTTTTCTTTTCTCACTTACAGGGGTCTATACCAAAACGTGGACCTACAGGGCCCATTTTCAATACTAAAAGTCCTACAGACATAATATAAATTTTAGTAAAATTGTATCTACGTACTTCATTTCGTTCCACAGATGGACAGATAGTCGGACATCGCTAAATCGACATAGAATTTGATGCTGGTCAAGAATATATATATTGTATGTATATTTCGAGGTGTTACAAACGGAATGACAAACTTAATATGCCCTTCATACTATGGTGGAGGGTATAGAAAATTCCAGGTCATCAGAGCTTCGAAATAGCCCAGGCAGCGAGGAGAAGGTGGCAAAGAAACCAACCTGGCATTTGAACGCCCAACACATCAACATCGCAGCCCGTTCAGCTGCAATGTAATTAGAATATAATATTGTAAGTTAAAGCAAATCCATATTATTTTTGGCAAGTGGCTGGAAGAAAAGTTGACTGAAGGAAAAAAGAGAAAGATTTAATAAATCGCACTTAAAAAAGTATGATTTTTCTGAGAAAATTCAAAAGCATGTCTTCAAAATTCATACTTCCCATTTGCCACTTAAAATTTAATTTTCTCTCTCCTATTTTTAGAGAGAAATCATGTGGAATCCCGATTTAACGTCAAAAGTTGTATAGCATTAAGGTTTGATAGTATAACTTACCTCAGGGATAGGATATTTGTCATCGACGGTAACACTATTCAGGTTTGAGAGATCAATGACACGACGTTTTTATACAATCCACCATTCTATGAAGGGTATATTAACTTTGTCATTCCGTTTGTAACACTTCCAAATATTTGTAATAGACCCTACAAAGTATATATATTCTGGATCAGCGTAAAATTCTAAGACGGTCTAGCGAATTGTGTCTGTCTGTCTGTTCGCCTGTCTGTTGTAATCATTCTATCTTTTGAACAAATTGGAATAGAAGACTAAAATTTTGCACACTTGTATAATTTACCAGTAAGCAGGTTAAGTTCGTAACTGGGCCATGTCGGTCCACGTTTTCGTATAGCCCCCATATAACGGTACCTCCCGATATTCGGTATTTTGATGATTTTAGCGACATTATTTACCGGAATTGTTTCAAATTTGGTATTCGAAGTTCGCAATGGATACTACAGCATAAGACAGAAAATTGGCCATGTAGCTCCAGGTCTTCGTATAACCCATAAAACGGTACCCTCGTATATTCGGTATTTTGATGATTTTTAACGTTATTTAACGGAACTATTTCAAATTTAGTATATGAAGTTCGTAATGAATACTACAGCCTTTAACAGAAAATTGTCCGTGCAGGTCCAATTCTCCGTATAGCCCCCATATAACGGTACCCCCGATATACGGTTTTTTAATGATTTTAGCTACATTATTTACCGAAATTGTTTCAAATTGTGTATTTGAAGGTCGTAATAGATACTACAGTCTATGCCAGAATATTGTCTGTGCAGGCTTATGACAAAAGTTGTGTATGCAGGTCCACGTCGTCGTATGGACCCTAATATACTGCTACATTCGGAATTTTTATGATTCTAACAGCATTTTTAACGGATTTATTTTTTTGAAAATTGCAAAATTTGTACCGAATTGTGGATGGTATTCAAAGTTCGGTTCGGCCAAACTTACAACTTTTTTACTTTTTTTATTTCCCTGTTCATCTTTTCCTTTTTTCAACAACCCAGATAGGACTGTAAGAAGACTTATTCAGGTTTTAACATTTATTTTTTAATTCAGAATTAACGAAGTCCGCCACACCGAATGGGTATGGATAGGGCCTGGAATACATATATTGAGGCAGTCGCTATAGTACGAATTGTGGCCACGGTGTTAGTGTTGTATGGAAGTGCTTCGTCAGGGTTTGACTTGATTTTTTTTCGGATATGACTTGAGGGACCTCTACGTCCTCGATTTTAGTGAAATTTACATTTCCATATTTGTGGAATTTAAGTTTTTCTATTTTAATGTAACTCTAGTCTGTATTGTAGCTCTAGTGAGAAGATTTAGGTCAATTATCTAGTCGAATTTTGACAGTGATGGGAGAATAAATAAATCACATTTCTCTTTAATTGAAGTGTAACCGTAAATTGATTTCAATACGTACTGAATATCTAGAGGAACTACATGCTTTAAACCTTTTATAGGTTTAATATAGTTCTTGGAAGCTCCCGTGCCTATTACAAGTTTTATTACCTTCCCCACCACGGCCCGCTCAATGAACAGTATCAGGGAACTACTTATAAAAATCAATTATGTGAAGTTAGTCCGCCACGTCAACGTAACTTGAATAATTATCCGTAAATTTTTGATAGTCTGGCTTGACTTTTGGTCTTTGTTGGTCAGAAGATTAATTTCCTGGTGCTTTGTCCCAGTAAATCTCGCTGTACCATGTTTGGTCTCTTCGATGTTTGGCCATTTCGAGGAGGATTATCAGCGGCCGGACCGGAAACAAAACATCACATAATTCCTTCTTTGTATATGGTATGAATTCTTTAAGTGCATCCATTCTATTTTTCTCAATTTGTCGTAGGCCATTAATGTCTTGATAGTTTCTGTTTCACTTCATCATAATACTCCAAAAGTGTAAGACTTACTTGACGGAGGGTTGAAAGCTATTATTCTATAAGCTAAATCGGATGTTTATCCAATTATGTAAAATCAAATCGGAAAAAATAGCCTTAAAATTAAGAACTGTGTTAAAGGAAAAGAAGAGAGGAAAAGAAAAGAACAGTGAAGGTCATAATAAAAATTAGCGGACGATTTTTTTAGAACCTTTACCGTTCCCTTCTTTTCCACTCTTTGCGTTGCTGTTAAAGACGATTACTTTCAATTAATAAAAGTAATCGACTTTAATAGTAATGAAAAAATGAAAGTTACACTCACTCTTCTTTTTCTCTCTTTGCGTTGCTGTTTATGAAAATAACTTTTATTTTTCAAATGAATTACTTTTATTAATTAAAATTATTCGTCTCTCATTTATTATAATCATAATTTATAAAAATCGGAGCATATAAAAAGGAGAAGGAAATACCTTGTTTTTTGTTCTTACGTCTAAATGGTCCTTTAATCCAACCGGATTTTCAGTACAGTAGCCACGAGTGCTTAAGAAGGCTTCAACTCCAAATTGTCAAAAAAAGTGGAAAAACACGGTTGTGTTTAGGCACGGGAGCTTCCAAGAACTACATTAAACCTATAAAATGTTTAAAGCATGTAGTTCCTCTAGATATTCAGTACGTATTGAAATCAATTTACGGTTACACTTCAATTAAAGAGAAATGTGATTTATTTATATATTCGACACTAACATCACGGTCTTTATTCTCCCATCACTGTCAAAATTCGACTAGATAATTGACCTAAATCTTCTCACTAGAGCTATAATACAGACAAGAGTTACATTAAAATATAAAAACTTGAATTCCTCAAATATGGAAATGTAAATTTCACAAAAATCGAGGCGTAGAGGTCCCTCAAGTCATATCCGAAAAAATCGATTCAAACCCTGACGAAGCACTTCCATACAACACTAAAACCGTGGCCACAACTCGTACCGAATATCGCGGGGTACCGTTATATGGGAGCTACACGTTATCGTTAACCTATATAGAGAATTCTCTGTCGGTGGGTAAAGTGCTCACAAAGAACCCCTTGTGTACAAAGAACACCTTGTGACCATTCTGTTGAAAAATATCGGGGGTATCGTTATATGAGGGCTATACAATATCGTGGACCTATATAGATAATTCTCTGCCTAGGTATAAAGTACCCTCAAGGAACTCCTTGTGCGGATTTTCAGACAATTCCGATGAAAAATGTGGGTCAAATCATAAAATACCGAATATCGGGAGGTACCGTTATATGGGGGCTATACGATATTGTGGACCTATATAGATAATTCTCTGCCGAGGTATAAAGTACCCTCAAGGAACTCCTTGTGTGGATTTTCAGACAATTCCGATGAAAAATGTGGGTCAAATCATAAAATACCGAATATCGGGAGGTACCGTTATATGGGGGATATACGATATCGTGGACCTGTATAGACAATTCTCTCTCAGGGGGTGAGGTACTCACAAGGAACTACTTGTGTTGATTTTAAGACAATTCCATTGAAAAGCGTGGCTAACATCATCAAAATACCGAATATCGGAGGTTACAGTTATATGGGGGATATACGATATCGTGGACCTATATAGGCAGTTCATTTTGAGTAGGTAAAATGCCCACAAGGGACTCCTTTTGTGGATTTTCAGACAATTCCGTTGACAAATGTGGGTAAAATCATCAAAATACCAAATATCGGGGGTACCGTTATATGGGGGCTATACGATATTGTGGACCTATATAGATAATTCTCTGCCGAGGTATAATGTACCCACATGGAACTCCTTGTGTGGATTTTCAGACAATTCCGTTGAAAAATGTGGGTCAAATCATCAAAATACCGAATATCGGGGGGTACCGTTATATGGGGGCTATACGATATTGTGGACCTATATAGATAATTCTCTGCCGAGGTATAAAGTACCCACAAGGAACTCCTTGTGTGGATTTTCAGACAATTCCGTTGAAAAATGTGGGTAAAATCGTCAAAATACCGAATATCGGGGGGTACCGTTATATGGGGGCTATACGATATCGTGGACCGATATAGCCCATCTTCGAACTTGACCTGCTTGCAGACAAAAGAGAAATTTGTGCAAAATTTTAGCTTCCTATCTTAATTCGTTTAGACTGTAGCGTGATTACAACAGACGGACAGACGGACGTACAGGGCTAAATCGTCTTAGAATTTTACGCTGATCAAGAATATATATACTTTGTTGGGTCTAAAATGATTATTTCGATGAGTTACAAACGGAATGACGAACTTAATATACCCTCCATACCTTTTTTGGTGGAGGGTATAAAAATACCGAATGTAGCCGTATATAAGAGTCCATACGACGACGTGGACCTGCATACACAACTTTTGTCATAAGCCTGCACAGACAATTTTCTGGTATAGACTGTAGTGTCCATTACGAACTTCAAATACCCAATTTGAAACAATTTCGGTAAATAATGTAGCTAAAATCATTAAAAAATCCGTATATCGGGGGTACCGTTATATGGGGGCTACACGGAGAATTGGGCCTGCACGGACAATTTTCTGTCAAAGGCTGTAGTATTCATTACGAACTTCAAGTACTAAATTTGAAATAGTTCCGTAAAATAACGTCGCCAAAATCATCAAAATACCGAATATACGAGGGTACCCTTATTTGGGGGTTATACGAAGACGTGGAGCTACATGGCCATTGCGAACTTCGAATACCAAATTTGAAACAATTCCGGTAAATAATGTCGCTAAAATCATCAAAATACCGAATATCGAGAGATACCGTTATATGGGGGCTATACGAAGACGTGGACCTGCATACAAATAAATAATGTTGCTAAAATCATTAAAATATCGGGAGGTACCGTTATATGGGGGCTATACGAAAACGTGGACCGACATGACCCAGTTACGAACTTAACCTGCTTACTGGTAAATTATACAAGTGTGCAAAATTTTAATCTTCTATCCCAATTTGTTCAAAAGATAGCATGATTACAACAGACAGTCGAACAGACAGACAGACAGACGGATTTCGCTAGGCCGTATTAGAATTTTACGCTGATCCGGAATATATATACTTTGTATGGTCTATTACAAATATTTGGAAGAGTTACAAGCGGAATGACAAAGTTAATATACCCTTCATAGAATGGTGGATTGTATAAAAACGTCGTGTCATTGATCTCACAAACCTGAATAGTGTTACCGTCGATGAAAAATATCCTATCCCAGAGGTAAGAGTTATACTACACAACTCTTGACGTTAAATCGGGATTCCACATGATTTCTCTCTAAGAATAGGAGAGAGAAAATTAAATTTTCAGTGGCAAATGGGAAGTATGAATTTGTAGACTTGCTTTTGATTTTCCTCAGAAAAATCATACTTTTTTAAGTGCGATTTATTAAATCGTTCTCTTTTTTTCTTCAGTCAACTTTTCTTCCAGCCACTTGTCAAAAATAATATGGATTTTGCTTTAACTTACTATATTATATTCTAAATACATTGCAGCTGAAGTGGCTGTGATGTTGATGTGTTGGGCGTTCAAATGCCAGGTTGGTTTCTTTGCCACCTTCTCCTCGCTGCCCGGGCTATTTCGAAGCACTGATGACCTGGAATTTTCTATACCCTCCACCATAGTATGAAGGGCATATTAAGTTTGTCATTCCGTTTGTAACACCTCGAAATATACATACAATATATATATATTCTTGACCAGCATCAAATTCTATATCGATTTAGCAATGTCCGACTGTCTGTCCATCTGTGGAACGAAATGAAGTACGTAGATAAAATTTTACTAAAATTTATATTATGTCTGTAGGACTTTTAGTATTGAAAATGGGCCCTGTAGGTCCACGTTTTGGTATAGACCCCTGTAAGTGAGAAAAGAAAACCAACCGAATGGTTTGGCTGTTGATTCAATTCTGATTTTATTTAAAAACTATGTTTCTTAAGTGCTACTGAAACTAATCTAACTTAACCTAATCGCAGCCACACAATTATTGTTATCTATTCTAATATTGAACGGAGAACATTGCAGGGCTGCTTGTCATTTCATTCTAGTGGTCTTGTGCATCTACTGAGCACATCGATATCTGTGTGTGTGGGTCATAACCTTTATTATCTGACACATTATCGTATGCGTCAGCGCACAAAATCACCGAATTGTTTACATGTGGTATTTTATGGCTGCTGGGCAATATGTAATTTTTGAATTTTGATTGTTTATTGCTAGTTTTTCCCAGTGCCTCAACCGCACTCAAAAGTATGTACAAAGTAATTTGTACAACCCCCTATAATTGTACTTCCCTATTTTCGGTATTTTGGTGATTTAAGCGATATTATTCACCGAAAATGTTTCAAATTTGGTATTTGAAGCTCGTAATGGATATTACAGCCTATGGCATAAAACTGTCTGTGCAGGTCTACGTCTTCGTATAGATCTCATATAACTGTTCCTCCCGATATTCGTAATGGATACTACAGCCTATGACAGAAAATTGTCTGTGCAGGTCCATATAATGGTATCTCCCCATATTCAGTATTTTGATGATTTTAGCTACATTATTCACCTGAATTGTTTAAAATTTGTAAGAAATGAAAAACACTGTTGGGAGTTTTCGCAAACCCTGACGAAACACTTCCATACAACACTAACACACTGGCCACAATTCGTACTATTGCAACTGCTTCAATATATGTATTCCAGGCACTATCCATACCCATTCGGTGTGGCGGAATTCGTCAATTCTGAATTAAAAAGAGATGTTAAAAAACTGAATAAGTCTTCTTACAATCCTTTCTGGGTTGTTGATACTAAGGAAAAGATGAACAGGGAAATAAAATAAGTAAAAAAAGTTGTAAGTCTGTTTGTAACATCTCTAAATATTCGTCGTAGACATGATCAGCATAAACTTCTGAGTCGATGTCCGCCCGATAACGGTATCTCCCGATGTTCCGTATTTTGTGGTTTTTGTCAAATTTATATGCGGATTCGTCTAAAAATTTATATTTGTAGATCATAATGTTTTGTTATAGCACCCATATAATGGTACCTCCCTATATTCGGTATATTGATGATTTTAGCTAAATTATTAACCGATTTTTTTTTAAGTTTCGCATTTGAATATTGTAATGGCTTATGACAAAAGTTGCCTATGCAGGTCCACGTCGTCGTATAGACACTAATATAAAGGCTGCATTCTGTATTTTTAAGATTTTATTTATTTATTTATAATTATTATTATTATTTATTTATTATTTTTTTTTTTTTTTTTGAAAATGGCCAAATTAATTTCAAGTGGTGGAGGTTATTCAACGTTCTGCTCTGCCGAACATAAATAACTTTTTTACGTTTTGTTTCTAAGTTAGTTCCGCAAGGCGACAATTACTAATTTGTTTTCTTCACTTTTGTTTCTTCTTGTCCAATAACGCAATTTGATGGTCAGTGATTCGTTACTTGAAACAATCTTCTCTTCCGAGATTTGTATTGCTTTATTGATGTTTATAAATGAAATTGAATCTTCTTCAATTTTTGGTTCATTAAATTCTATCTCATCATTAGACAAAGTAAAAGGTAGTTTAAAGGTTTTTCTTTAATTATATACAGTTTAGTTTATGTTAACTAGTTTGTACTTAGTTTCTAGTCTATGTTTTCTGGTGTATTTCACTAGTTGATTTGTAATATGGGTCAGTTTATTTATTTTTTCAATGCAAAGTTTGTTTGTTACTACTTTGTAATGCATAATTAATTTTTGTTTAATGATTTCAAAGGCAGTATGGTCGGGATTTTCGTCAATCCACTTCCATGCTGATCCTATAAAGTTTAATGGCCGTTTGTTTCGTGGTTTAGTTCTATGTATATGGACTTGGATCTGGGATAATTCATTGGATAGTGTGGGATACAGAGGATAGGATCTAATAGTATTTTAACGTAGGGGTTTTTTTATTGCGTCTCTTAGTTTTTCCAGCTTAATTATGTGTCAATTTTAATATTCCTGTTTGTAATTTATCGTAACCGTTATTTATCGCCATAATTTGGGAATTAGAATAGGGTAAGTGTGCCTAAGTTCGGCATGCCCCAGTAGTCGGCACTTTTTATTTTTAAGCCCAAATAAATGAAACTATTATAACTAAATGTATTTTGTTTACTTCAAATATATTGTCAGCTACCTTTGTGTACAATTTCGCTAAGAAAAGATGACTTATTCTAATAAAAATTAAATTTTTGTCTGTGAAGGTCCTTAAAATTGAAATTTAAGAAAAAGTTATTAAAACTTTATTTTTTGTTGCAAAAACAATACAAAATTTCGATTCTGATTAAATTAACTTTGTAATAATTGAAAAGTTCCACTCCGAATGGTGAGCGATTAAAAACGCAAAAATCCTAAGAGTGCCGACTACTGGTCCAGAGTTTTTGTAAAACACCACCGTGCGACAGCAAATGTTCCAACTCTCCAACAGATGACGAATATGCCTTTGGTTTTGTTTAACAACGGATTTTCATTATTTTTTCTTTAAAAGGATCGACTGTTAATAAAATTAGCAAATTCCAAAGTTACAGTGGTTTAATTGTGAAACGAACGCATAAAAACAGGAAAACGATTGTTTTCGTGCTGTACACTGCGAAGCTGATACAAAAATGTAGTATTATCTAATTTTGAAATTTTAAAAGCTTTTAAAAACAGGAATGATCTTTAAAATCGGATGAGAAATAGACGAGTTACAATTATTTTGTGTTAATTTTTTTGTGTAAACAAATTTTTCTACCTTAGACATGGTAGTGCAACCAATAGCGCAGAATCACTGGTGAAAACATTAAGAAATGTACCACGAAAATTCGCATCCTTTATTTATTCTGAAAAGCGCAAACAAAAGCGCATCGTGGAATAAGTGAGTTCATTGCAGAAAAAATGCGCTTTTTTAATCAACAAAATCAGCGTGAAAAGTTTTGCGTTTTTACAGCGCCGTAATAAGCGCCTTAAAAAACAATCACAAAGCACACCCTTACCACCCACAAATAAAAAAATTAAAATTAAAAAAAAATTAATACTCTAAAACGATTTGTTTGAACTAAAAAAAATTAATAAATAAATAAAAATATTAGTGAGGTACAATAAATAGGAACTTGTCTTATAATTCTAAAAATTCAATAAATCTACATATAAATTCACATTTCTTCCTCGACATCTTCATTTTCCGTCTCATTGATTTGCCTCTTTTTACTTGAAATGCTTTTATAATTGAGATTTTTCAGAGTCGAATGGCGCCAGTAAACTTTTCATAGTTTAATAATCGTTTCCGGCCTTGTAGTCCTTTCCTTTAAGTTTGTTTTTAGTTTTCCACAACATAAAATAATTTTTTATGGTCGCAATCTGATGGAATAAATAAACATAATATTTGTGTCAAAATGTTACCAAATAATTCAAATGTTTTCTTACCATTAATTGAACATTTTCAGTGTTTATTTCACTTTCAATTGCTTCAAGCTCCTCCTTTGTTCTATTGGAAACAACTTCAACTTAATTCAAAACAGGTTTGATAAACAGAAACAAAAAACAGATAAACAAAATATCTCGTTATAAACTTTTAAACTAAAACACAAACAGCTTACATAATCGCAATTATACCTCGAAGGCATGCAGTGAGATCCCTATTGCATATTTTCAAAACATAGATATGAACATTAACGATCTTAACTTCGTGATGCTTCCAACTCTGCAACCGCGTAAATGAGAAGGGAAGCTCCCACATACTTTACTGAGGAAAAGTTGCACCTCAAACGTTTTTAACAACGAGCGATGAATCCGCCATTAGAGAAAGCGCTAAGGGAGACATGAAAAAATTACAGCTTCCAATTTTCAGAATATTTTTTGCTGGGTATGTACGAATTTGCATGCTATGTCATTTACTATTTTTCTAGTGTATTTGCATTTATACTGACTGAAGTTTCCTTTGAAAATGTCCTTGATTTTCCCTAAAATGTTGTCAATTGTTTTTACTCAACTAGTAATGCAAGGCTTTAGATATTATCTCAGTATAGATCTGATAAGATTATTGGGTTTTTAAAAGCGTTTAATTATTATGGTGTGTCGTTGTTACGGAATTAACTTGCGAGTTCCCTCATCGTTTGAACTGCCGAGTTTGTAGATAAGTTCATATTTGTAATCATCTAGAAACGCCGTCCATCATTTTAATTTATAATTAGAGTTATTATTGTTCATGGCAAAAGTCACTGAGAGATTGTCCGTGAATATTTTCATTCTAACTGAGGCATATGAGTAATTTCTTAGGTATTTCAATCGAAATTCATTCTTAAAATCGGGGTATGTCTAAAGAACATCTTTGGACGTAAGGGTGTATTTTAATGTATTAAAGACATCTATTGCATCATTGTTGAGATTTACAATATTTTTTTGGTATGTGTTTAGAAACGCGGGGTTTTGCAATTTTTGTTATTTTTGGTAATGGAAAATTCTTTATCACATTTACTCTTTCTGGATTTGTCTTAACACATAAGTTCGATGTTATAGAGCCTAGGAATTTAATTTCCTCTTTTTATAAAACTCACATTTGTCCAACTGGACTTTCAAGTTGGCCTTTTCTAAAATTTTGAAAACTATTTAAAAATAGCTATGTGCTCTCTAAGTATATCATCTAGCGCTCTCCGAAGAATGGGTGATGCATTTTTAAGTCCAAAAAAGAGTGTGTTAAATTGGTATTAACCATTGTTCATTGAAAATGCTGTATTTTTCATGTCACTTTCTTTAAGAGGAATTTGGTGAAATACTCTCTTAAAACCGATTCTAGAAAACCATTTACCTTTTGTAAGGTAGGTATGAATATCTTTGATATTCGGTATAGGATATTTGTCTGGTATTGTCATAACGTTTAGTCTCCGATAGTCAATTACTAAACGATATTTTTTTCTTTCCCGATGCATCTATTTTTTTTTTTTTGCAACAATTCATATTGGAGAGTTGTAGGGTAACCGTCATGGCCGAATTATACCGTTTTCTAACAAGTCCTTTATTAAACTTTCGACTTCAAATTTAAAATGCATAGGACCGGCATTTGAATAAATAGGATAACCCATTATTGCAGGTATGAAGGGTGATTTCGGTGCTGTCATCAAGAGAATTTGCAAGAAATTAATTTGATTAGGTAATGGATTTTTTACTAGATCAGGTCTGTCGTAATTTTTGTTGGAACCTGTGTCAAGGGGAAATTGGAGAATTTTGCCTGACCTCATCCAGCCTCCAATGTAAAGCAGAATTGTATACGAAGTCTACTACCGTTGCCGCTTCTTTTTTGTGCCCACCATAATCATTGAAAGGCCATTATTTTGTATCATTCTCGTAGGTTTCTACGACGCTTTTATAGTTATTGACATCTTTAAATCATTAACATTTTTCTGAATATTGTATGGTTGATGAACAGGCTGTGTTTAACATGTAATTTAGAGTATTGATTCAATGGTTTATTCATGTAATCGACAACCTTTGATTGAATAGTTCTATCGATGTCCACAGGTTCTGGCTTGTTTGCTGGTTTAGAGAGTTTTGGGTGGGAGTATGTAGTTGTTCGCACCTATGTTACTGAAGTGGTTGGGTTCTTGAAAGTTTTGAGTGTACCTCGGAACAAAGATTGTTGGAATTTCGAGGATTTTGATGATAAGTTGGCGTAGGATTCTGATGAAATATAGCCGGTGAGTATTGATGAGCGTGCTGGACGTTCGGTGTATTAGCTCTTCTTATTGGTGGTTGGGATTTTTCCACCTTAACACTGAGTTCTATACTTTTGGTTTTCTGATTTTAAACATAAATGTAAATCTTTAGGGAGATTTGTGGGTTCCTTAATGCCTAATAATCTTGGTAAATCACCTTTAAGTCCTCTCACAATGTGTCGAGTGCCTTATCAATGTATGTCTAAGTCAGAATGTCTAAGCATTCCCTGCTCATTTCCATTATTACTGTGTTAGGTGAACATAGACAACTTAGTAGAATTCCTGCGCAGATATATTACCCTGCACAAGGGATATAATTTGATACTCTAAAGTCGATAGGTTAATTTTGTCTACGTAGTGTAAAGTAAGGGATCTAAAAAAACATTCACAATATAATTCGGTATTGTACGATTCAAGTGCGGTGTCCGCATTTCCTACACATTTTTCTAATGAAATTTAGAATCCGAGAATATTGAGTTGTTCCATTTATACCCTCCACCATTCTATGATGGGTATATTAACTTTGTCATTCCGTTCGTAACTCCTCGATCAGCGTTAAATTCTAAGACGATTTATCGATGTCCGTCTGTTGTAATCACAATATCTTCCGAACGAATTGAGATAGTGGGGTAAAATTTTGCACACGTGGTTTTCCAGTAGGCAGGTTAAGTTCGTTAATGGGCCATGTCACGTCTTCGTATAGCGACCATATAATGATACCCCCCGATATTCAACATTTTGATAATTTTAGCGACATTATCCACCAGAAGTGTTTCAAAGCTCGTATTCGAAGGTATTGATGGACAGTATAGTACAAGACAAAAGAAGTAAAACAAGTTAAAAAGCAGTAAGTTCAGCCGGGAAGAAGAAAAATACCGACTATAGCCGTTATACTGGTGTATATACGACGTGGACCTATAAAGGCATTGTTTGTCATAAGTCATTACAATATTCAAATTCGAAACTTGAAATAAACGGTACCTAAAATCGTCAAAATAGCGAATATAGGGAGGTACCGTTATATGGGGGCTATACGAAGACATGGACCTGCACAGACAATTTTCTGTCTTAGGCGGTAGTATCCATTACGAACTTCAAATACCAAATTTTAAACATTTCCGGTTAATAATGTCGCTAAAATAATAAAAATACCGAATATTGGGAAGTACCGTTATATGAGGCTATATGAAAAGCAATGTTATACCAACGGAGGTAGAACCCGTCGCGAACTACAAATAAGATTTTTTTGGAAATACGAGAAGGTACCGTTATACGGTTGGTATACCGAAACGTGGACCGATACATCCGATATAGCAATACCAACCATATTAGGCACTATAAAAATTGTTGTGTGAAATTTTGAAGCTTTATGATAGATAATGTGGGCTGTCGTGATTTCAACAGACGGACATCATCAAACCGACTAAGAATTATTCATTAAGTTCAGCCGGGCCGAACTTTTAATACCCTCGACCATTTTTATGTAAAAGTATCAGAATTTAAACTTGTTCCACTTTAAACTACAAATACCTGTAATACAGTGGATAATGTAATAAAACTTAAAAAAAAACATGAAATGGGCGAAGCCGCTGAATGGTGGGCATACCAAAACGTAACGTTGTTATCTATTGCGAGTCTTAAATACTAAATTTGGAAAAAATACCACCTAATATCGTGGATACCGTAATATGCGCGCTACACGAAAACGTGGATATAGATATTCAATGTTCTGGAGAATAGGAGCTAGAACCCATTATGATCTACATAGCAATTTTTAGACAAATTCCGCAAAATATGTCGTGAAAATCATCAAAATACCGAATATTGGGAAGTACCGTTATATGGGGCTATATGAAAACGTGGACATGTATACAATGTTATGCCAACGGAGGTAGAACTCGTTGCGAACTACATATAAGATTTTTTTGCAAAATATGTCAAAATCCGATGTAGCAATACCAACCATATGAGGCACTACACAAATTGTTGTGCCAAATTTTGAAGCTTTATGTCAGACAATGTGGGCTGTCGTGATTTCAACAGTCGGACATCAACAAACCAACTAAGAATTATATATATATATATATATATATATATATATATATATATATATATATATATATATATATATATAAATATATATATACATATATATATAGTTTATGATATATACGACGACTATTTTTCGATGTTTCAAACGTAATGAAAAGGTGAATAGGGTGTGAATAACTTGGTTTCTCAGCTTTGGAAATGTAAGTGACGGCGACTTCCCTCCACAGTAGCGAACATTGCAATAGACACAGGACTTAATCCTTAGAAATCGGTTCTAGAATCGAATCTAAAATGACAACTAAATTATAACACCATCTTGTGGCACATCGGCATTCGTTTTTGAGCCAAAATTGGCATTGATGCAAATGGGAATAAAGTCATAAACTCTATCACATTCTTTCGTCCGGAGGGAACAATAATAACTAAAATATAGGCTGTAAATTTTAAAATATATTCTTTGAAGCAAGTTAGAATGATTATATCAAGTCTATAAAGAGGAATAGTACAAGTTCTTCAAAAAGTTTTTTGACGGTTATATCTATGCCTTCCAAAGTCCACTTCTGTGAGACCCTCAACATTGGTAAAATTTTGCCAAGGCCGAAAGAAATCGGGAAGCAAGAATCGTAAGTGTGTGTCTACTAACTGAAATAAGTTAATTATCGTTTTAAAAGTTGCCCAAGTTGTCTAGTTGTGGCTTTCTCGGTGATAAAGATAACACCTGGCGTCAATCTTTGTTGAATTCTTCTGCCGAAAGTTTTATTAGTTTAAAGCGAAACTTCCAATAAGACATACAAACAAAGGAACGGATTTGGAAATTAATTCCTTAAAAAAATCTGTTAAAATTATAAAAATACTGAATATAGCCGTCATATTGGTGTATATACGTCGTGGACAATGCCTATTGTTTGTCATAAGTCATTACAATATTCAAATTCAAAACTTGAAATAAACGGTACCTAAAACTGTCAAAATACCGAATATACGGAGGTACCGTTATATGGGGCCTATGCGAAGACATGGACCTGCACAGTCCTGCAGTAGTATCCATTACGAACTTCAAATACCAAATTTTAAACAATTCCGGTTAATAATGTCGCTAAAATCATCAAAATACCGAATATAGGGAGGTACCGTTATATGGGGGCTTTACGAAGACGTGAACCTGCATGGCCCATTTACGAACTTGATGATGATTACAACAGACAGACAGACGGACATAATTAAATCGACTTAGAATTTGACGCTGTGCAAGAGTTAATATACAGTAGCGAACATTGGTGTATATACGACGTGGACCTATATAGGCATTGTTTGTCATAAGTCACTACAATATTCAAATTCGAAACTTGAAATAAACGGTACCTAAAACCGTCAAAATACCGAATATACGGAGGTACCGTTATATGGGGCCTATGCGAAGACATGGACCTGCACAGACCTGCAGTAGTATCCATTACGAACTTCAAATACCAAATTTTAAACAATTCCGGTTAATAATGTCGCTAAAATCATCAAAATACCGAATATAGGGAGGTACCGTTATATGGGGGCTTTACAAAGACGTGAACCTGCATGGCCCATTTACGAACTTGATGATGATTACAACAGACAGACAGACGGACATAATTAAATCGACTTAGAATTTGACGCTGTGCAAGAGTTAATATACAGTAGCGAACATTGGTGCATATACGACGTTTACCTATATAGGCATTGTTTGTCATAAGTCATTACAATATTCAAATTCGAACAGACGTGCATGGTTAAATCTACTTAGAATTTGACGCTGTTCAAGAGTTAATATACCCTCCATAGTATTGTGGAGGGTACAAAAACATTAAGTTCAGCCGGGCCGAACTTTTAATACCCTCGACCATTCGGTTAAGAAAACATTTTTATGTAAAAGTATCAGAATTTAAACTTGTTCCACTTTAAACTACAAATACCTGTAATACCGTGGATAATGAAATAAAACTTTAAAAAAAAGCATGAAATGGGCGAAGCCGCTGAATGATGGGCATACCAAAACGAGAATCTATATAGACAATATTATACTACAAGGATTGTTATCTATTGCGAGTCTTAAATACTAAATTTGAAACAACTACCACCTAATATAGGTGGATACCGTAATATGAGCGCTACTGGAAAACGTGGAT
This sequence comes from Musca domestica, assembly GCF_030504385.1. Lineage (NCBI taxonomy): Eukaryota > Metazoa > Arthropoda > Insecta > Diptera > Muscidae > Musca > Musca domestica. Next base: position 8,174,211 of record NW_026712328.1, on the reverse strand, counting down.
ATAGATATTCAATGTTCTGGAGAATAGGAGCTAGAACCCATTATGAACTACATACCAATTTTTAGACAAATTCGGCAAAATATGTGGCAAAAATCATCAAAATACCGAATATTTGGAGGTACCGTTAAATGGGGCAATATGAAAACGTGGTCATGTATATAATGTTATGCCAACGGAGGTAGAACCCGTTGCGAACTACAAATAAGATTTTTTTGCAAATACGAGAAAAATTATGGCAAAAATCATCAAAATACAGAATATTGGAAGGTACCGTTATACGGTTGGTATACCGAAATGTGGACCGATATATCCGATATAGCAATACCAACCATATTAGGCACTATACAAATTGTGGTGCCAAATTTTGAAGCTTTATGTCAGATAACGTGGGCTGTCGTGATTTCGTGATATATATATATATATATATATATATATATATATATATATATATATATATATATATATATATATATATATATATATATATATATATATAGTTTATGATATATACGACGAATATTTTGGGATGTTTTAAACGTAATGAAAAGGTTAATAGTATACCTACCTTTTCAAGGTGGAGGGTATAAAAATTGCGCATGCAGGCCCACGTCTTCGAATATGTCCCATATAACGGTACCTTCCGATATTCTGTACATTGATGATTTTAGCAACATTTTTTGCCGGAATTGTTTCAAATTGTTATTCTGTAAATGTTCTTTCCACATCCCATCTTACAACCATTAGTATAGAAAGCTATAGCATATAAAGGTTGTCACTGATTTTGACTTCGCTTCCGCCATTTTTATGTTTTTTAAGATTTCAGTGAAGTTGGTACCACCACCAAACAAAAACAAATAATTGCCTCATGTACACACTTGATTATATGCCGTTTAAGACCTTTTTACATTCAGAGTTCTGCCAGAGTGGCGTGCGATTAAGCCGATGTATTTATTCTGCTGTTGAGCATAGTATCAGTGCATTCCGTAAGGAGCTAGGCGACACCAAGTTTTGCGAGAGAGAGAGAGAGCTATAAATGGATTCGATGGATGACACTCATATTTTTCTTGGTGTGACCTATGAAGTCATGCTGTACCATTTCAGCGCATTTGCTTTTATATAGATAAACTTTTAACCTTTATAGGGGTTTTAGTATAAAGGAGTGTTTTAAAAGAAATAGAAAGAAAGGAGACTAATTGATCTGTAGTCGGGTGTGAATAACTTGGTTTCTCAGCTTTGGAAATGTAAATGACGGCGACTTCCCTCCATGGATTTGGAAATTTATTCCTTAAAACAATCTGTTAAAATTATAAAAATAACGAATATAGCCGTTATATTGGTGTATATACGAGTGGCGTGCGATTAGGCCGATATATTTATTCTGCTGTTGAGCATAGTATCAGTGCATTCTGTAAGGAGCTGGGCGACACGAAGTTTTGCGAGAGAGAGTTATAAATGGATTCGAAGGATGACACTCGTATTTTTCTTGGTGTGACCTATGACGTCATGCTGTACCATTTCAGCGCATTTGCTTTTATATAGATAAACTTTTAACCTTTATAGGGGTTTTAGTATAAAGGAGTGTTTTAAAAGAAATAGAAAGATAGGAGACTAATTGGTCTGAAGTCGGGTGTGAATAACTCGGTTTCTCAGCTTTAGAAATGTAAGTTACGGCACAGTAGCGAACATTGCAATAGGCACAGGACCTAATCCTTAGAAATCGGTTCTAGAATCGAATCTAAAATGACAACTAAATTATAACACCATCTTGTGGCACATCGGCATTCGTTTTTGAGCCAAAATTGGCATTGATGCAAGTGGGAATAAAGTCGTAAACTCTATCACATTCTTTCGTCCGGAGTGAACAATAATAACTAAAATATAGGCTGTAAATTTTAAAATATATTCTTTGAAGCAAGTTAGAATGATTATATCAAGTCAGAGTTTTCGCCCGTGAGGAATGTCTGTAAATACGAATAGTACAAGTTCTTCAAAAAGTTCTTTGAGGGTTTTATTTATGCCTTCCAAAGCCCACTTCTGTGAGACTCTCAACATTGGTAAAATTTGGCCAAGGCCGAAAGAAATCGGGAAAGCAAGAGTCGAAAGTATGTATCTAGTAACTGAAATTAGTTAATTATCGTTCTAAAAGTTGCCCAAGTTGTCTAGTTGTGGCCTTCTCGATGATAAAGATAACGCCTGGCGTCAATTGATTTCTTCTGCCGAAAGTTTTATTAGTTTAAAGCTAAACTTCTTCCAATAAGACATACAAACAAACGAACGGATGTAAATTTTAAAATAAAATGCAGGCAGACGAGACAACGTATCTAACACATCAATCTAAGAGAATTATTGTAATTCAATATGAAATAATTCTCATTCACTTCATGACACTCCCCGAATGAGTTGTTCAGTTCTGGGCTTTGGAATTCGTGAAGTGCTGGTATTTGACCGAGGATACACGAAGTTGACTTGTGGCAGGGTCCGCCGACCAACTGGTACTCAACATAGCCAAAGCTTCATGTGCTCGCTTTCGACCGTGTACGATCGTTTCTTCTCATTTCAGGCTAAGAAAGCCAAAGCGCCCAATTAAAACCAAACATCTGACTACTCATTCGAATACCCCCGTACCGACGACACGACTCAAACAGCCAAGCGACCATACCCGAACATGACTGCCGCCTACAAAAGCCAAATACTACAAGCCGAGTATCTCATCTAGTGCATCAAGCCTACTGAGTTCTATCTGCATCCGAACCAATCCCACAATACCCGTGACATAGTACGGAGTCGATGATTACCATTACCAAAGTATATATATTCTTGATCAGCGTAAAATTCTAAATCGATTTAGCCATGTCCGTCTGTCTGTTGTAATCACGCTATCTTTCGGACGAATTGAGATAGAAGGCTAACATTTTGCACATATGTTTATTTTTCCAGTAGGCAGGTTAGGTTTGTGAATGGGCCATGTAGGTGTAGGTAGGCCATGTATTTTAAAAATATTAGGTGCATTTTTCACCAGAATTGTGTTAAGTTTGGTATTTGAAGTTCGTAATGGATACTACAGACTAAGACAGAAAACTGTCTATGTAGGTCCACGTCTTCGTACAACCCCCATATAACGGTACCTCCCGATATTTGTTATTTCGATGATTTTAACGACATTGTTTACCGGAATTTTTTCAAATTTAGTATTTGAAGTTTGTAATCGATACTACAGCCTAGGACAGAAAATTGTCTGTGCAGGTCCACGTCTTCGTAGAGCACCCATATAATGGTACCTCCCGATATTCGGTATTTGAAAAATACTAGGGGCATTTTTCACCAGAATTGTTTCAAGTTTGGTATTTGAAGTTCGTAATGGATACTACAGACTAAGACTGAAAACTGTCTATGGAGGTCCATGTCTTCGTATAGCCCCCATATAACGGTACCTCCCGATATTCGGTATTTTGAATATTGTAATGGCTTATGACAAATGTTACCTATGCAGGTTCATGTATAGACCCTAATATAACAGCTACATTCGGTGTTTTTAAGAATTTAACAAAATTTTAAACGGATTTTATTGTTTTTGAGAATTGCCAAATTCGTTACAAATTGTTGGGGGTATTCAAAGTATGTCCCGGCCGAAATTAAGGTTTTTTTACTTGTTTTAGTGTTGACATTTCTTGCCGGTTTAATGATGTACATATGACCGACTTCCGAAAATCTAGTTTTTCATATATAATTTTGTTGGACAAGATGTAGTTTCAATTACAGGCAAAGTTTAGACTTGCCGTTTCTTTCTGTGTTGTTAAAAATATTCCGTTTTGCGCAAAGTTAAAACTTTATTTACGAGAAATATTGTGTTTTATTGCTATTATCACTGATCCACGGGCAATATATTTCAATAGCTCCAACGACAATTCAGCGTAGTCTCTACGAGCGACATGATCACAAATGTTATTCTGGGAGCATGCAATTTTTTGTAGAATTATAAACGCGACAATCACAATAGCTATTGAAGACAAACCAATGTTGATTGAAAATCCCCACTTATGGTTTGATGTTAGCTGTTCTATGGATTTTGTGTTTATAATTTGGAGTTCTTTTACCATTTCCAAAGATATGGTACCTTCGATGTTTGGTTCGGATAATCTGGGCTGAATAATTGCGGGTAAAGGTTGTTGGTGTGTTGTTTCAAATAAATTATAAGTTTTATCCAATATTTTGATGGTGGAGTTGTAAAATTTTAACACATAAGTTCCAGAGAGGTTTCTAGGTTCCTGGTTAACTTGAACTGTTCCATTGAATTGATTTAAAAGAATTATTCCTGGTGTTAATTCCTCTATTGTGGGAATATTTCTGTTATCAACGACACTGCAATTAGATTCTTTGCTATTTATTAAATTTGCCAAGCAAGTGTTATCATAATTTTTTTCTAATTCTGTTCTCTTACAAATAGTGATATTATTATAGGATTTAAAATTTTTTATGATACCGAAAATTATTTTTTTACAGATTATAAAATTTTCGAATTTTATTCTGTTAGTTGGCCGAATTTGACTGGTTTTATTAGTCGTTTGTTACATGAAGAGTTTTCTGTAGTAGGAATACAAATAATGTAAACAATTGAATTTCTATTTGAAGCAATCTTTATCTAGGCAAATTCAAAAACTTGCTCTACATTCACAAACGGAATTAGTTCATCATTTATTATATCTTTTACAATATTCTCTTCATCTGAATACACAATGAATGAGTTAACCACTCCAACTTTAGCCCAATGTATGGCATACTGAACATTTACAATCTCTGTTGTTAGATCAATTCTCATTTTCAATGTTTCAATCATTTTGTCTTTGAGCGTTTCATTGAAATTTTCCTCTTTTAAAATTTTGTTAGTAGTTGCTACCAATTCATTTATTTTTTCCAGAGAAAATTTATTTACAACGATCTGTTTATCGTTATTGGCCAGTAATTCGTCAGATTTTTTCTTGAGTATCTCAAAGTCATTATGATCGGTGTTTCCCGCGATCCATTTCCATGCTGTTCCTATGAAATTCAAAGACCTTTTGGTTCTAGGTTTGAGACTGTCCAAATAGGCTTGTAATTCTATTAATTCATAGATAATGAAAGGTCGGAGATAATGACTGCTACTGACATTCCTATCTACTGTCGTTTTCATACAATCAATTAGTGATTGATATTTGTCGATGTCAATGATGTGAATCAATTTAAAAGTTCCGGTTTGTAATTGTGTCATTCCTGTGTCCATTGTCACAATTTGTGAATTAGTGTAGTCGAATATTTGTACGTCACCGACGGTCGATGTGAAGACTGTCATGAAATCAAAAAAATAAAAAGTCAGTTACGAATGTTGTTTTTGTGAACAATTTTCCCGGATACTGTTAGGACGGTAGATGTTTTGTTTTCTTTTACTGTCTTTTCTCTGTAAGTCTTGCTCAACTTAGTCCCTAGTCTTTTATTTTCCTTTACAAAAATTTTCTGTCTTGGTTCGTAGGTCTTTGGTGGAGTCTTTTTTTATTATGGTAGTTGAAATTCTCGGCCTGTTTCTGTGTAAGTTTCTGTAAAATTTCCTGTCGTTCCTTGTGTATGTCTTTGGAGTCAGTACATATTCTCCTGCCAAAAAAGGCTTCAACCGGTTTCCTATTGATTGTGGAATGAATGGAGTTATTATACTCATAAATTGACTTGTGTAAAAGCTCTGAAAATGTGGTATGTGTGTTTTCAGATTTCAATCAACGCATTATCTCTGACAAGGTTGAGTGAAATCTTTCAATCTGTCCGTTCAAGCTACTGCTATAGGTTGGAGTTTTTGCAATAGACACAGGACTTAATCCCTAGAAATTGGTCCTAGAATCGAATCTAAAATGACAACTAAATTATAACACCATCTTGTGGCACATCGGCATTCGTTTTTGAGCCAAAATTGGCATTGATGCAAATGGGAATAAAATCGTAAACTCTATCACATTCTTTCGTCCGGAATGAACAATAATAACTAAAATATAGGCTGTAAATTTTAAAATATATTCTTTGAAGCAAGTTAGAATGATTATATCAAGTCTATAAAGAGGAATAGTACAAGTTCTTCAAAAAGTTTTTTGACGGTTATATCTATGCCTTCCAAAGTCCACTTCTGTGAGACCCTCAACATTGGTAAAATTTGGCCAAGGCCGAGAGAAATCGGGAAGCAAGAATCGTAAGTATGTGTCTATTAACTGAAATTAGTTAATTATCGTTTTAAAAGTTGCCCAAGTTGTCTAGTTGTGGCTTTCTCGGTGATAAAGATAACACCTGGCGTCAATCTTTGTTGAATTCTTCTGCCGAAAGTTTTATTAGTTTAAAGCGAAACTTCTTCCAATAAGACATACAAACAAAGGAACGGATTTGGAAATTAATTCTTTAAAATAAACTGTTAAAATTATAAAAATACTGAATATAGCCGTTATATTGGTGTATATACCACGTGGACCTATATAGGCATTGTTTGTCATAAGTCATTACAATATTCAAATTCGAAACTTGAAATAAACGGTACCTAAAACTGTCAAAATACCGAATATACGGAGGTACCGTTATATAGGGCCTATGCGAAGACATGGACCTGCACAGACCTGCAGTAGTATCCATTACGAACTTCAAATAACAAATTTTAAACAATTCCGGTTAATAATGTCGCTAAAATCATCAAAATACCGAATATAGGGAGGTACCGTTATATGGGGGCTTTACGAAGACGTGAACCTGCATGGCCCATTTACGAACTTGATGATGATTACAACAGACAGACAGACGGACATGGCTAGATCGACTTAGAAATTGGACGCTGTTCAAGAGTTAATATACCCTCCATAGTATTGTGGAGGGTACAAAAACATTAAGTTCAGCCGGGCCGAACTTTTAATACCCTCGACCATTCGGTTAAGAAAACACTTTTATGTAAAAGTATCAGAATTTAAACTTGTTCCACTTTAAACTACAAATACCTGTAATACCGTGGATAATGAAATAAAACTTTTAAAAAAAGCATGAAATGGGCGAAGCCGCTGAATGATGGGCATAGCAAAACGAGAATCTATATAGACAATGTTATGCTACAAGGATTGTTATCTATTGCGAGTCTTAAATACTAAATTTTAAACAACTACCACCTAATATAGGTGGATACCGTAATATGAGCGCTACCGGAAAACGTGGATATAGATATTCAATGTTCTGGAGAATAGGAGCTAGAACCCATTATGAACTACATACCAATTTTTAGACAAATTCCCGCAAAATATGTGGCAAAAATCATCAAAATACCGAATATTGGGAGGTACCGTTAAATGGGGCAATATGAAAACGTGGACATGTATATAATGTTATGCCAACGGAGGTAGAACCCGTTGCGAACTACAAATAAGATTTTTTGCAAATACGAGAAAAAATATGTCAAAAATCATAAAAATACAGAATATTGGAAGGTACCGTTATACGGTTGGTATACCGAAACGTGGACCGATATATCCAATATAGCAATACCAACCATATTAGGCACTATACAAATTGTTGTGCCAAATTTTGAAGCTTTATGTCAGATAATGTGGGCTGTCGTGATTTCAACAGAAGGACATCATCAAACCGACTAAGAATTGTGAATATATATATAGTTTATGCTATGTACGACGAATATTTTGGGATGTTACAAACGTAATGAAAAGGTTAATAGTAAACCTACCTTTTCAAGGTGGAGGGTATAAAAATTGCGCATGCAGGCCCACGTCTTCGAATATGCCCCATATAACGGTACCTTCCGATATTCTGTACATTGATGATTTTAGCAACATTTTTGGCCGGAATTGTTTCAAATTGTTATTCTGTAAATGTTCTTTCCACATCCCATCTTACAACCATTAGTATAGACAGCTATAGCATATAAAGGTTGTCACAGATTTTGACTTCGCTTCCACCATTTTTAAGTTTTCTAAGATTTCAGTAAAGTTGGTACAACTACCAAACAAAAACAAATAATTGCATCATGTACACACTTAATTATATGCCGTTTAAGACCTTTTTACATTCAGAGTTCTGCAAGAGTGGCGTGCGATTAAGCCGATGTATTTAGTCTGCTATTGAGCATAGTATCAGTGCATTCCGTAAGGAGCTAGGCGACACCAAGTTTTGCGAGAGAGAGTTATAAATGGATTCGATGGATGACACTCATATTTTTCTTGGTGTGACCTATGACGTCATGCTGTACCATTTCAGCGCATTTGCTTTTATATAATAATACATTTAACCTTTATAGGGGTTTTAGTATAAAGGAGTGTTTTAATAGAAATATAAAGAAAGGAGACTCAGCTTTGGAAATGTAAGTGACGGTGACTTCCCTCCACGGATTTGGTAATTAATTCCTTAAAACAATCTGTTAAAATTATAAAAATAACGAATATAGCCGTTATATTGGTGTATATACGAGTGGCGTGCGATTAGGCCGATATATTTATTCTGCTGATAAGCATAGTATCAGTGTATTCTGTAAGGAGCTGGGCGACACGAAGTTTTGCGAGAGAGAGTTATAAATGGATTCGATGGATGACACTCATATTTTTTTTGGTGTGACCTATGACGTCATGCTGTACCATTTCAGCGCATTTGCTTTTATATAGATATACTTTTAACCTTTATAGGGGTTTTAGTATAAAGGAGTGTTTTAAAAGAAATAGAAAGATAGGAGACTAATTGGTCTGAAGTCGGGTGTGAATAACTTGGTTTCTCAGCTTTGGAAATGTAAGTGACGGCGACTTCCCTCCACAGTAGCGAACATTGCAATAGACACAGGACTTAATCCTTAGAAATCGGTCCTAGAATCGAATCTAAAATGACAACTAAATTATAACACCATCTTGTGGCACATCGGCATTCGTTTTGAGCCAAAATTGGCATTGTTGCAAATGGGAATAAAGTCGTAAACTCTATCACATTCTTTCGTTCGGAGTGAACAATAATAAATAAAACTTTTAAAAAAAGCATGAAATGGGCGAAGCCGCTGAATGATGGGCATACCAAAACGAGAATCTATATAGACAATATTATGCTACAAGGATTGTTATCTATTGCGAGTCTTAAATGCTAAATTTTAAACAACTACCACCTAATATAGGTGGATACCGTAATATGAGCGCTACTGGAAAACGTGGATATAGATATTCAATGTTCTGGAGAACAGGAGCTAGAACCCATTATGAACTACATACCAATTTTTAGACAAATTCGGCAAAATATGTGGCAAAAATCATCAAAATACCGAATATTGGGAGGTACCGTTAAATGGGGCAATATGAAAACGTGGACATGTATATAATGTTATGCCAACGGAGGTAGAACCCGTTGCGAACTACAAATAAGATTTTTTGCAAATACGAGAAAAAATATGTCAAAAATCATAAAAATACAGAATATTGGAAGGTACCGTTATACGGTTGGTATACCGAAACGTGGACCGATATATCCAATATAGCAATACCAACCATATTAGGCACTATACAAATTGTTGTGCCAAATTTTGAAGCTTTATGTCAGATAATGTGGGCTGTCGTGATTTCAACAGACGGACATCATCAAACCGACTAAGAATTGTGAATATATATATAGTTTATGCTATGTACGACGAATATTTTGGGATGTTACAAACGTAATGAAAAGGTTAATAGTAAACCTACCTTTTCAAGGTGGAGGGTATAAAAATTGCGCATGCAGGCCCACGTCTTCGAATATGCCCCATATAACGGTACCTTCCGATATTCTGTACATTGATGATTTTAGCAACATTTTTGGCCGGAATTGTTTCAAATTGTTATTCTGTAAATGTTCTTTCCACATCCCATCTTACAACCATTAGTATAGACAGCTATAGCATATAAAGGTTGTCACAGATTTTGACTTCGCTTCCACCATTTTTAAGTTTTCTAAGATTTCAATAAAGTTGGTACAACTACCAAACAAAAACAAATAATTGCATCATGTACACACTTAATTATATGCCGTTTAAGACCTTTTTACATTCAGAGTTCTGCAAGAGTGGCGTGCGATTAAGCCGATGTATTTAGTCTGCTATTGAGCATAGTATCAGTGCATTCCGTAAGGAGCTAGGCGACACCAAGTTTTGCGAGAGAGAGTTATAAATGGATTCGATGGATGACACTCATATTTTTCTTGGTGTGACCTATGACGTCATGCTGTACCATTTCAGCGGATTTGCTTTTATATAATAATACATTTAACCTTTATAGGGGTTTTAGTATAAAGGAGTGTTTTAATAGAAATATAAAGAAAGGAGACTCAGCTTTGGAAATGTAAGTGACGGTGACTTCCCTCCACGGATTTGGTAATTAATTCCTTAAAACAATCTGTTAAAATTATAAAAATAACGAATATAGCCGTTATATTGGTGTATATACGAGTGGCGTGCGATTAGGCCGATATATTTATTCTGCTGATAAGCATAGTATCAGTGCATTCTGTAAGGAGCTGGGCGACACGAAGTTTTGCGAGAGAGAGTTATAAATGGATTCGATGGATGACACTCATATTTTTTTTGGTGTGACCTATGACGTCATGCTGTACCATTTCAGCGCATTTGCTTTTATATAGATATACTTTTAACCTTTATAGGGGTTTTAGTATAAAGGAGTGTTTTAAAAGAAATAGAAAGATAGGAGACTAATTGGTCTGAAGTCGGGTGTGAATAACTTGGTTTCTCAGCTTTGGAAATGTAAGTGACGGCGACTTCCCTCCACAGTAGCGAACATTGCAATAGACACAGGACTTAATCCTTAGAAATCGGTCCTAGAATCGAATCTAAAATGACAACTAAATTATAACACCATCTTGTGGCACATCGGCATTCGTTTTTGAGCCAAAATTGGCATTGATGCAAATGGGAATAAAGTCATAAACTCTATCACATTCTTTCGTCCGGAGGGAACAATAATAACTAAAATATAGGCAGTAAATTTTAAAACATATTCTTTGAAGCAAGTTAGAATGATTAAATCTACACAGAGAAAAAAATTAACCTTATACAAGGTTAGCTTAACCATAAATAAACATGATTTGGAGTCTACGTTATGTACGGTTAATTTAAACATTTTCTTGTTGACTGGTATTTAAAAATAATCATCGTTAATTTAGCTATTCCATGATTGACTTTTTTAACCACGAAAATTGTTGATATTGAAAAAAAATTGTTGTTTTAACAATGCACTGTTAAATTTTTGTAACCATGAGAATTGTTAATAATAACATTTCATAGTCAGTTTGTCTAAACAGTTCATATGATAATTTTTAATAATAAATTAAACTTTGTTTGAATAAAACAAGAAAAATGTAATTTTTACAAGTTTATTTATTATTTATTTATTAATACCGCATATTTCTAAAATATGTATTTCCATTACAAATTGTATGTATATTTAAGGGAGGGCTGGTAAAGAAAGATATATGTTTAATATAAATTTTATTTTTTAACGCCTTACCGAGTGATTTTAAATTATATTCCTCAGCCATTGTGAAAAAAACTACAAAACGCCAAACACCGACTGCAAAAACAGAAGAAGAAACTAGTAGTTAATAAAAGCAAATAGTATTGTCACAACTTACCAAAAATGTACGCACGAGCACCCAAAAAAAAGACACCAGAGAAAAAAACAACTGAGAAGAAAAAACAAAAAGATATACATAAATATGAACACTGTCGCTTCAACAACAACAACGTACATTTGGTGACAAATGCATACGCTAATGTACGTCGTAGCAGCCACAAGCAAAGACAAAAAGAACACATATGTATGAATAAACACTCACACATTATTTCTCTCCTCATTTTTGCTTGTCGCTGCATATACGTTGTTGTTGCTTGTTTTTTTCATGTATTACCGTTATTTTTGTTTCTTTATTGTAATTTATAGTTTATTTGATAGACAAATCTGATACAATTTGAATATATCAATAACACATTACTATGTTGAAATAGTATCAGGGTTTTCTATTAAAACAAATACAAATTACAATCAAATATATTTGTTAATTTCACCAGCTTTTACTTACCTTTATACCAAGCACTATTCCCACGAGCACGTGCACTACTCCCTTGCACTATTCAACACCAACTAAAGAAGTGATTGTCTATTTGATCTTTCTTACACATATTCAGACCACAGAAAGAGATTCGATAAAGAGGAGGAGGGGGAATGTGACACTCACATTCGTTGCAACTTCGTATATTGTAATATTGAACTTCGTCAAACACAAAGCAGTTCAAAATTGTTGACCACAACAGAGCCGAAGGCTCTTTAAATTTTTATGTATCTCTCACATTTTTCCGTCTCTCTCAAAAAACAAAAACCTTATACAACGTTAATTAAACTATTTTTCATCTACATTTGACCTTATATAACGTTATTTTGTGTTTGTAATCTCAAACATTTACCATGAAAAAATTAACCATGCACATGGTTAAAAAAGTCATTGTATTTTCGGCTCTGTGTATATCTATAAAAGAGGAAAATGTTTGTATGTTTGTTTTTTTGTTTGTTTGTAATTTATGGACTCGAAAACCGCTGAATAGATTTTCCTCAAAATTTCCATATATACTGCAACATCGCCTGAAAGTAACATAGGCTATATACATTTTTGAATTTCCACTTGGAACTGGAGATATAGCATCAGAATCGGATTTTATATGCACATATCTATTGATTGGTTGAAGATACAGTCTCCAAATTTGGAATGTGTAACGGAATTTGGAACAAAAATAAGTTTGCCAAACTATATTGTAATCGGTTCAGATTTGGATATAGCTTCCATATATATTTTCGACCGATTTCGTTCATTTGATGCCTCAAACACAATATGAATGTTCGATTCCAATGAAATTTGGAATGTGTGACGGGATTTGATCCGAAAATAAATTTGTCAAATTATATTGAAATCGGTTCAGATTTTGATATAGCTCCCATATATATTTTCGGCCGATTTCAAGCATTTGATGCACCAAACACGATATGTATTTCCAATTGTAATGAAATTTAAAATAAGTAACGGAATTGGGAGCAAAAATTAATTTGTCAAATTATATTGAAATCGGTTCAGATTTGGATATAGCTCCCATATATATTTTCGACTGATTCCATGTATTTGATGCACCATACACGATATGTATGTTCGATTCAAAAGAAATTTAGAATAAGTAACGGGATTTTGATTAGAAAATAAATTAGTCAAATTAAATTGAAATCGGTTCAGATTTGGATATAGCTCCCATATATATTTTCCGCCGATTTCACATATTTGATGCACAAAACACGATACGTATTTCCGATTCCAATGAAATTCGGCATGAGTGGCTAAATTTGGTACAAAAATAAATTTGACAAATTATATTCAAATACGCTCAGATTTGATTATAGCTCCCATATATATAATCAGCCGATTTCATATATTTGATGCACCCAAAGCGAGAGAGACAAAATCTGGCACCAGCAAAAATTGCCAAATTATATTGAAATCAGTTGAGGTTTGGATATAGCTAACATATATATTTCGGCCGATTTCATACATATTATGCACCAAACACGATATATATGACCGATTCCAATGAAATTCAGAATGTGTGGCGGAATTTGGTTATAATAATAAATATATTCTCGGCCGATTTCACATATTTGACGCACCAATTTCAATGAAATATGAAAGGTGTGGCGGAGTTTGGTGTAAAAGTAATTTTTTTAAAATTATATTTAAATCGGATCAGATTGGGATATGATTTTAATAAGAACCATTGATCCACAACGCCTTAGGCTAACACTAAAAAACAACACAACAATTTATTTGAAATACGCTTATTACAGCGAAGTATGTTGCTATCTCGAATTCAATAATAGCGATAGAAAAACCACTCTACTTAAAAAAATTGCAGTTTCCTGCACGCTTGGTATTTGCTATGAAATAAATAAATCCAAAGGACAAACCCTTCGTGTATGCATGTCATTTTACTGCTTATGTAATGATTTTGTTTATTAACGCATTAAATTAGTGCAATATTTTTTTTTAATTTTTAAATTTGTTTTTCTTTATCCAACATATATTCGTAAATAAAATTTTGAATGCATATAAAATCAAAAGGGGTAGCGAAGCGCACCGGGTTCAGCTAGTCAAGTCTATAAAGAGGAATATTACAAGTTCTTCAAAAAGTTTTTTGACGGTTATATCTATGCCTTCCACAGTCCACTTCTGTGAGACTCTCAACATTGGTAAAATTTGGCCAAGGCCGAAGGATATCGGAAAGCAAGAATCGTAAGTATGTGTCTACTAACTGAAATTAGTTAATTATCGTTCTAAAAGTTGCCCAAGTTGTCTAGATAACATCTGGTGTCAATCTTTGTTGAATTCTTCTGCCGAAAGTTTTATTAGTTTAAAGCGAAACTTCTTCCAATAAGACATACAAACAAAGGAACGGATTTAGAAATTAATTCTTTAAAAAAATATGTTAAAATTATAAAAATACTGAATATAGCCGTTATATTGGTGTATATACGACGTGGACCTATATAGGCGTTGTTTGTCATAAGTCATTACAATATTCAAATTCGAAACTTGAAATAAACGGTACCTAAAACCGTAAAAATACCGAATATACGGAGGTACCGTTATATGGGGCCTATGCGAAGACATGGACCTGCACAGACCTGCAGTAGTATCCATTACGAACTTCAAATACCAAATTTTAAACAATTCCGGTTATTAATGTCGCTAAAATCATCAAATACCGAATATAGGGAGGTACCGTTATATGGGGGCTTTACGAAGACGTGAACCTGCATGGCCCATTTACGAACTTGATGATGATTACAACAGACAGACATGGCTAAATCGACTTAGAATTTGACGCTGTTCAAGAGTTAATATACAGTAGCGAACATTGGTGCATATACGACGTTTACCTATATAGGCATTGTTTGTCATAAGTCATTACAATATTCAAATTCGAACAGACGTGCATGGTTAAATCTACTTAGAATTTGACGCTGTTCAAGAGTTAATATACCCTCCATAGTATTGTGGGGGGTACAAAAACATTAAGTTTAGCCGGGCCGAACTTTTAATACCCTCGACCATTGGTTAAGAAAACATTTTATGTAAAAGTATCAGAATTTAAACTTGTTTCGCTTTAAACTACACATACCTGTAATACCGTGGATAATGTAATAAAACTTTAAAAAAAAGCATGAAATGGGCGAAGCCGCTGAATGTTGGGCATATATCCAATATAGCAATACCAACCATATTAGGCACTATACAAATTGTTGTGCCAAATTTTGAAGCTTTATGTCAGATAATGTGGGCTGTCGTGATTTCAACAGACGGACATCATCAAACCGACTAAGAATTGTGAATATATATATAGTTTATGCTATGTACGACGAATATTTTGGGATGTTACAAACGTAATGAAAAGGTTAATAGTAACCTACCTTTTCAAGGTGGAGGGTATAAAAATTGCGCATGCAGGCCCACGTCTTCGAATATGCCCCATATAACGGTACCTTCCGATATTCTGTACATTGATGATTTTAGCAACATTTTTGGCCGGAATTGTTTCAAATTGTTATTCTGTAAATGTTCTTTCCACATCCCATCTTACAACCATTAGTATAGACAGCTATAGCATATAAAGGTTGTCACAGATTTTGACTTCGCTTCCACCATTTTTAAGTTTTCTAAGATTTCAATAAAGTTGGTACAACTACCAAACAAAAACAAATAATTGCATCATGTACACACTTAATTATATGCCGTTTAAGACCTTTTTACATTCAGAGTTCTGCAAGAGTGGCGTGCGATTAAGCCGATGTATTTAGTCTGCTATTGAGCATAGTATCAGTGCATTCCGTAAGGAGCTAGGCGACACCAAGTTTTGCGAGAGAGAGTTATAAATGGATTCGATGGATGACACTCATATTTTTCTTGGTGTGACCTATGACGTCATGCTGTACCATTTCAGCGGATTTGCTTTTATATAATAATACATTTAACCTTTATAGGGGTTTTAGTATAAAGGAGTGTTTTAATAGAAATATAAAGAAAGGAGACTCAGCTTTGGAAATGTAAGTGACGGTGACTTCCCTCCACGGATTTGGTAATTAATTCCTTAAAACAATCTGTTAAAATTATAAAAATAACGAATATAGCCGTTATATTGGTGTATATACGAGTGGCGTGCGATTAGGCCGATATATTTATTCTGCTGATAAGCATAGTATCAGTGCATTCTGTAAGGAGCTGGGCGACACGAAGTTTTGCGAGAGAGAGTTATAAATGGATTCGATGGATGACACTCATATTTTTTTTGGTGTGACCTATGACGTCATGCTGTACCATTTCAGCGCATTTGCTTTATATAGATATACTTTTAACCTTTATAGGGGTTTTAGTATAAAGGAGTGTTTTAAAAGAAATAGAAAGATAGGAGACTAATTGGTCTGAAGTCGGGTGTGAATAACTTGGTTTCTCAGCTTTGGAAATGTAAGTGACGGCGACTTCCCTCCACAGTAGCGAACATTGCAATAGACACAGGACTTAATCCTTAGAAATCGGTCCTAGAATCGAATCTAAAATGACAACTAAATTATAACACCATCTTGTGGCACATCGGCATTCGTTTTTGAGCCAAAATTGGCATTGATGCAAATGGGAATAAAGTCATAAACTCTATCACATTCTTTCGTCCGGAGGGAACAATAATAACTAAAATATAGGCAGTAAATTTTAAAACATATTCTTTGAAGCAAGTTAGAATGATTATATCTACACAGAGAAAAAAATTAACCTTATACAAGGTTAGCTTAACCATAAATAAACATGATTTGGAGTCTACGTTATGTACGGTTAATTTAAACATTTTCTTGTTGACTGGTATTTAAAAATAATCATCGTTAATTTAGCTATTCCATGATTGACTTTTTTAACCACGAAAATTGTTGATATTGAAAAAAAATTGTTGTTTTAACAATGCACTGTTAAATTTTTGTAACCATGAGAATTGTTAATAATAACATTTCATAGTCAGTTTGTCTAAACAGTTCATATGATAATTTTTAATAATAAATTAAACTTTGTTTGAATAAAACAAGAAAAATGTAATTTTTACAAGTTTATTTATTATTTATTTATTAATACCGCATATTTCTAAAATATGTATTTCCATTACAAATTGTATGTATATTTAAGGGAGGGCTGGTAAAGAAAGATATATGTTTAATATAAATTTTATTTTTTAACGCCTTACCGAGTGATTTTAAATTATATTCCTCAGCCATTGTGAAAAAAAACTACAAAACGCCAAACACCGACTGCAAAAACAGAAGAAGAAACTAGTAGTTAATAAAAGCAAATAGTATTGTCACAACTTACCAAAAATGTACGCACGAGCACCCAAAAAAAGACACCAGAGAAAAAAACAACTGAGAAGAAAAAACAAAAAGATATACATAAATATGAACACTGTCGCTTCAACAACAACAACGTACATTTGGTGACAAATGCATACGCTAATGTACGTCGTAGCAGCCACAAGCAAAGACAAAAAGAACACATATGTATGAATAAACACTCACACATTATTTCTCTCCTCATTTTTGCTTGTCGCTGCATATACGTTGTTGTTGCTTGTTTTTTTCATGTATTACCGTTATTTTTGTTTCTTTATTGTAATTTATAGTTTATTTGATAGACAAATCTGATACAATTTGAATATATCAATAACACATTACTATGTTGAAATAGTATCAGGGTTTTCTATTAAAACAAATACAAATTACAATCAAATATATTTGTTAATTTCACCAGCTTTTACTTACCTTTATACCAAGCACTATTCCCACGAGCACGTGCACTACTCCCTTGCACTATTCAACACCAACTAAAGAAGTGATTGTCTATTTGATCTTTCTTACACATATTCAGACCACAGAAAGAGATTCGATAAAGAGGAGGAGGGGGAATGTGACACTCACATTCGTTGCAACTTCGTATATTGTAATATTGAACTTCGTCAAACACAAAGCAGTTCAAAATTGTTGACCACAACAGAGCCGAAGGCTCTTTAAATTTTTATGTATCTCTCACATTTTTCCGTCTCTCTCAAAAAACAAAAACCTTATACAACGTTAATTAAACTATTTTTCATCTACATTTGACCTTATATAACGTTATTTTGTGTTTGTAATCTCAAACATTTACCATGAAAAAATTAACCATGCACATGGTTAAAAAAGTCATTGTATTTTCGGCTCTGTGTATATCTATAAAAGAGGAAAATGTTTGTATGTTTGTTTTTTTGTTTGTTTGTAATTTATGGACTCGAAAACCGCTGAATAGATTTTCCTCAAAATTTCCATATATACTGCAACATCGCCTGAAAGTAACATAGGCTATATACATTTTTGAATTTCCACTTGGAACTGGAGATATAGCATCAGAATCGGATTTTATATGCACATATCTATTGATTGGTTGAAGATACAGTCTCCAAATTTGGAATGTGTAACGGAATTTGGAACAAAAATAAGTTTGCCAAACTATATTGTAATCGGTTCAGATTTGGATATAGCTTCCATATATATTTTCGACCGATTTCGTTCATTTGATGCCTCAAACACAATATGAATGTTCGATTCCAATGAAATTTGGAATGTGTGACGGGATTTGATCCGAAAATAAATTTGTCAAATTATATTGAAATCGGTTCAGATTTTGATATAGCTCCCATATATATTTTCGGCCGATTTCAAGCATTTGATGCACCAAACACGATATGTATTTCCAATTGTAATGAAATTTAAAATAAGTAACGGAATTGGGAGCAAAAATTAATTTGTCAAATTATATTGAAATCGGTTCAGATTTGGATATAGCTCCCATATATATTTTCGACTGATTCCATGTATTTGATGCACCATACACGATATGTATGTTCGATTCAAAAGAAATTTAGAATAAGTAACGGGATTTTGATTAGAAAATAAATTAGTCAAATTAAATTGAAATCGGTTCAGATTTGGATATAGCTCCCATATATATTTTCCGCCGATTTCACATATTTGATGCACAAAACACGATACGTATTTCCGATTCCAATGAAATTCGGCATGAGTGGCTAAATTTGGTACAAAAATAAATTTGACAAATTATATTCAAATACGCTCAGATTTGATTATAGCTCCCATATATATAATCAGCCGATTTCATATATTTGATGCACCCAAAGCGAGAGAGACAAAATCTGGCACCAGCAAAAATTGCCAAATTATATTGAAATCAGTTGAGGTTTGGATATAGCTAACATATATATTTCGGCCGATTTCATACATATTATGCACCAAACACGATATATATGACCGATTCCAATGAAATTCAGAATGTGTGGCGGAATTTGGTTATAATAATAAATATATTCTCGGCCGATTTCACATATTTGACGCACCAATTTCAATGAAATATGAAAGGTGTGGCGGAGTTTGGTGTAAAAGTAATTTTTTTAAAATTATATTTAAATCGGATCAGATTGGGATATGATTTTAATAAGAACCATTGATCCACAACGCCTTAGGCTAACACTAAAAAACAACACAACAATTTATTTGAAATACGCTTATTACAGCGAAGTATGTTGCTATCTCGAATTCAATAATAGCGATAGAAAAACCACTCTACTTAAAAAAATTGCAGTTTCCTGCACGCTTGGTATTTGCTATGAAATAAATAAATCCAAAGGACAAACCCTTCGTGTATGCATGTCATTTTACTGCTTATGTAATGATTTTGTTTATTAACGCATTAAATTAGTGCAATATTTTTTTTAATTTTTAAATTTGTTTTTCTTTATCCAACATATATTCGTAAATAAAATTTTGAATGCATATAAAATCAAAAGGGGTAGCGAAGCGCACCGGGTTCAGCTAGTCAAGTCTATAAAGAGGAATATTACAAGTTCTTCAAAAAGTTTTTTGACGGTTATATCTATGCCTTCCACAGTCCACTTCTGTGAGACTCTCAACATTGGTAAAATTTGGCCAAGGCCGAAGGATATCGGAAAGCAAGAATCGTAAGTATGTGTCTACTAACTGAAATTAGTTAATTATCGTTCTAAAAGTTGCCCAAGTTGTCTAGATAACATCTGGTGTCAATCTTTGTTGAATTCTTCTGCCGAAAGTTTTATTAGTTTAAAGCGAAACTTCTTCCAATAAGACATACAAACAAAGGAACGGATTTAGAAATTAATTCTTTAAAAAAATATGTTAAAATTATAAAAATACTGAATATAGCCGTTATATTGGTGTATATACGACGTGGACCTATATAGGCGTTGTTTGTCATAAGTCATTACAATATTCAAATTCGAAACTTGAAATAAACGGTACCTAAAACCGTAAAAATACCGAATATACGGAGGTACCGTTATATGGGGCCTATGCGAAGACATGGACCTGCACAGACCTGCAGTAGTATCCATTACGAACTTCAAATACCAAATTTTAAACAATTCCGGTTATTAATGTCGCTAAAATCATCAAATACCGAATATAGGGAGGTACCGTTATATGGGGGCTTTACGAAGACGTGAACCTGCATGGCCCATTTACGAACTTGATGATGATTACAACAGACAGACATGGCTAAATCGACTTAGAATTTGACGCTGTTCAAGAGTTAATATACAGTAGCGAACATTGGTGCATATACGACGTTTACCTATATAGGCATTGTTTGTCATAAGTCATTACAATATTCAAATTCGAACAGACGTGCATGGTTAAATCTACTTAGAATTTGACGCTGTTCAAGAGTTAATATACCCTCCATAGTATTGTGGGGGGTACAAAAACATTAAGTTTAGCCGGGCCGAACTTTTAATACCCTCGACCATTGGTTAAGAAAACATTTTATGTAAAAGTATCAGAATTTAAACTTGTTTCGCTTTAAACTACACATACCTGTAATACCGTGGATAATGTAATAAAACTTTAAAAAAAAGCATGAAATGGGCGAAGCCGCTGAATGTTGGGCATATATCCAATATAGCAATACCAACCATATTAGGCACTATACAAATTGTTGTGCCAAATTTTGAAGCTTTATGTCAGATAATGTGGGCTGTCGTGATTTCAACAGACGGACATCATCAAACCGACTAAGAATTGTGAATATATATATAGTTTATGCTATGTACGACGAATATTTTGGGATGTTACAAACGTAATGAAAAGGTTAATAGTAAACCTACCTTTTCAAGGTGGAGGGTATAAAAATTGCGCATGCAGGCCCACGTCTTCGAATATGCCCCATATAACGGTACCTTCCGATATTCTGTACATTGATGATTTTAGCAACATTTTTGGCCGGAATTGTTTCAAATTGTTATTCTGTAAATGTTCTTTCCACATCCCATCTTACAACCATTAGTATAGACAGCTATAGCATATAAAGGTTGTCACAGATTTTGACTTCGCTTCCACCATTTTTAAGTTTTCTAAGATTTCAATAAAGTTGGTACAACTACCAAACAAAAACAAATAATTGCATCATGTACACACTTAATTATATGCCGTTTAAGACCTTTTTACATTCAGAGTTCTGCAAGAGTGGCGTGCGATTAAGCCGATGTATTTAGTCTGCTATTGAGCATAGTATCAGTGCATTCCGTAAGGAGCTAGGCGACACCAAGTTTTGCGAGAGAGAGTTATAAATGGATTCGATGGATGACACTCATATTTTTCTTGGTGTGACCTATGACGTCATGCTGTACCATTTCAGCGGATTTGCTTTTATATAATAATACATTTAACCTTTATAGGGGTTTTAGTATAAAGGAGTGTTTTAATAGAAATATAAAGAAAGGAGACTCAGCTTTGGAAATGTAAGTGACGGTGACTTCCCTCCACGGATTTGGTAATTAATTCCTTAAAACAATCTGTTAAAATTATAAAAATAACGAATATAGCCGTTATATTGGTGTATATACGAGTGGCGTGCGATTAGGCCGATATATTTATTCTGCTGATAAGCATAGTATCAGTGCATTCTGTAAGGAGCTGGGCGACACGAAGTTTTGCGAGAGAGAGTTATAAATGGATTCGATGGATGACACTCATATTTTTTTTGGTGTGACCTATGACGTCATGCTGTACCATTTCAGCGCATTTGCTTTTATATAGATATACTTTTAACCTTTATAGGGGTTTTAGTATAAAGGAGTGTTTTAAAAGAAATAGAAAGATAGGAGACTAATTGGTCTGAAGTCGGGTGTGAATAACTTGGTTTCTCAGCTTTGGAAATGTAAGTGACGGCGACTTCCCTCCACAGTAGCGAACATTGCAATAGACACAGGACTTAATCCTTAGAAATCGGTCCTAGAATCGAATCTAAAATGACAACTAAATTATAACACCATCTTGTGGCACATCGGCATTCGTTTTTGAGCCAAAATTGGCATTGATGCAAATGGGAATAAAGTCATAAACTCTATCACATTCTTTCGTCCGGAGGGAACAATAATAACTAAAATATAGGCAGTAAATTTTAAAACATATTCTTTGAAGCAAGTTAGAATGATTATATCTACACAGAGAAAAAAATTAACCTTATACAAGGTTAGCTTAACCATAAATAAACATGATTTGGAGTCTACGTTATGTACGGTTAATTTAAACATTTTCTTGTTGACTGGTATTTAAAAATAATCATCGTTAATTTAGCTATTCCATGATTGACTTTTTTAACCACGAAAATTGTTGATATTGAAAAAAAATTGTTGTTTTAACAATGCACTGTTAAATTTTTGTAACCATGAGAATTGTTAATAATAACATTTCATAGTCAGTTTGTCTAAACAGTTCATATGATAATTTTTAATAATAAATTAAACTTTGTTTGAATAAAACAAGAAAAATGTAATTTTTACAAGTTTATTTATTATTTATTTATTAATACCGCATATTTCTAAAATATGTATTTCCATTACAAATTGTATGTATATTTAAGGGAGGGCTGGTAAAGAAAGATATATGTTTAATATAAATTTTATTTTTTAACGCCTTACCGAGTGATTTTAAATTATATTCCTCAGCCATTGTGAAAAAAACTACAAAACGCCAAACACCGACTGCAAAAACAGAAGAAGAAACTAGTAGTTAATAAAAGCAAATAGTATTGTCACAACTTACCAAAAATGTACGCACGAGCACCCAAAAAAAAGACACCAGAGAAAAAAACAACTGAGAAGAAAAAACAAAAAGATATACATAAATATGAACACTGTCGCTTCAACAACAACAACGTACATTTGGTGACAAATGCATACGCTAATGTACGTCGTAGCAGCCACAAGCAAAGACAAAAAGAACACATATGTATGAATAAACACTCACACATTATTTCTCTCCTCATTTTTGCTTGTCGCTGCATATACGTTGTTGTTGCTTGTTTTTTTCATGTATTACCGTTATTTTTGTTTCTTTATTGTAATTTATAGTTTATTTGATAGACAAATCTGATACAATTTGAATATATCAATAACACATTACTATGTTGAAATAGTATCAGGGTTTTCTATTAAAACAAATACAAATTACAATCAAATATATTTGTTAATTTCACCAGCTTTTACTTACCTTTATACCAAGCACTATTCCCACGAGCACGTGCACTACTCCCTTGCACTATTCAACACCAACTAAAGAAGTGATTGTCTATTTGATCTTTCTTACACA
Source organism: Musca domestica (assembly GCF_030504385.1). Taxonomy (NCBI): domain Eukaryota; kingdom Metazoa; phylum Arthropoda; class Insecta; order Diptera; family Muscidae; genus Musca; species Musca domestica. The sequence continues at coordinate 8,150,395 of NW_026712328.1, read as the reverse complement.
TATTCAGACCACAGAAAGAGATTCGATAAAGAGGAGGAGGGGGAATGTGACACTCACATTCGTTGCAACTTCGTATATTGTAATATTGAACTTCGTCAAACACAAAGCAGTTCAAAATTGTTGACCACAACAGAGCCGAAGGCTCTTTAAATTTTTATGTATCTCTCACATTTTTCCGTCTCTCTCAAAAAACAAAAACCTTATACAACGTTAATTAAACTATTTTTCATCTACATTTGACCTTATATAACGTTATTTTGTGTTTGTAATCTCAAACATTTACCATGAAAAAATTAACCATGCACATGGTTAAAAAAGTCATTGTATTTTCGGCTCTGTGTATATCTATAAAAGAGGAAAATGTTTGTATGTTTGTTTTTTTTGTTTGTTTGTAATTTATGGACTCGAAAACCGCTGAATAGATTTTCCTCAAAATTTCCATATATACTGCAACATCGCCTGAAAGTAACATAGGCTATATACATTTTTGAATTTCCACTTGGAACTGGAGATATAGCATCAGAATCGGATTTTATATGCACATATCTACTGATTGGTTGAAGATACAGTCTCCAAATTTGGAATGTGTAACGGAATTTGGAACAAAAATAAGTTTGCCAAACTATATTGTAATCGGTTCAGATTTGGATATAGCTTCCATATATATTTTCGACCGATTTCGTTCATTTGATGCCTCAAACACAATATGAATGTTCGATTCCAATGAAATTTGGAATGTGTGACGGGATTTGATCCGAAAATAAATTTGTCAAATTATATTGAAATCGGTTCAGATTTTGATATAGCTCCCATATATATTTTCGGCCGATTTCAAGCATTTGATGCACCAAACACGATATGTATTTCCAATTGTAATGAAATTTAAAATAAGTAACGGAATTGGGAGCAAAAATTAATTTGTCAAATTATATTGAAATCGGTTCAGATTTGGATATAGCTCCCATATATATTTTCGACTGATTCCATGTATTTGATGCACCATACACGATATGTATGTTCGATTCAAAAGAAATTTAGAATAAGTAACGGGATTTTGATTAGAAAATAAATTAGTCAAATTAAATTGAAATCGGTTCAGATTTGGATATAGCTCCCATATATATTTTCCGCCGATTTCACATATTTGATGCACAAAACACGATACGTATTTCCGATTCCAATGAAATTCGGCATGAGTGGCTAAATTTGGTACAAAAATAAATTTGACAAATTATATTCAAATACGCTCAGATTTGATTATAGCTCCCATATATATAATCAGCCGATTTCATATATTTGATGCACCCAAAGCGAGAGAGACAAAATCTGGCACCAGCAAAAATTGCCAAATTATATTGAAATCAGTTGAGGTTTGGATATAGCTAACATATATATTTCGGCCGATTTCATACATATTATGCACCAAACACGATATATATGACCGATTCCAATGAAATTCAGAATGTGTGGCGGAATTTGGTTATAATAATAAATATATTCTCGGCCGATTTCACATATTTGACGCACCAATTTCAATGAAATATGAAAGGTGTGGCGGAGTTTGGTGTAAAAGTAATTTTTTTAAAATTATATTTAAATCGGATCAGATTGGGATATGATTTTAATAAGAACCATTGATCCACAACGCCTTAGGCTAACACTAAAAAACAACACAACAATTTATTTGAAATACGCTTATTACAGCGAAGTATGTTGCTATCTCGAATTCAATAATAGCGATAGAAAAACCACTCTACTTAAAAAAATTGCAGTTTCCTGCACGCTTGGTATTTGCTATGAAATAAATAAATCCAAAGGACAAACCCTTCGTGTATGCATGTCATTTTACTGCTTATGTAATGATTTTGTTTATTAACGCATTAAATTAGTGCAATATTTTTTTTTAATTTTTAAATTTGTTTTTCTTTATCCAACATATATTCGTAAATAAAATTTTGAATGCATATAAAATCAAAAGGGGTAGCGAAGCGCACCGGGTTCAGCTAGTCAAGTCTATAAAGAGGAATATTACAAGTTCTTCAAAAAGTTTTTTGACGGTTATATCTATGCCTTCCACAGTCCACTTCTGTGAGACTCTCAACATTGGTAAAATTTGGCCAAGGCCGAAGGATATCGGAAAGCAAGAATCGTAAGTATGTGTCTACTAACTGAAATTAGTTAATTATCGTTCTAAAAGTTGCCCAAGTTGTCTAGATAACATCTGGTGTCAATCTTTGTTGAATTCTTCTGCCGAAAGTTTTATTAGTTTAAAGCGAAACTTCTTCCAATAAGACATACAAACAAAGGAACGGATTTAGAAATTAATTCTTTAAAAAAATATGTTAAAATTATAAAAATACTGAATATAGCCGTTATATTGGTGTATATACGACGTGGACCTATATAGGCGTTGTTTGTCATAAGTCATTACAATATTCAAATTCGAAACTTGAAATAAACGGTACCTAAAACCGTAAAAATACCGAATATACGGAGGTACCGTTATATGGGGCCTATGCGAAGACATGGACCTGCACAGACCTGCAGTAGTATCCATTACGAACTTCAAATACCAAATTTTAAACAATTCCGGTTATTAATGTCGCTAAAATCATCAAATACCGAATATAGGGAGGTACCGTTATATGGGGGCTTTACGAAGACGTGAACCTGCATGGCCCATTTACGAACTTGATGATGATTACAACAGACAGACATGGCTAAATCGACTTAGAATTTGACGCTGTTCAAGAGTTAATATACAGTAGCGAACATTGGTGCATATACGACGTTTACCTATATAGGCATTGTTTGTCATAAGTCATTACAATATTCAAATTCGAACAGACGTGCATGGTTAAATCTACTTAGAATTTGACGCTGTTCAAGAGTTAATATACCCTCCATAGTATTGTGGGGGGTACAAAAACATTAAGTTTAGCCGGGCCGAACTTTTAATACCCTCGACCATTGGTTAAGAAAACATTTTATGTAAAAGTATCAGAATTTAAACTTGTTTCGCTTTAAACTACACATACCTGTAATACCGTGGATAATGTAATAAAACTTTAAAAAAAAGCATGAAATGGGCGAAGCCGCTGAATGTTGGGCATACCAAAACGAGAATCTATACCGTAATATGAGCGCTACTGGAAAACGTGGATATAGATATTCAATGTTCTGGAGAATAGGAGATAGAACCCATTATGAACAACATACCAATTTTTAGACAAATTCGGCAAAATATGTGGCAAAAATCATCAAAATACCGAATATTGGGAGGTACCGTTAAATGGGGCAATATGAAAACGTGGACATGTATATAATGTTATACCAACGGAGGTAGAACCCGTTGCGAACTACAAATAAGATTTTTTTGCAAATACGAGAAAAAATATGGCAAAAATCATCAAAATACAGAATATTGGAAGGTACCGTTATACGGTTGGTATACCGAAACGTGGACCGATATATCCGATATAGCAATACCAACCATATTAGGCACTATACAAATTGTTGTGCCAAATATTGAAGCTTTATGTCAGATAATGTGGGCTGTCGTAGAATTGTGAATATATATATATATATATATATATATATATATATATATATATATATATATATATATATATATATATATATATATATATATATATATATATATATATATAGTTTATGTTATGTACGACGAATATTTTGGGATGTTACAAACGTAATGAAAATGTTATTAGTATACCTACCTTTTCAAGGTGGACGGTATAAAAATTGCACATGCAGGCCCACGTCTTCGAATATGCCCCATATAACGGTACCTTCCGATATTCTGTACATTGATGATTTTAGCGACATTTTTTGCCGGAATTGTTTTAAATTGTTATTCTGTAAATGTTCTTTCCACATCCCATCTTACAACCATCAGTATAGGCAGCTACAGTATATAAAGCTTGTCACTGATATTGACTTCGCTTCCGCCATTTTTAAGTTTTCTAAGATTTCAGTGAAGTTGGTACCACCACCAAACAAACACAAATAATTGCCTCATGTACACACTTGATTATATGCCGTTTAAGACCTTTCTACATTCAGAGTTCTGCAAGAGTGGCGTGCGATTAAGCCGATGTATTTATTCTGCTGTTGAGCATAGTATCAGTGCATTCTGTAAGGAGCTAGGCGACACCAAGTTTTGCGAGAGAGAGTTATAAATGGATTCGATTGATGAGACTCATATTTTTCTTGGTGTGACCTATGACGTCATGCTGTACCATTTCAGCGCATTTGCTTTTATATAGATACTAGCTGAACCCGGTGCGCTTCGCTACCCCTTTTGATTTTATATTCATTCAAAATTTTATTTACGAATATATGTTGGTTAAAAAAAAAAACAAATTTAAAAATTAAAAAAAAATTATTGCACTACTTTAATGCGTAAATAACTAAAATGAGATACATACACGAAGGGTTTGTCCTTCGGACTTATTTATTTCATAGCAAATACCAAGCGTGCAGGAAACTGCAATTTTTTTAGGTAGAGTGGTTTTTCTATCGCAATTAGTGAAATCGAGAGAGCAACATACTTCGCCGTAATAAGCGTATTTCAAATAAATTGTTGTGTTGTTTTTTAGTGTTAGCCTAAGGCGTTGTGGGTCAATGGTTCTTATTAACCAATCTGATCCGATTTCAATATAATTTTAAAAAAATTACTTTTACACCAAACTCCGCCACACCTTTCATATTTCATTGAAATTGGTGCGTCAAATATGTGAAATCGGCCGAGAATATATATATGGGAGCTATATCCAAATCTTAACTAATTTCCAATTAATTTATCACATTTATTATTATAACCAAATTCCACCACACATTCTGAATTTCATTGGAATCGGTCATATATATCGTGTTTGGTGCATAATATGTATGAAATCGGCCGAAATATATATGTTAGCTATATCCAAACCTCAATTTATTTCAATATAATTTGGCAATTTTTGCTGGTGCCAGATTTTGTCTCTCTCGCTTTGGGTACATCAAATATGTGAAATCGGCTGAGTATATATATGGGAGCTATAATCAAATCTGAGCGTATTTGAATATAATTTGTCAAATTTATTTTTGTTCCAAATTTAGCCACTCATGCCAAATTTCATTGAAATCGGAATTACGCATCGTGTTTTGTGCATCAAATATGTGAAATCGGCGGAAAATATATATGGGAGCTATATCCAAATCTGAACCGATTTTAATATAATTTGACTAATTTATTTTCTAATCAAAATCCCGTTACTTATTCTAAATTTCTTTTGAATCGAACATACATATCGTGTATGGTGCATCAAATACATGGAATCAGTCGAAAATATATATGGGAGCTATATCCAAATCTGAACCGATCTCAATATAATTTGACAAATTAATTTTTGCTCCCAATTCCGTTACTTATTTTAAATTTCATTACAATTTGAAATACATATCGTGTTTGGTCCACCAAATACATGAAATCGGCGGAAAATATATATGGGAACTATATCCAAATCTGAACCGATTTTAATATAATTTGACTAATTTCATTTCTAATCAAAATCCCGTTACATATTCCAAATTTCTTTGGAATCGAACATACATATCGTGTATGGTGCATAAAATACATGAAATCGGTCGAAAATATATATGATAGCTATATCCAAATCTGAACCGATTTTAATATAATTTGACAAATGTATATTTGTTTTAATTTCCGCTACACATTCCAAATTTCATTGTTTGGTGCATCAAATACATGGAATCAGTCGAAAATATATATGGGAGCTATATCCAAATCTGAACCGATTTCAATATAATTTGACAAATTAATTTTTGCTCCCAATTCCGTTACTTATTTTAAATTTCATTACAATTGGAAATGCATATCGTGTTTGGTCCACCAAATACATGAAATCGGCCGAAAATGTATATGGGAGCTATATCCTAATCTGAACCGATTTCAATATAATTTGGGAAATCAATTTTTTAGATAAAATCTATTACACGTTTTAAATTTCATTGAAATTGGGGATACATAGCGTGTTTGGTGCATCAAATGCTTGAAATCGGCCGAAAATATATATGGGAGCTATATCAAAATCTGAACCGATTTCAATATAATTTGACAGATTTATTTTCGGATCAAATCCCGTCACACATTCCAAATTTCATTGGAATCGAACATTCATATTGTGTTTGAGGCATCAAATGAACGAAATCGTTCGAAAATATATATGGGAGCTATATCCAAATCTGAACCGATTACAATATAATTTGGCAAACTTATTTTTGTTCCAAATTCCGTTACATATTCCAAATTTGGAGACTGTATCTTCAACCAATCAATAGATATGTGCATATAAAATCTGAATTTTTGGGAGGTACCTCCGATTCTGATGCTATATCTCCAGTTCCAAGTGGAAATTCAAAAATGTATATAGCCTATGTTACTTTCAGGCGATGTTGCAGTATATATGGAAATTTTGAGGAAAATCTATTCAGCGGTTTTCGAGTCCACAAATTACAAACAAACAAACAAACAAACAAACATACAAACATTTTCCTCTTTTATAGATATAGATACTTTTAACCTTTATAGGGGTTTTAGTATAAAGGAGTGTTTTAAAAGAAATAGAAAGAAAGGAGACTAATTGATCTGTAGTCGGGTGTGAATAACTTGGTTTCTCAGCTTTGGAAATGTAAGTGACGGCGACTTCCCTCCACGGATTTGGTAATTAATTCCTTAAAACAATCTGTTAAAATTATAAAAATAACGAATATAGCCCTTATATCGGTGTACATACGAGGGGCGTGCGATTAGGCCGATATATTTATTCTGCTGTTGAGCATAGTATCAGTGCATTCTGTAAGGAGCTGGGCGACACGAAGTTTTGCGAGAGAGAGTTATAAATGGATTCGAAGGATGACACTCGTATTTTTCTTGGTGTGACCTATGACGTCATGCTGTACCATTTCAGCGCATTTGCTTTTATATAGATAAACTTTTAACCTTTATAGGGGTTTTAGTATAAAGGAGTGTTTTAAAAGAAATAGAAAGATAGGAGACTAATTGGTCTGAAGTCGGGTGTGAATAACTTGGTTTCTCAGCTTTAGAAATGTAAGTTACGGCACAGTAGCGAACATTGCAATAGGCACAGGACCTAATCCTTAGAAATCGGTTCTAGAATCGAATCTAAAATGACAACTAAATTATAACACCATCTTGTGGCACATCGGCATTCGTTTTTGAGCCAAAATTGATGCAAATGGGAATAAAGTCGTAAACTCTATCACATTCTTTCGTCCGGAGTGAACAATAATAACTAAAATATAGGCTGTAAATTTTAAAATATATTCTTTGAAGCAAGTTAGAATGATTATATCAAGTCAGAGTTTTCGCCCGTGAGGAATGTCTGTAAATAGGAATAGTACAAGTTCTTCAAAAAGTTCTTTGAGGGTTTTATTTATGCCTTCCAAAGCCCACTTCTGTGAGACTCTCAACATTGGTAAAATTTGGCCAAGGCCGAAAGAAATCGGGAAAGCAAGAGTCGAAAGTATGTATCTAGTAACTGAAATTAGTTAATTATCGTTCTAAAAGTTGCCCAAGTTGTCTAGTTGTGGCCTTCTCGATGATAAAGATAACGCCTGGCGTCAATTGATTTCTTCTGCCGAAAGTTTTATTAGTTTAAAGCTAAACTTCTTCCAATAAGACATACAAACAAACGAACGGATGTAAATTTTAAAATAAAATGCAGGCAGACGAGACAACGTATCTAACACATCAATCTAAGAGAATTATTGTAGTTCAATATGAAATAATTCTCATTCACTTCATGACACTCCCCGAATGAGTTGTTCAGTTCTGGGCTTTGGAATTCGTGAAGTGCTGGTATTTGACCGAGGATACACGAAGTTGACTTGTGGCAGGGTCCGCCGACCAACTGGTACTCAACATAGCCAAAGCTTCATGTGCTCGCTTTCGACCGTGTACGATCGTTTCTTCTCATTTCAGGCTAAGAAAGCCAAAGCGCCCAATTAAAACCAAACATCTGACTACTCATTCGAATACCCCCGTACCGACGACACGACTCAAACAGCCAAGCGACCATACCCGAACATGACTGCCGCCTACAAAAGCCAAATACTACAAGCCGAGTATCTCATCTAGTGCATCAAGCCTACTGAGTTCTATCTGCATCCGAACCAATCCCACAATACCCGTGACATAGTACGGAGTCGATGATTACCATTACCAAAGTATATATATTCTTGATCAGCGTAAAATTCTAAATCGATTTAGCCATGTCCGTCTGTCTGTTGTAATCACGCTATCTTTCGGACGAATTGAGATAGAAGGCTAACATTTTGCACATATGTTTATTTTTCCAGTAGGCAGGTTAGGTTTGTGAATGGGCCATGTAGGTGTAGGTAGGCCATGTATTTTAAAAATATTAGGTGCATTTTTCACCAGAATTGTGTTAAGTTTGGTATTTGCAGTTCGTAATGGATACTACAGACTAAGACAGAAAACTGTCTATGTAGGTCCACGTCTTCGTACAACCCCCATATAACGGTACCTCCCGATATTTGTTATTTCGATGATTTTAGCGACATTGTTTACCGGAATTTTTTCAAATTTAGTATTTGAAGTTTGTAATCGATACTACAGCCTAGGACAGAAAATTGTCTGTGCAGGTCCACGTCTTCGTAGAGCACCCATATAATGGTACCTCCCGATATTCGGTATTTGAAAAATACTAGGGGCATTTTTCACCAGAATTGTTTCAAGTTTGGTATTTGAAGTTCGTAATGGATACTACAGACGAAGACTTAAAACTCTCTATGGAGGTCCATGTCTTCGTATAGCCCCCATATAACGGTACCTCCGGATATTCGGTATTTTGATTTTATGGACATTATAACCGTTTTTTTTAGGTTTCGCATTTGAATATTGTAATGGCTTATGACAAATGTTACCTATGCAGGTTCATGTATAGACCCTAATATAACAGCTACATTCGGTGTTTTTAAGAATTTAACAAAATTTTAAACGGATTTTATTGTTTTTGAGAATTGCCAAATTCGTTACAAATTGTTGGGGATATTCATAGTTCGTCCTGGCCGAAATTAAGGTTTTTTTACTTGTTTTAGTGTTGACATTTCTTGCCGGTTTAATGATGTACATATGACCGACTTCCGAAAATCTAGTTTTTCATATATAATTTTGTTGGACAAGATGTAGTTTCAATTACAGGCAAAGTTTAGACTTGTCGTTTCTTTCTGTGTTGTTAAAAATATTCCGTTTTGCTCAAAGTTAAAACTTTATTTACGAGAAATATTGTGTTTTATTGCTATTATCACTGATCCACGGGCAATATATTTCAATAGCTCCAACGACAATTCAGCGTAGTCTCTACGAGCGACATGATCACAAATGTTATTCTGGGAGCATGCAATTTTTTGTAGAATTATAAACGCGACAATCACAATAGCTATTGAAGACAAACCAATGTTGATTGAAAATCCCCACTTATGGTTTGATGTTAGCTGTTCTATGGATTTTGTGTTTATAATTTGGAGTTCTTTTACCATTTCCAAAGATATGGTACCTTCGATGTTTGGTTCGGATAATCTGGGCTGAATAATTGCGGGTAAAGGTTGTTGGTGTGTTGTTTCAAATAAATTATAAGTTTTATCCAATATTTTGATGGTGGAGTTGTAAAATGTTAACACATAAGTTCCAGAGAGGTTTCTAGGTTCCTGGTTAACTTGAACTGTTCCATTGAATTGATTTAAAAGAATTATTCCTGGTGTTAATTCCTTTATTGTGGGAATATTTCTGTTATCAACGACACTGCAGTTAGATTCTTTGCTATTTATTAAATTTGCCAAGCAAGTGTTATCATAATTTTTTTCCAATTCTGTTCTCTTACAAATAGTGATATTATTATAGGATTTACAATTTTTTATGATACCGAAAATTATTTTATTACAAATTATAAAATTTTGGAATTTTATTCTGTTAGTTGGCCGAATTTGACTGGTTTTATTAGTCGTTTGTTACATGAAGAGTTTTCTGTAGTAGGAATACAAATAATGTAAACAATTGAATTTCTATTTGAAGCAATCTTTATCTAGGCAAATTCAAAAACTTGCTCTACATTCACAAACGGAATTAGTTCATCATTTATTATATGAGTTAACCACTCCGACTTTAGCCCAATGTATGGCATACTGAACATTTACAATCTCTGTTGTTAGATCAATTCTCATTTTCAATGTTTCAATCATTTTGTCTTTGAGCGTTTCATTGAAATTTTCCTCTTTTAAAATTTTGTTAGTAGTTGCTACCAATTCATTTATTTTTTCCAGAGAAAATTTATTTACAACGATCAACGATCGTCAGATTTTTTCTTGAGTATCTCAAAGTCATTATGATCGGTGTTTCCCGCGATCCATTTCCATGCTGTTCCTATGAAATTCAAAGACCTTTTGGTTCTAGGTTTGAGACTGTCTAAATAGGCTTGTAATTCTATTAATTCATAGATAATGAAAGGTCGGAGATAATGACTGCTACTGACATTCCTATCTACTGTCGTTTTCATACAATCAATTAGTGATTGATATTTGTCGATATCAATGATGTGAATCAATTTAAAAGTTCCGGTTTGTAATTGTGTCATTCCTGTGTCCATTGTCACAATTTGTGAATTAGTGTAGTCGAATATTTGTACGTCACCGACGGTCGATGTGAAGACTGTCATGAAATAAAAAAAATAAAAAGTCAGTTACGAATGTTGTTTTTGTAAACAATTTTCCCGGATACTGTTAGGACGGTAGATGTTTTGTTTTCTTTTACTGTCTCTTCTCTGTAAGTCTTGCTCAACTTAGTCCCTAGTCTTTTATTTTCCTTTACAAAAATGTTCTGTCCTGGTTCGTAGGTCTTTGGTGGAGTCTTTTTTTATTATGCTACTTCAAATTCTCGGCCTGTTTCTGTGTAAGTTTCTGTAAAATTTCCTGTCGTTCCTTGTGTATGTCTTTGGAGTCAGTACATATTCTCCTGCCAAAAAAGGCTTCAATCGGTTTCCTATTGATTGTGGAATGAATGGAGTTATTATACTCATAAATTGACTTGTGTAAAAGCTCTGAAAATGTGGTATGTGTGTTTTCAGATTTCAATCAACGCATTATCTCTGACAAGGTTGAGTGAAATCTTTCAATCTGTCCGTTCACGCTACTGCTATAGGGTGGAGTTTTAAATACCTTGACATTGTATTGATTTTCGAGCATAAAAATGATCGCATTTGAGTTAAAGGATTTTTCGTTATCAATTACAATTATCTTTGGCATACAGAAAGATAAAAGAATTTCTCTGAGTGGCTCTTTAACGTCAACTGCCGCTCTGGAATTGAGTAACTTTACTTGGGCGTACTTCGAAAAATTATCTATAGCAGTAAGTATTGATTTCTTTTCCGCTAAATATATGTCAATATGAACGATCTCTCCTGGAAACTGTGGTATTGGCGTTTCTCCTAATTCAATTTTATTCGGGTGTCTATCATACTTATTTTCCTTGCAGATTTTGCAAATCTTGACCACCTTTTTGATTTTTGAGTGCATTTCTGGAAAGTAATATTGTGACAGTATTTGAATCCTGTTTTCCACGCTGTTTCGGTGGGCTCTAATATGTTCATTTATAATTATTTCTTCTTGTTCGTCGATGATCTTGAGGTCAGTTACTATTGTTCTAGAGTATTTTACTTTATACCGTGAGAAGTTTTCACGAAATACTTCCTGCAGTTTTCCAAGAATATGATCTGTTGTTTTAATGCAGTTCGTAACTGGTGGGTTAAAATACTTTTTTTTTAAATTTCTGTGAGATTGTTCGTTGTGATATTTGGTTCGTTTATTCTATGTCGATTGTTGGAAAAAGATTTTCAAAATTGTAAGAAGGGTGTTCACCTTCAAACGACAAGATAATCTGATTTTTAAAGGCATTTATCGGTACGTCGGTAAATTGAATTTAATTGTGCGAAGAGCTTTCGTCACTATGTTGTGTAGAAGTAATAGAGTTTACCTGTGAATGATTTTGATCAAGATTTTTAGTACAATGGTCGCTATCCTTCTTTGGACAATCTTTTGAAACTTCTGGGGGTCTGGTCAGCGACGACATTAGTTTTCCCAGGTTTGTATTTAAGTTCATATTTGAAATCTTCAAGGAAGGTTTTCCATCTTTTCAATTTATAGTTTGAATTTTTATTATTCAATGAATATGTAAGTGGTAGGTGGTCTGTGAAAATGTTCATTTTGGATGAACCATATAGGTAATTCCGAAGTTTCTTCAAAGCCCAAACAATTGCGAGCATTACCTTTTCATTAGTCGCATAGTGCACTTAGCTTTTTTCAGGGTACGAGCCAAGAGCGTAGCTAGAGGCGGCAGTGGTAAGGTGAACTTCTTTATTAAAGTCAGGATACGCTATCAAAACGTCTTCCGACATGAGAGCGTTTTTCAATTTATGAAATGCATCAATTGCTTCTTCAGTAAGATTTATTTTAATTTTACATGAAGCAAATTTTGAGGCTCTGCCATTCTCCCCTCGCAGAAGCAGTGTCAGGGGCTTTGCAATCTTAGCATAATCCCGAATGAATCTTCTGTAAAAATTGGACATTCCAAGAAAAGATCCTAGATCCTTTAACGTTTTAGGAATGGGGTGATTGTTAATGGCTTCTACCCTGCTTGGATTTGCTTTTATTCCGCAATCAGAAACAATAAAACACAAAAATTCAACTTCTCGTTTAAAGAATTCGCACTTGTCGAGTTGAACTTTCATGTTCGCTTTATTTAAAGTCTGAAATACTGTGTTCAAGTTCTCGAAATGAGATTTGTCGTCCTTCGAGAAGATGATGATGTCGTCTATGTAGACCAAACAAATTTTCCCAATATGTTCCCTTAGAATATCATCTAAAGCTCTTTGGAAAATGGAAGGGGCAATCTTGTAAACTCGTACTTTCCATTATTCACGGGATTTGATGGAATCCACTTTTTAAGTCTATTAATGAGAACCATTTACATTTTGATAACTGAGGCAAAACCTCATTAATATTGGGTATCGGATATTTGTCCGGGATGGTAACATCGTTAAGTTTGCGATAGTCTATTACAATACGATACTTTTTCTTTTCAGAAGAGTCCGATTTTTTTGGAACAATCCATATAGGAGAGTTTTAGGCTGACCGTGAAGGTCGTATTATCCCGTGATCCAAAAGTTCTTTGATGTGCGATTCTACCTCGTCTTTGGGATGCATGGGATAGGGATAATATCTGGAATAAATTGGGGTTTCCTCTTTTGTCTGAATTTCACCAACAACGGATGCGGTGTACGTTAATTTTTCATTGGGATACTGAAATACATATAACTTTTTGCTGCGTGAATAACTGCTGCTAACTCTTTTAAACTGTCATTTCCCTGAATTGCATGAAAGGACCTAAGGTTAGGCAAAAGAAAAAACTTTTGCTTTGGCAGATTTGTATCGAAAAGTTTTATAAAGGTATGATGTGTAATTTTTGTCTGTCCGGCGATAGAGGATGCGAAAAAATTTGGAATAATATCTTTACTTAAAATACTTTACTTATTTAACCGGTGTCAATTAAAATTCTTAAAATTTTTCCTGTAATCGTCCTACTTTCGAAATAAGGTAGGGATGATTTCCTTAATCTAAAAAATTAATTTCAGAAAATTCTTCAGACAATGAATGCTCATTGTTTTCTTGAATATCATACTGATTATCAAGGTAGTCGTCAAACGGTGTGAGTTGTTCTTGATCTTCATAGCTTTGTCGCTCAGATTCGTTTTCTTCAATCTCATCTTGAGATTCTTCCGTGTTTAAATGATAATTACGTTGAATTTTCGGAGGATTTATAGTATGCTTATTTAAAATGAATGGTCTTTTCCCCGAAAATGGTTATTATTGGTGAGTCTGTTAATGTAATTTACAGATCTAGTACGTATAGATGGATCAACATCCATGGGTTCTGGACGGGGTTGCGGTTTTGGAGCGGTTGGTCTTGGGGGTTGGAAAAAATTATTACCAAAATGTTGACCTTGCGGCATTCGGTTATAATAATTCCTTGGATGAAAACTGTTGGGGATTCTGATGAACATTGGGTATGTGAGCTGGCTGAGGATAAAAATTGAGAGAGACATTCGGACGGTGTTGAATTCGCGGTGGTAAAAAATTGGGTTTATTGATTTTCTGCCCACGATTAGCAAAATCAGCTCTAACTATTTGGTTCTCCATTTTTAAACAAAGTTGAAGGGCTTGTGGAAGGTCTCTTGGTTCCTTCATCCCTAGGTGAATAGACATTTGCCCTTTAAGACCTCAGATAAAAGTATCCACAGCCTTATCTCTGTAGGTTTGAGCTAGAATGTTGAGGGAATCTCGTCCAATATCCAAACAAGATAGCTTATTTATTATAAGAGACAGGTGTGAATATACCTCCTGATAGAAATCTTGGACCTTGATATTTCCCTGCACTAGAGTCGTCATCTGGTATTCAAGAGTTGAAAGATCCCTTTTATCGGCATAATGTAGGGCTAAACCCTTAGAAATGGAGTCCCAGTTAAGGGGGTATTATAAGATTCGAGCGCTGCATCAGCGTTCCCTACAATTTTATTTCTAACCACATTCAGAATTGCATGGTATTTAGGAGAACCTTTTTTAGACTCATAAAGTTTCATTATCCTATCTACACTTTTTTTCCATGAACTGTATTCTGTCGCGGTTCCCAAAAATTCCAGGAAACTTCGGACTACGTCTGGGACCTTGTCCAGGTCAGAGAGGTCATTCCCATAACGTGCCTCGATTATTTGATCTGTGCCAGAAATGTCTGCACTAGAACTAAGAAATTGCCTAATAGCAATTTGGCACTGTTCGGCACAGATCCGGGCGATCGTTTCCTGCATTTGTCTGTTCTGTTCTTCCGTGTTAGAAATATTAATGACCGGGGGTCTAATTAAATTTGCGGCCGGATTTGACATTATGATAGAAAAATTGCTTCAAATATTTCAAAGATTTAGTTTTAAAAAATATTTTTATCTGTTTCATTCACTTAAAAATTTATTTAAATGCTTCCAGTATATTTTTTCAATAAAAACTATGATATAGTTTCAAAAGAATATTTTTATCTGTTTCTTGAACTTAATAATTAATTTAAATGTTTCAAGTATATTTTTTTCAATAAAAACTATGATTTAGTTTCAAAAAAAAAAAAATATTTTTATTTGTTTCTTTCACTCAAAAATTAATTCAAATGTTTCAAGTATATTTTTTTCAATAAAAACTATGATTTAGTTTCAAGAAAATATTTTTATCTGTTTCTTTCACTTAAAAATTAATTCAAATGTTTCGAGTATATTTTTTCAATAAAAAAATTTCCTTCACTTTAATTGGATATTTAATATAAACTATAGTTTAGTTTTCAACAAGATATTTTCTTTCGGCCTTTCTTTTCACTTAATTCATTTACTTAGAAGTTAATTCAAATAACGATTATTTCTCAATGCAAAAAAACATTTTTTTAACACTTTTCTTAAGTAGTTTCATTTTTCTTTTAACTTACATTACTGTTAAAACATACATAAATATTTTTTTTATTGTTCTATAAACATACTTTAGATTTAATTACCAAAACAAACAATAAATACAAAAATCAAGCACACCTACATATTTATAAGTTTTAAACTGCTTATACAGCATTATTATATCACATATTTGGACTATTTTATTGTTACAGTTAATTTTCTTTATTTTAGTTCATTGGCCATTGGTTCATTCACTTTTGCAATGTTTTTAAGTTTCTTTAACACATTTATTTATTTTGCTTACATAGCATTTAATGTCTACTAGTAACCGACCCACATTACAATTAATTTATATCAGCATTTATCAATAGCATTTTTTAATTAATTATGTTAAGAAATTATGTATATAAAGACAGCCAGAAATTAAGAAAATTCAGTCGTCTTTTGTAGTGACTAAACTAAGAGTTTTAATTACTATCTAGGCGGCTTCAAGTTCATGTGCTTGCAAGGAAATTAATTTGGATACTAAGTGTCAGTTCAAATTTATGTGTTTGAATTGAATCGCACTAGATCCTACTATCAAAACATTTTTGGTGACCCCGACGTGATCCTGACGGTAACTAAACCGAAACATTTTTTGGTGACGTTATCCACAAGGTGTGAGGACGTAACGCACGCGTACCAATTTCAAAAACCCCCTTTTGGAGCTCTGGAGGAAAACCAGGAGGAAATTGCCTGTAACTAATCATCATACAACAACTGCTGCTACTCGCTGATAAATCAACAAACAATAATGGCAAACGTCCAAGAGCTTATTTCTCAGCAAGAAGAAAGAGGCAGCAATTTCGAAAAATTCGTCTCTACTATAAAGAAGGCACCTCTTGAAAGGAGAACGGAAGAGTTCTACAAGAGCAAACTTGATGAACTAAGGCTGTTATGGCAGAATTTTGAGAAGGCAGAAAACAGAATTCGCGATGATCCATCATTGTCAGAGGATGATCCGTATATTGCTCGGAATCTAAATAGAACGATTGGAGAGAAGTTCAGCTCAACAATGGAATATATAGACGCGGAAATGAAGAAACTGAGGTCAGCCAAAAGTAAGCCAGTTCCCACCTTGAGAGAGAAATCGACTGAAGTTGTCACAGGAGACAAAATACCTTCCCGTGTTGATGGGCTTGTCAGAATGATAAATGCTCGAATGAGTGCCCTTAGTCGTCACTTGCAAGGCTTGGGCACAATCGAAGCGGAACAGGCGAAGCAATTTTATAGCATCAAAGAAGATACTATAAAAAAGCTATGGAATCAAATAACGGAGCTCTACGATGAAATATTGCAGCAGATTGAAGATCCATCGAAAATTGGATTAAGTCAAGAAAACTACGATATGCTGGAAGATTCGGTACAAGACAACTTAATAAAACTAGCAGTCTTGAAAGACAAATGCAGCGAAACCGTGACCATTGCACCTCAATTAGGGAGTGACATTATAGCACACAGTTCACTCCCACTACCAAAGGTAACAACTCCTCAATTCGATGGGGATTGTTTGAAGTGGCGTCAGTTCTATGAACTTTTCTTGGAGATGGTAGACAAACAGTCTCAGTCTCGGTATGTCAGGCGAATTTAGAGCGGTGTTAGACTCGGGTTCGCAAGTGAACATTGTGACGGAAAGACTCATACAAAAATTGTCACTTAGAACAGCAGATGCCTCTTTATCTATTTCCGGAGTCGGAAGGATTCAGAAGAAGGCTTATCATCGGGTAAACATACAAATGTTATCAAGCAGTTCTGAATTTTCCACAAATTTGGAAGCATTTGTTTTGCCCACAATTATACCTCCGCAACCAAATCATGATTTGAATATACAAAACTGGCAAATTCCCAAGAATATTAGATTAGCAGACCCTAATTTTAACGTTCAAAGAAGAATTGACATTTTACGCGGAGCTGAGTTTTACTTCAGTTTAATGCAACCAGGCACAATAAAACTAAATGGTCATCAACCCATACTCCAAAATACTGCGCTTGGCTGGATTGTAGGTGGTTTAATTCAACAATCGTCAACGGACGACACATCAGCAGCGCTAACATGCGCAATTTTTAGTGAAACATCACTGGAACAAGCTATCGAAAAATTATGGAAACTTGAGGAAGTGGAATCAACTGAAAAGGTCATGTCTCCATTGGAAACCCTTTGCGAATCTCACTTCAATCAACATGTTAAGACGGATCAGAATGGTCGTTTCATCGTCAACCTTCCGTTTCAAGAATCTCCAACAGCATTGGGGAAATCACATGCAATGGCTTATAACCGATTTATGAGCCTTGAACGCCGACTTCTACAGAAGGAAGATATCCGAAGAACAATTAGGACACATACAAAAGATTGACGTGTGTACCGTATCAAATCCTAAATATTTTATTCCGCATCATTGTGTTCTTAAGCCCGATAGTACAACAACAAAACTTAGGATTGTATTTGACGCATCAGCGAAAACTTCATCATGTCAATCGTTAAATGATCTAATGTATACAGGACCAATCGTACAAAGTGAATTGTTTTCTATTTTGCTGAGGTTTCGATTGTCAAAATTCGTCTTCACAACCGATATTGAAAAGATGTACAGGCAGATTTTAATGCATTCCGATGATCAAAGGTATCAGCTAATTATCTGGAGAGAGGATCCATCCCATCCAGTCAGTTTTTACAAACTTAATACGGTCACATATGGGACACGTTGAGCACCGTATCTGGCTACAAAATGCTTACAAAAGATTGCAAACGAGAACATGGAGCGTTATCCAGTAGGCTCACAAATGCTGAAAGATATGGATGACGGTCTCGGCGGTGCAGATAGCCTAAGTACAGCTATTGAAATACAAAAGGAGTTAATAACAATCTTGAAACAACACGGCTTCATTCTAAGGAAATGGTCATCCAATACACCAAGATTGCTGAAGGACATACCACATAGCGATCGAGAAGTGAACCTGGATCTCAACGAGTCTCAAACAATAAAGACGTTGGGATTATATTGGATGCCGCAAGCAGATCAATTTTGTGTAAAAACAAACATTGATCATAATGAAATCATATCAAAACGAGTAGTTACGTCTGAACTAGCAAAATTATTTGATCCGCTTGGCCTACTTGCACCGATTGTGGTGAAGGCAAAAATATTTATTCAGCAGCTGTGGCAACATACATTAGATTGGGACGAAGCATTACCCGAAAAACTTTGTGCCACTTGGAAAACATTTCGAAGGGAATTAGAAGGTCTCAACAACTTTAAGATACCGCGACATGTATTCTGTGGGGAGATCCCGACGAAAATCCAGTTGCATGTGTTTGCCGATGCATCGGAAAGAGCTTTTGGCGCGGCTATTTATATTCGTTTTATTGGAAAAGATGGACGAGTAGTTGTACGTCTGATCTGTGCTAAATCCAGGGTAGCTCCTTTGAAAAAACAAACTCTACCACGATTAGAGCTATGTGCCGCAGTGGTAGCAGCTCAACTGGCTACCATGGTGAAAAATGACCTAAGGCTTCAGAATAATCCGATGTTTTTATGGACTGATTCTGAAATAGTACTCGCCTGGATAAAATCAAGGTCCAACGTATATAAGACTTTTGTGGCTAATAGGGTATCCACCATACAAAACTTAACATTGCCAGAACAATGGAACCACGTTAAGTCAAAAGAAAATCCTGCCGACATTTTATCCCGAGGACTCTCGCCAGCTGATCTTTCTAAATGCCAATTATGGTTTCATGGTCTAGTTTTTCTTCATGGAAAGGAAGAACTATGGCCGACCAAATTCTCTCCGCAAATAGCATGGAGTTAAAGACTGCAGCTACGACGTCAATAGTAGCTTCTGACATGCATCTAATACATATGATCGAGCACAAAAATTCATTCAGGAAGTTACAAAGAATTTTGGCATACGTGCTTAGATTCACCAGCAATGCACGTATGCAAAAGGCACACCGGCCTCAACATATAGCAGTGTCTTCCAACGAATTAGACGACTCCCTTCGTCTAATAATTCAAGCCGTACAATCATCCGAATTTGCTGCTGATATCAACGCATTGAAGGCTGAAAAGCAGATTAATAAGCATAGCTCGCTATGCAGTTTATCACCGTTTTTGGATGATGAAGGCATTCTTCGCGTTGGAGGAAGATTGGAACATGCTATGCTACAAATGGATGCGAAACACCAAATGATATTGCTTTATAATGATCCTTTGGTGAAATTGCTATTTAAGACAGTTCATGAAGAAAATAAACATTGTGTTAAACGCAATAAGACAGCGATTCTGGCCAATAAAAGGCAAGATAACAGCAATGTCTACAGTTCAAAGATGCATAAAATGTAATAGAGCGCGACCACAACTGTATCAACAAATAATGGGAAATTTGCCAGCAACAAGGGTAGTTCCTGCTCGACCATTTATCAACTCTGGAGTCGACTACTGTGGGCCATTTTGGATACATTACAAGGTCAGGGGCAAGCGACCAACAAAGGCTTATGTCGCTGTATTCTGCTGCTTTGCAACAAAGGCTGTTCATTTAGAGCTCGTATCGGACCTATCAACCGAATCATTCATTGGCGCTCTTAAACGATTTATAGCTCGCAGAGGTCACTGCCAAAATATATACAGCGATAACGCTACAAACTTTGTTGGAGCCAAAAATAGTTTAGAGGAATTATCTGAAACCTTATATTCGGACAAGGCACAAGAGCTACTTTTATCAGCTGCAAGTTCCAAGGGCATACAGTTCCATTTCATTCCACCAAGAGCTCCGCAGTTCGGAGGCTTATGGGAAGCTGCAGTGAAGTCCGCAAAACGTCTCTTGGTCCGTAGTGTTTCAACGGAAACACTTGCTCATGAAGAATTAGAGACAATAATAGTAGAAATCGAAGCTATTTTAAATTCGCGTCCGCTCACACCTCTTTCAAACGATCCAGATTGCCTTGAAGCATTGACGCCGGAACATTTTCTAATCGGCGAAGCTCTAACTTCGCAGGTAGATAGTAGAGCAGAAACTTCGAAAACATCCAGGATAACACACTGGAAGTTAATTTCGCATATTAAGCACCAATTCTGGAAAAGGTGGTCGGAAGAATACCTACAAGAACTCCAGCAACGTAACAAATGAAGGCAAAAGATGCCCAATCTTAGAAAAGGAGATATGGTCATTATAAAGGAAGACAATCTACCTCCAATGAAGTGGCCATTAGGGAGAGTTCTTAACGTATTTTCCGGTAATGACGGAGCTGTAAGAGTTGCTGAAATAAAAACCCCAACCGGAGTATTCAAGCGGGCCATCCATCGACTAGCACCACTGTTTCCAGAAGATCATGATAATGCTATAATTGACAAAGATACAACTCAAGAAAGCACAATTTCCCACAAGAGAAAGCCGGTAACAGATGAACATGGAAGGATGTTATAAAACAGGATGAGATTAACACTCATCAAAAAATACGGGGGATTTTGAAAATGATTGACAAACACAATAACGATATAGCTGAAGAATCCGCCCAATTCAACAATTCTCAACTGTTTGGACTTCTATCAACGCATTTGATGTTATCCGCAATAAATCTACAGAGAACACAGGCCGAAATCATTAATGTACTTACTGATACTCATCATGGAAAAATAAGTCCCCTGTTATTGGCTCCTCATCAATTGAAAGAAGAAATTAGTGTCATTAAGGCTAATCTTCCAATTTCACATGCTTTGCCAACATCAGGTGACAATTTGATTCAACTTTATAAGCTTATGAGTGTCAAAGGGGCAGTTACAAAATATGAAATCATTTTTGAAGTGAAGATACCCTTAGTTAACCAACAGTTTTTTGAGTTGTTCAAAATAGTTGCAGTTCCAACAATACAAAATGACACCTTAATCGCCATTCAACCAGAAACGGAATACATATCTACCGATGCACATAGAGAAGAATATATTCTTGTCAGAGGATATTTCAAGCTGCCTCAAACCAAACGATGATGAATATATTTGCAGAAATCAGCAGTCAAAGCTCAAGAAAAATGCACTTGTTAACCCCTGCGAGATCAATATCTTCAATAACCAATCAACTAGCAATTGCCGTCTTCACAAAATTACTGGAACAGCAGTTTGGAGTCAATTAAATCATCAAAATAAATGGATCTTTGCTACTACAGCCGATATCTTCAATGGTATGCGGATCTGAAACCAACCTCATCATCATTAAAAATTTCGGAATAATGGAAATTGGTCCTAACTGCGTAATAAAAAACAAATTTGTTACGATACATGGACATTTTGCAGCTTCCAGTAGTTTACATACATCCTATGTAAGATTGAAAGGCATTCAATATATAAGTCGACAAGAGGAAATTGAAAAGGTTTCAACAAATACCAATACCACCTCTTACAAGATTCATCAAGAAGAATTGGATAATATACAAAAACAGTTGCATGAATCAACTCTAAAACACCTACCACAATTAATACACTCATCAAATCAACATCATCATGCAGTTAGCTACGCATCTTTAGCTTGCTGCATTATTATTTTACTTGGCCTGCTGAGTTGGAGGATCCACACAAAATTTAAGAAGCCATCTCAATTCATACCTACACCAGCTATAAGATCTCATCAATCAACAATCGATGTTACAATGGAGTCATTCCCACATGCATCCAACCCAGGCGCACTCATTACTTGAACAATGTCAACGCGGCGGAGAATGTTAAAACATACATAAATATTTTTTTTATTGTTCTATAAACATACTTTAGATTTAATTACCAAAACAAACAATAAATACAAAAATCAAGCACACCTACATATTTATAAGTTTTAAACTGCTTATACAGCATTATTATATCACATATTTAGACTATTTTATTGTTACAGTTAATTTTCTTTATTTTAGTTCATTGGCCATTGGTTCATTCACTTTTGCAATGTTTTTAAGTTTCTTTAACACATTTATTTATTTAGCTTACATAGCATTTAATGTCTACTAGTAACCGACCCACATTACAATTAATTTATATCAGCATTTATCAATAGCATTTTTTAATTAATTATGTTAAGAAATTATATATATAAAGACAGCCAGAAATAAAGAAAATTCAGTCGTCTTTTGTAGTGACTAAACTAAGAGTTTTAATTACTATCTAGGCGGCTTCCTTCAAGTTCATGTGCTTGCAAGGAAATTAATTTGGATACTAAGTGTCAGTTCAAATTTATGTGTTTGAATTGAATCGCACTAGATCCTACTATCAAAACAATTACAATCAATGCAAACGTCCACGTCCTTTTGAACTTAGGGCTGTAAACATCCACTTCAGTCTGTCCGTGACTCGTACTGTTGATTGATTTATTGGGTTTCTCGGAGCCTATGGGGTCCTTGCAGCTTTTTGTGGAGCCTATGGGGTCCTTTTCTGCTTGTTTGGGTTTCTCAGAGCCTATGGGGACCTTGCAGTGTTTTTGTGGAGCCTATGGGGTCCTTTTCTGCTTGTTTGGGGTTCCTTGCGACCTTTTTGTGGAGCCTATGGGGTCCTTTTGCCGCTTGGTAGATGGGCGCCAGTTAAGCGATTTGTTATTTAAAGCAAGAGTGTCATTAATAAACTGATTTCTTTATTTAAAAAAGGAGAGTATATTAACTTTGTCATTCCGTTTGTAACTCCTCGGAAAACTCATGTCAGACCCAACAAAGTATATATATTCTTGATCAACGTAAAAGGCTACAATTTGCACACATGTTTATTTTGCCGGTATGCAGTTTAAGTTCGTAAATGGGCCATGTAGGTTCACGTTTTCATATGGCCCCCATATAACGGTACCTCCGGATATTCGGTATTTTGATGATTTTAGCGACATTATTCACCGGAATTGTTTCAAATTTGGTATTTGAAGCTCAAATTGGATACTACAGCCTAAGACAGAAAATTGTCTGTGCAGGTCCACGTCTTCATATAGCCCCATATAGTGGTACATCCCTATATTCGGTTTCAAATTACGTATTTAGAGTTCGTAATGGGAACTACAGTCTGTGACAGAAAATTGTCTATGCAGGTCCAGGTCTTCATATAGCTTCGATATAACGGAACCTCCCTATATACGGTTTTTTCATGATTTTAGTTCATGACTCACCGTTTATTTCAAGTTTTGAATTTGAATATGGTAATGGCTTATGACAAACAAAGCATAGGTAGGTTCACGTCGTAGAGACCCAAATGTAAAGGCTTTATTCGGTACTTTTAAGATTTTAACAGAATTTTTGACGGATTGTATTTTTTGAAAATTTCCAAATTCGTTCCAAATGGTGGAGGGTATTCAATGTTCGGCCCAGCCGAACTTACTGTTTTTTAACTTGTTTATTTTTTTTTTAAACAGAACTGTTTAAAATTTGGTATATAGAGTATGAAGTGGATTCGACTTCTTTTTGTGGAATATTGTTTTCATAGGTTCATGTTTTCTCAATATCTCCCGATATTCGGTGTTTATATATTTTCGATTCGATTTCGATTTATATTTTTTTACAGAATTGCTTAAAATCCGATACTGTGAGTTTTTTATCGGGCTCTACTTCCTGTGGCAGAACATTGTCTATTTTGCTCCATGTTTTTTTTTTTAAAGTCCCCATATAACTAGTATTTAGTGATTTTAACAATATTTATAAACAATTTGTTATTTTAAAGAAGCATTTGTCCATAATAAGTCCACGTTGTCTATAGAACCATATAATTCAACCTACCTCCGATATGTTGCAAATCACGTTTTATACCTCATAAGGCGGTTCCTCCGATTATGTTTTTTTTTTATTTTACCCACATTTTTTTAATTTGTCATTTGACACTTTGACAACCAATTTTGCAAGAAACCGTTAACATCAACTTTACAGCATTTTAAGACATTTTCCCGCCTATTTCACCAGCAAAAATGGAAACGGATCCAATATACAATGGTTGATAGTATAAAACGTAACGCATTTTTAATTGTTATTGGTAGTCATAGTTTCACTTTCAGTACCAGAAATTGAGCAGAGATTTGTGAGAAGGGATTTCAAATTAACTTTCTGTGATGATATCATAACTTTTTAATTTTTCAAGATTGACTTTTTGTCTACTGCAAAGTCAAAAAGTTATTTATATTTATATACTTATTTCATAAAAAGAGACACTAGTCCATAATATAGCGCCGGAGTTATTTTGTGGAGTAATCCGTGTTATAAAAAAAATCACAAGTTTGTTGGTTGACTACTCAAATATTACTGATCTTTTGTTGAAAAATAATTGAAAATGAAAGTTATAATTATAAAATTGCAACATCTGCATTTTAACTATTTATACAATTATTAGTAATTCTATATTCAGTCTGTTGACCTGTTTACAATTCTTTTGAAATTTTATTATTATTATTGTTAAATGACTTGCTAAGAGTTCTTGATAATTTTATTAATTATTTGCTGGAATTAACCTTGGTGGTTTCGTTGGTGATTGTGCTGATGTTGTTTCTGTAACTCCTCCCCCTTAGTATGGAGTGATGACCAAGAGAATTGATGGTCAGAAGCGACAACAGGTTTTATAACCATTTCTTTTGTTCTATTAATTGGTATAGCGATTGTATGGGAAATTGTGTAATTGGTTAATGGTTTGCTACCTGTAAGGAATCTCTGTTGTAATATATGGGAGTAAATTGTTTGACATGTTTCATAACATTATCCTTATAGTCAGTTATGGTTCTAGCAGTTCCTAGTTTTATTTGTAATAATCCCTGGGTGTCTGTTAAGTTGTGATTCTCCAGTATCAATCATTTATATTAATCTGAAATAAAAGATTATGAAATTTTTTTCCTTATTTTCGATTTGTGAAGTTTCGGGTTTTGTGTAAGTTCACTTTGTGCCTAGAAAATCTCGATGTTATATTATTTCTCCTACATTCCTTTCTGTATATATAGTTATCTACATCATAATCTAGTGGGTTTTGTCTGTCTGCATTAAGTTTTTCTATGCATTTGTACGTGTCAGTTTCCATTTTTTCTTAATAGATTCGTAGAGTTGAGTTCGAAATTGATTGATTTTAAAAATATATTCGTGTTCATGGTTGAATGTAATTTGACGGTTAATTTTATAGGTTCTTCCATAGAAAAGTTCGAAAGGTGTAATTTTAGTAGACGAATGGATTGCGTTATTATAGGTTATAAGAACTTCTGTTAGGATGTCGTCATGATCCATTTCTAACTTTTTTCTTTAATTTTCTCGACTATTAATCTGTAAGTTTCAGTCAATGTTGAATGGAGTCTTTCCACGGAGGCATTGCTAGAAGATTTTTGGAAAGACGTAGAGTGCAGGTTTATTTGGTATTGCTGACAAAAGTCTTTAAATACGTTTGAAGTGAAATCGGTTCCCTGGTCACAAACAATGTTGTGACCAGGATGTCTATCATATATTAGTTTTTGGCATGGAGTACAATTATTTATTGTTTGAGCTATCTTTGATTTCATATATGGAAAGTAATATTCGCGTTTTAGGTGGTCATAGGTTTCTTGTATGCCTCTCTGATTACTGTTTTCGTGATAGTCTTGAATGATTTTATCCTGATTATCGTTTTCCTTCATGTCCTTTAATATTTCAGTACACCCATCTAAACGAAAAATTTGGCTTTGTGCAAAATGTTTTAAATATACATTCTGATGCCAAAAATTGGGCGCAAGATGATTTTTTAGATGTTATAATATCCTCTGTATAATTGGTGTATGTAAATGTCTTCCTATGTTTGTTATTAAAAACTACTTCTCGGAAATCGGAATACCATCACCGAAGTTTTCCTCCGCAGTGTGAATAGTACTTCACGAAGTGGCTTGATTGCACATTGTATCAAATGCATTTATGTTCAGATCCACTGATGTCTCCGTCTTTATTCGACTAAGGGCATCGGCATTTGTGTTTAGTTTGCCTTTTTATACCCTCCACCATAGTATGGAGGGTATATTAAGCTTGTCATTTCGTTTTCACACCTCGAAATATATATTTTAGACCCCACAAAGTATATATATTCTTGATCAACATAAAATTTAATGTCGATTTAGCAATGTCCGTCCATTTACCCGCCTGTGGAAATCACCCTAGCTTCCGAACGAATTAAAGTAGATTGATAAAATTTACTCAAATGTATATTTTGTCTGCAGGACTTTTGCTATTGAAAATGGGTCACGTTTTGGTATAGTCCCCATATAACGGTACCTACCGATATTCGGTATTTTGATGATTTTTGCGACAATATTCATTCTGCTACAGCCTAAGACAGGACATTGTCTGTACAGGTTCATGTATTCGTATAGCCCTCATATAACGGTACCCCCAATATTCTGTACTTTGATGAATTTAGCGACATTATTAACAGGAATTCTTTCAAATTTGGTATTTGATGTTCGTAGTAGATAATACAGCCTATGACAGAAAATTGTGTCTGCAGGTCTACGTCTTCGTATAGCCCCATATAACGATACCTCCCGATATTCGGTATTTTGATGATTTTAGCTGCATTATGCACCAATTTTTTTTAAATTTCGATTTGAATGTTGTGTTGGCTTATGAAAAAGTTACCTATGCAGGTCCATGTCGTCGTATGGACTCTAATGTAACAGTTAAATTCGGTATTTTTAAGATTTTTACAGAATTATTAACGGATTTTATTGTTTTTGAGAATTGCAATTTCTTTCCAAATGGTTGAGGGTATTCAAAGTTCGGCCCGGCCGAACTTACAGATTTTTTAATTGTTTGTATATAATTTCGTAATCGAATTCCTCTATTTGCAATCGCTATCTTATTAATTTAGAATTTGGCTCTTTCAGGCTCATAATCTTTGTGATTGGTTTATGATCTGTTATGATTCTGAACCGATGACCAATTAGGTATGGTCGAAAATATATTGTGTCCCGAACTATTAAATATTTCCAAATTGGCCTTTGTCGTTCGATAATTTCTCTAGCGGACCTATCTCTAGCTCTCAATTTGTAATCTATATCTCGTTCATTAATGTAGGCACTTTCAAATGCATTTCGTACATTGTGCCAATCTTCATCCGTTGATTCTAACTTCGCTTCTATTAAAGAATCTGGCAGCTTGTTTTCAGCATATTAATTTGTTTTTTATGTTTTATTTTATTTGTTTTTATATATTTTTGATATTGATTAAAATATTTAAAATTTTTTTTATATATGAATTTTATTATTTTTGAATACACAAATTAAGTTATATAAAACTTTTAATACGTATAATATAATATAATAGTATTCTCAACAAATGTTAAACCTTAAAAAAAGATATAAATATTATTAATTTATTGATATGATATTATAGATATGACTTATGTTGTTTTTATACCCTCAACCATAGTATGAAGAGTATATTAAGTTTGTCATTCCCTTTGTAACACCTCGAAATATACATTTTAGACCCCATAATGTATATATATTTTTGATCAGCATACAATTCTATGTCGATTTAGCAATGTCCGTCCGTCTATCCGCCTGTCTGTCTATGAAAATCATATAGACTCTAATGTAACAGTTAAATTCGGTATTTTTAAGATTTTTACAGAATTATTAACGGATTTTATTGTTTTTGAGAATTGCCAATTTCTTTCCAAATGGTGGAGGGTATTCAAAGTTCGGCCCGGCCGAACTTACAGATTTTTTACTTGTTTGTATATAATTTCGTAATCGAATTCCGCTATCGCTATCTTATTAATGGCTCTTTCAGGCTCATAATCTTTGTGATTGGTTTATGATCTGTTATGATTCTGAACCGATGACCAATTAGGTATGGTCGAAAATATTTTGTGTCCCGAACTATTGATTTCCGATGTAGTGAGTGTGCGGCTTGCGTAGCAAATCGGTTTGTCGTTTCCTATAGGTCCCTGCGAAAGAATGGCTCCTAGCGCAAATTACTTGCGTCTGTCGTGAGATTGAAACTTTTAGAAAAATTTGGATATTGTAAGATTGGGTCATTTACCAAAAGTTGTTTACAAATTTCAAAAGTTTTTTTTCTATAGTTATCGTCGACTATAACAGTTTTATTTTTCTTCGGACAAGCTGTAAATGGCTTTGTTATTTTGGCAAAGTCCTTAATAAATTTACGATACTTACCTAATAGACCTAAAAATGACTTCATTTCTTTTTGATTTGTGTGAATAGGAAAGTTTTGGATCGCCTTAATTTGTGAGGATTGGGTTTTACTCCTTCTGTGGTCACCAAATGGCCAAAAAATGCACATTCCTTATGTATGAAATCAGACTTATCTGATTCAATTAGATAAGTCTGATTTCATACATAAGGAATGTGCATTTTTTGGCCATTTGGTGACCACAGAAGGAGTAAAACTTCTCTAAGGGCTTCAAAACTTTTCTTAAATTTTCCGAAAGTTTCTGGAGTGAGGTGGAATATACAATGATGTCGTCTAAATAGACAAGACATACTGTTCCTATCAAATCTTTAAGAACGCAATCCATCACCCTTTGAAATGTTGATGGTACTTTTTTTTAAGCCGAAGGGCCTTCTCAGAAATTCGAAATTCTCTACTGTAAATACCGTCTCATAAATATCTTTTGGATTCATTTCTATTTGATGGAATCCGCTAGCCAAGTCCAATGTAGTAAAATACATGCACTTGCCAAGTTTGTCCAGTATTTAATTTATGATATTGGATATTGTTTTATCGTTTAGTTTCCTATAATCAATAACTAAACGCCACTTTGTTTTCCCACTCGCGTCCGCTTTTTTGGGATTATCCAAACAGATGCACTCCAAGGTGAGTAGCTTTCCCGTATGATACCCTGATTTAAAATGTCTGAAATTTGCTTTTTTACTTTCGCTTTGTGCATATGGGGGTGGCTATATGATTTTATGTAAATAGGAAAATCGTCTCTTGTGACAATGTTGTGTTTGATTTTATAGGTAAAGGTAAGGGACTGATTATGTTGAAGAAAAAAAATATCTTCAAATTCTTTACATAGTTCTGTGATAACATACTGTTCCTCCATATTCAAATGATCAATTCTAAGATTGTCCAGTAACGGAGGGCTTTGATATTCAGGAATATATTCGAGGCTAATACTATCAGTTTCCCTATAATATGATTTTTTATTGGATCTACTTTAATTGGATTTTCGATTAAAATTATTTTTTCCGAGTTTGACTTATTATTTATTTCAACGAAGCTGTACCAGTTTTCAGGCCTGTACATAACCGGTGAAATGGTTACTTCTGGGTTAATTGAAATTGTGGGGATTAAGAAATCGCCATTTTCTAAATCTACAGGAACTTTCATAATGGCTTTAGTTTTTGGTGATATGAGAAATTTAGCGGAAGTTATGTTTCGTTTAAAAGACAAAGGGATGCAGCAATCTCTCGAGGTAAGTATATCGAGTCCAATAAGACTATCAAAGTAGTTGTAAAATTTAAAGACAAAGAATTCCACATTCTCGGAATTCTGTGAACATAGGGATGTTAATTTTTGTATTTAATTGGTGTTTGTTTAACACAGTGATTGATTGGTAATTGTGGTTTATTAAAATGCATAGGAGGACTATAAATCGCGTTGTCTATAATGATTCAAAGCGAATGGTTTTTAATGCTGGGGTAAAAATTTTGTGAATTGTACTGTTTACGAGTTTCCTGCCTTTTCAAAATGTTCCTGTTTTCTTATCTTAAATAAAACTTGTTTTATTCGGCAATACAGTATGAAAAAGCTATTGGTAAAGTCTCCGGCTACATAACACTAATGGTTCTCTAAGTCCAGATAAAAATGTGTTAAGGCACATTTTATCAAATAAATCTCGTTTAGGTTTAATTATGTTGGCATCTACCTTGTGAATCATCAGATTATTGTTAATTGTAGCTTGGATCTCTACAACTGAACTATAAAACTCCTCAAGTGTCTTATTATTTTGTTTCAGGAATATAATGAATCGAAGCAATGAAGTTTCATTTCGTTTATCAGAGTAATGCAATATGTTATAATTTTTATGCTCTGCCAGCTCAAGTCTGTGCTACACATATTCAAAATCTCATTTACTTCTCCTTCAACTTTGTTGCGTATAGACCTTAAATCATCTTGCCAAAGGAGGTGCCATCAATGGGTGCTAATACTGTAAGTATTTCTTCCACATTGCTTATGAAATCGTATAGCAATCTAGGATTTCCGTCAAATTTCAGAAGATCCTTGACAGCATCTGGGATTCTTAAGCAATCCAGTATATTTCTTTCTGTCGAGGGTGAACTGTTTGTAGAATTCATTACACTACTTTGAATATTTTGACTGATACTCATATCGGTTTCAGATTCCGGGATAGGAATAAGGGTTCTTGGGATAGTATAAGGACGAAATTTACGCATACACTTATGTTTCCTTAAATCAACCTATTAAATCAATTAATTCGTTTCCTTAGAAAGGAAAATTATATATGTTTATATTTTAATATAATTACTTAACTAATATCTAATAGGTAAATTCTTTCAAAAATTATCTGTTTCTTCTTTTTCTTTGAAAACACGGTTAAATTATTCTATCTTTGTTCACAATTCTTTTATTAAAAATTATTTATTAAATATATTTTTTTCTTTATAGGATCTTTAAAATAATTTTCTATTTTATTTTTATAATCAAATATTTAAAAGTATTGCTTGTTTCTAGCTTTATCACTATACACTTTTCTCACAATATATTGCTAATAATCCAAATTCCAAACAAACAAAAATATTAAAACTATAGTTGTTAGTAACATTATTGCTGGTCCTTTTTGTCTGGATTCTGCTGGCCTTAGAAGTATTTTTCCTTGAAGTGTGATAACCCGTCACAGATGTCCTTTGTTGCCGGTTCTGCCTGTATCGTGATGATCCGTCATGGATGTGCCTTTTTGCTGGGTCTGTTTTATTTTTAAGACGATTATCCTTCGTCTTTTTATATAAATTGCATGCACTTTTTTTGTTTTGTGATAATCCGCCACAGCACTTTGTATTATTTTTTTTATGCAGGAACTATCAGAACTACCCGACTGCCAGACATTTTGTGGAGTAATCTGTGTTTTAAAAAACCACAAGTTTGTTGGTTGAATACTCAAATATTACTGATCTTTTATTGAAAAATAAGTGAAAATGAAAGTAACAATTATAAAATTACTTAAAGTGAAAATTGCAATATCTGCATTTTAAAAATTATTAGCAATTCTAGATTCAGTATGCTGACCTGTTTACAATTCTTTAGAAATTTTACTATGCTTGTTTAACAATTCTTTTATTTTATTTTAATTTGCTTTGCAGTTCTTTTTCAGTTTACTGAACTAATTATAATTCTTAATAATTATATGTTTAGCAATTATTTCGGTTAGTGAGTGATTGAGCTGATGTTTTTGTTGTTGATGATGTTTCTGTAACTCCGACTTGCCTTTTAATTTATTTATTGTAAAACTTGACGAAGTGAAAAAATGTATTACCATAGACAAATATCATAAGGCCTTAATATTCTGTGTTTATTGCTGCCATCAATTCTGCAGTAAAAACTAGGTAATTTTTTTTATCAAAATGTTATTACTTTTATTAAAAATATTATTTTAAGCAATGTTTTTATACCCTACAACACTATGTGTTGGGGGTATTATAAGTTTGATTGGGCCAAAAATTATGTAACACCACGAAATATTGATTTCCCACATAGGAAAGTATATATGGATCTTCCTAGCTCGTCGAGCTGAGTCGATCTAGCTATGTATGTCCGTCCGTCCGTCTGTCCGTCTGTCCGTCTGTCCGTCTGTCCATGTTAATTTGTAATCACTCTACAGGTCGCAATTATGGCCCGATCTTCACGAAATTTAGAATGGAGGTGGGGCTAGGGTCAGAATAGAACCCTATTTCTTTTGGAGATGATCGCCAAATGTTTAGGGGTTGAAATGGACCAAATACTGAAAAAATGTCGGATTTTGCAGTAGCTATACAGGTCGCAATTATAGACCAATCGACGCGGAATTTCGCATGTAGCTAGAGTTTAGGGCGGGGAAGAAGCCTACCAATTTGGGTGGTCATCGGATAATATTTAGCGGGTAAAATAGACCATATTTTTTTGTTAAAAAAAATTTTAAAATTTTCATTAAACCGCGAATATTTTATATCCCGGGGAACTCACAAAGCCATGACAAGGTTACTTCTGATCTTTACATTGATGTTAAGATCCAAAAAATCGAATATATAGCAAATATATGCGATATATATGTCTATCAAAGAAGATATGCTTGAAAGATCTCTTATATGTCGAGAACGGCTGAACTCATTTCGACAGTTCTCATTAATTCAGAATGGCCTCTTGGCAGGAAAAGAAAAACGTCTAAAAAATGCATACAAATATCTCTCTAAAGATGAAAATATTGATTTTGTAAAATTTTCTCATATTTTTTCCATTTTGTCATATTTTTGGCATATTTTCATTTTGAATTAAACATTTGGTAATATTTCTATAGCTAACAAAACTAAGTAGTTAGGATATCAGGATATCATATACAGATCGCATTTATGGCCCAATCCTAACGAAATTTGGCATGGGGATCAGATGAGGGTCAGAATAGAAGCCTACTCTTTTTGGAGATGATCGCCATATATTTAGGGGTTGAAATGGACCAAAAAACTGCAAAATTGTCAGAAGGTCGTAATTATCGCCCGATCCTCATGCACATTTGAATGGGGATTACCGAACATTGCAAAAGTCAAGCAGTTTTGGATGGCCATCCAAAAATATTCAATGTGTGAAGGAGTTTGCCAACTTTTGTCAAAATACGAAAATGTCCATTCCAGTGACTTTTTGGAGAATTCACAAATACAGGAAAGACACACTTCTGACTATTTCATTAGCGCTTATTTCGTTGAAGAATATAGTCAAATGTCTGTATTTCATATAGATGCGTTTCAGTCAAAAACCAATAATAAATGTTAATCTTTTGCCACTTCTGAGAGATTATAGGTCTTTGGGAAATATTGGTTCCAGATCTAGGAAGACCATTTAAGTGCAACATCTACCAATAAATTGGAAATGAGAAAATTAGTTAACGAAAATTAGAGAACGATTATTTATTTGTCACAATATCTTGTGGAATTCTTTCGAGTATCTTGCCTATATAAACTGTATCGTTTATTATAGTGTTGTAGGGTATTCAACGGTCGGCCCCGCTCGACTGTAGCCTTTGCTTACTTGTTAAAATTAGCAATGTTATAAATATTTCTTGTTCTGATCTCAACAGTTAATATATCAATTATATATTACAAAATATTTATATGCAATAAAAATCATTATAAATCAAATTGTTGACGCATGTAAAATAAATAATATCTTAAGTCAAGTTCCATGGTTTTACATATATGAATTATGTAATCTTGGTATGCTTACAAGAAATCTGAAATCTACCAAGAACGTTTTTTGGTTGGTATTCATATAGTAGTGCAATAATTTATTTGAATGCATATAAAATCAAAAGGGGTAGCGAAACGCACCGGGTTCAGCTATTATATATATATATATATATATATATATATATATATATATATATATATATATATATATATATATAAATATATAAATATATATATGTATATATATATATATATATATATATATATATATATATATATATATATATATATATATATATATATATATAATAGCTGAACCCGGTGCGTTTCGCTACCCCTTTTGATTTTATATGCATTCAAATAAATTATTGCACTACTTTAATGCGTACATAACCAAAATGACATACATACACGAAGGGTTTGTCCTTCGGATTTATTTATTTCAGCAAATACCAAGCGTGCAGGAAACTGCAATTTTTTTAAGTAGAGTGGTTTTTCTATCGCAATTAGTGAAATCGAGATAGCAACATACTTCGCCGTAATAAGCGTATTTCAAATAAATTGTTGTGTTGTTTTTTAGTGTTAGCCTAAGGCGTTGTGGGTCAATGGTTCTTATTTAAATCATATCCCAATCTGATCCGATTTAAATATAATTTTAAAAAAATTACTTTTACGCAAAACTCCGCCACACCTTTCATAATTCATTGAAATTGGTGCGTCAAATATGTGAAATCGGCCGAGAATATATATATGGGAGCTATATCCAAATCTTAACTAATTTCCAATTAATTTATCACATTTATTATTATAACCAAATTCCACCACACATTCTGAATTTCATTGGAATCGGTCATATATATCGTGTTTGGTGCATAATATGTATGAAATCGGCCGAAATATATATGTTAGCTATATCCAAACCTCAACTGATTTCAATATAATTTGGCAATTTTTGCTGGTGCCAGATTTTGTCTCTCTCGCTTTGGGTGCATCAAATATGTGAAATCGGCTGAGTATATATATATATGGGAGCTATAATCAAATCTGAGCGTATTTGAATATAATTTGTCAAATTTATTTTTGTACCAAATTTAGCCACTCATGCCGAATTTCGTTAGAATCGGAAATACGTATCGTGTTTTGTGCATCAAATATGTGAAATCGGCGGAAAATATATATGGGAGCTATATCCAAATCTGAACCGATTTTTATATAATTTGACTAATTTATTTTCTAATCAAAATCCCGTTACATATTCCAAATTTCTTTGGAATAGAACATACATATCGTGTATGGTGCATAAAATACATGAAATCGGTCGAAAATATATATGAGAGCATATATCGGCCGAAAATGTATATGGGAGCTATATCCAAATCTGAACCGATTTCAATATAATTTGGGAAATCAATTTTTTAGATAAAATCTATCACACGTTTCAAATTTCATTGAAATTGGGGATACA
This sequence comes from Musca domestica, assembly GCF_030504385.1. Lineage (NCBI taxonomy): Eukaryota > Metazoa > Arthropoda > Insecta > Diptera > Muscidae > Musca > Musca domestica. The sequence continues at coordinate 8,114,926 of NW_026712328.1, read as the reverse complement.
TAGCGTGTTTGGTGCATCAAATGCTTGAAATCGACCGAAAATATATATGGGAGCTATATCAAAATCTGAACCGATTTCAATATAATTTGACAAATTTATTTTCGGATCAAATCCCGTCACACATTCCAAATTTCATTGGAATCGAACATTTATATTGTGTTTGAGGCATCAAATGAACGAAATCGGTCGAAAATATATATGGGAGCTATATCCAAATCTGAACCGATTACAATATAATTTGGCAAACTTATTTTTGTTCCAAATTCCGTTACATATTCCAAATTTGGAGACTGTATCTTTAACCAATCAATAGATGTGTGCATATAAAATCTAAATTTTTGGGAGGTACCTCCGATTCTGATGCTATATCTCCAGTTCCAAGTGGAAATTCAAAAATGTATATAGCCTATGTTACTTTCAGGCGATGTTGCAGTATATATGGAAATTTTCAGGAAAATCTATTCAGCGGTTCGAGTCCATAAATTACAAACAAACAAACATACAAACATTTTCCTCTTTTATAGATATAGATGTATATATTCAGATATTAGAAAAAAAGTATAACATATAGTGTAACAGCCTTTTTTACTTGTTGTTACTATTTAATTATTCAATATTCTTGTTCTATGTCACTTCATAACTGACCTATAATATAATTATTCTTCATTTAAAAATATCTGACAAGAAATTATTTCTCCTCTCATTAGTCTTCCGGATGTTGTGTTTCATTTAGGTGTTTTAAATATCATCATTTTTGAACAAAAGATTGGAAAATCGGTGTTTTTCCATTTTTAGAGAGAAAAATTGTTTTATCGCGCAAATTAAAAAATGTTTGAGCTGTTGTAAGTGTGAAATGGTTTTCATAAATGCCTCCTAGCTTCCATAGAAATATTGGGTGTCACAAGGTAGAGTTCCACCTTATTATATTCGACTCATAAAAAGTGGTATTTGAACTAGGAAAAAATAAGGGTTTCTCACGACACTTCCAAGACTATAATTACTTTATATTTTCCAATATTTCCAAATTGGCCTTTGTCGTTCGATAATTTCTCCACCGGACCTATCTCTAGCTCTCAATTTGTAATCTATATCTCGTTCATTAATGTAGGCACTTTCAAATGCATTTCGTACATTGTGCCAATCTTCATCCGTTGATTCTAACTTCGCTTCTATTAAAGAATCTGACAGCTTGTTTTCAGCATATTAATTTGTTTTTTATGTTTTATTTAATTAGTTTTTATATATTTTTGATATTGATTAAAATATTTAAATTTTTTTTTATATATGAATTTTATTATTTTTGAATACACAAATTAAGTTATATACAACTTTTAATACGTATAATATAATATAATAGTATTCTCAACAAATGTTAAACCTTAAAAAAGATATAAATATTATTAATTTATTGATATGATATTATAGATATGACTTATGTTGTTTTTATACCATCAACCATAGTATGAAGAGTATATTAAGTTTGTCATTCCCTTTGTAACACCTCGAAATATACATTTTAGACCCCATATTGTATATATATTTTTGATCAGCATACAATTCTATGTCGATTTAGCAATGTCCGTCCCTCTATCCGCCTGTCTGTCTGTGAAAATCACTCTAGCTTCCGAACGAATTGAAGTGGATTGATAAAATTTTACTCAAATGTCTATTATGTCTGCAGGACTTTTGGTATTGAAAATGTAGGCCCACGTTTTGGTATAGCCCTCATATACTGTTGATTTTAGCGACAATATTCACCAATATTCGTTCCAAATGGTGGAGGGTATTGAAAGTTCGGCCCGGCCGAACTTACAACTTTTTAACTTGTTTAAGTTAATATACCCTCCTTTCCAACATCCGTTTGTAACATCCTTAATTATTCGCCCCATTAAAGTATATATATTCATAATCAGCATAAAATTCTAAGTCGATTTAACGATGTCCGTCTGTCTGTCCGTCTGTAGAGCGTCAAAATTTAGCAGAGCTTTTTGCATTGTGTCTAGGATGGTTGGTATTGAAAATGAGATATATCGGTCCACGTTCTGGTATAGTCCCCATATAACGGTACCTCCAGATATTCGGTATTTTGATGATTTATGCCACATTTTTTCACGGATTTGTCTGGAAATTGGTATTTTTAGGTCATAACGGGTCCCTGAGCGTGTGGCAAAACATTGCATGCATAGGTCCACGTTGTGGTATAGCCCCCATATAAAGGTACCTCCCGATATTCGGTATTTTAGTTTTTTTTTGCCACATTTTTTCACGGATTTGTCTAAAAATTGTGGGTCATAATGGGTTCCAGCTCCGGTGGCGAAACATTGCATGTAAGGGTCCATGTTTTGGTATAGCGCCCATTTAACGGTACCTCCCGATATTCGGTAATTTGATGATTTTTGCAACTTTTTTCACGGATTTGTCTGAAAATTGGTATTTGTTGGTCATAATGGGTTCCAGCTCCGGTGGCGAAATGGTGCATGTAAGGGTCCATGTTTTGGTATAGCCCCCATATAACAGTACCTCCCAATATTTGGTATTTTTATGGTTTTTCCCACATTCTTTCACTGATTTGTATAAAAATTGGTATTTGTGGGTCATAATGGGTCCTAGTTCGTGTAGCGAAACATTGTAATTATAGGTCCACGGTCATAATGGGTTCCAGCTCCGGTGGCGAAATGGTGCATGTAAGGGTCCATGTTTTGGTATAGCCCCCATATAACAGTACCTCCCAATATTTGGTATTTTTATGGTTTTTCCCACATTTTTTCACTGATTTGTATAAAAATTGGTATTTGTGGGTCATAATGGGTCCTAGTTCGTGTAGCGAAACATTGTAATTATAGGTTACGTTTTGGTATAGCCCCCATATAACGGTACCTCCCGATATTCGGTAATTTGATAATTTTTGCCACATTTTTTGCCACATTGGTATTTGCTGGTCATAATGGGTTCCAGCTTCGGTGGCGAAACATTGCATGCATGGGTCCATGATTTGATATAGCCCCCATATAACGGTACATCCCGATATTCGGTATTTTGATGGTTTTTGCAACAGCTGATCCGTAGTCGAACAATGAAAGTTGACAGATCGGTCATTCATAACAATAAATAGATCAAAATGTAAAACTTAATTCTTTTGAATAATTTTTATTTTAAATTTTTCTTGCAAATCAGCCAATTATTTTTATAAAGGCTTTGACGAACCATGTAATAGCTCCGATACAGGCACTTTGACTTGTCGGACAGTCAGAGTAGATTTAGAACCGTAAGTATTTGGTGTTAAAAGACGGACAACAATAGTTACGAATCTTCTTCTTGTGTAGCGATCGTTCCGCCGTGATAACAAAAGTTAATCGTTGAGGTATCGATTGTTAACATATCGGTGCCATGAACCAGGAACTTCAAAACAGGTATGGTTGATGCTTGACCTCTCTTGTTTTTATACCGTCCACTTAAGAAAGGAGAGTATATCAACTTTGTCATTCCGTTTGCAACATCCCTAAATATTCGTCGTAGGTCCCATTCATGATCAACATAAAATGTAACGATGGCCTTCTGTCTGTCTGTCTCTCTCTCTCTCTCTCTCTCTCTCTCTCTCTCTCTCTCTCTCTGTGGAAATCACGATACAGCCGACATTATTCTCGTAAAGCATCAAAATTTATCAGAACAATTTGTATTGTGTCTAGTATGGTTGGAATTGAAATTGAGATATATCGGTCCAGGTATAAGTATAGTCTCCATATAACGGTACCTCCCCATTATTCGGTATCTTGATGATTTTGCCACATTTTTTCACGGATTTGACTAAAAATTCGTATTTGTTGTATAAAATGGGTTCTAGCTCGTGTGGCGAAACATTGTATGTATAGGTCCACGTTTTGGTATAGCCCCCATATACCTCCCAGTAATCGGTATTTAGATGATTTTTGCCACATTCTTTCACAGATTTGTCTAAAAATTGGTATTTATTGGCCATTATGGGTTCTAATGCTTCCTTTGCCCTAAGGCGGAGGGTATTAAAAGATCGGGCTGGCCGAACTTACTTGTTTTATTTGTCTTGGAATGTCTTCCAAGCCATGTCGTAATTCGCCTCAGACTACTCTATGTGCCTTATGAGTTTTTCTGCTTCGAGAGCCTTGAGATGCCACACTTATCACTTTGAGTAATCCCTATGAAACTGACGGATAATAATTTTTGGCAGATTAACTTCCAGCTCATCCCTCCTGTATTATCTACGATAGCTTTTTCCTTGAAATTTTACGTATTATCCTCCAAGACAACACATACATATGCATCATAGCCCACCAACGTCGGTCGATTAAAATTCTCAAGATGAATGAATATAGACTAGGAAGGAAGTTTTAAATTAAAACAAGTTAAAAAGCAGTAAGTTCGGCCGGGCCGAACTGTGAATACCCTCCACCATTTGGAACGAATTTGAAAATAAAATCCTTAAAAAATTGTTAAACTTTTAAAAATACCGAATTTAGCCGTTATATTGGCGTCTATACGACGTGCACCCACACAGGCATTGTTTATCATAAGTCATTACCAAATTCAAATTCGGAACTTGAAATAAACCGTGAATAATGTAGCTAAAATCCTCAAAATAACGTATATAGTGAAGTACCGTAATATCGGAGCTGTGCGAAGACCTGGACCAGCATAGACAATTCTCTGTCATAAGCTGTAGCATCCATTAAGAACTTCAAATACAGCATTTAAAACAAATTCGGTGAGTATTGTACCTAAACTCGTCAAACTACCGAATATAGGGAGGTACTGATATATGGGGCCTATACGAAGACCTGGACCTGCATAGACAATTTTGTGTCACAGACTGTAGATCCCACTATGAACTCTACATGGGTAATTTGAAAAAAAAAAATCCGGTGAATAATGACGTTAAAATCACCAAAATACCGAATATAGGGAGGTACCGTTTTATGGGGGGTATACGAAGACGTAGACCAGCACAGACAATTTTCTGTCACAGACTGTAGTATCCATTTCGAACTCCAAATACCAAATTTGAAATAATTCCGGTGAATAATGTCGCTAAATCATCAAAATACTGAATATCGGAGCTATATATCGTTATAAGGGGGCTATATGAAAACGTGGACCTACATGGCCCATTTACGAACTTATCCTGCCTACTGAAAAAATAAACCTATGTGCAAAATTTTCTCAATTCGTTCGAAAGATAGCGTGATTACAACAAACAGATAGACAGACGGACAGACAGACAAACGGACATCGCTAAATCGACTAAGAATTTTACGCTGATCAAGAATATATATACTTTGTTGGGTCTGACATGAGTATTTCGAGGAGTTACAAATGGAATGACAAAGTTAATATACCCTCCATAGTATGGTGGAGGGTATAAAAATCCCTCGAAAAATACCGCTTAAATGAAACCGTTGTATGGGAGGTATACGAAGGTGTGGACCTGCATAGCGCCATAGCCTGTTGTATCGATTCCGAACTTCAATACGATTCCGAAATTCGAATAGCTCAATTCCGGTGAGAAATGTCGCTAATATCATCAAAAGTCCGAAAAAATGGAGGTAACTTTATATGTGGCCTATGCAAAGACTCGGACCGGCATAGACAATTACCTGTCATAGGTTCTTGTACTCACTATGAACGTCACATAATAAATTCCGGTAAAAAATGTCGCTTAATTAATATTGTATTATTATATGGGAGCTATACGAAAACGTGGACCTGCATACGCAACATTTTTGTCATAGGTAATAATTAAGACCTTCAAATAATTTTTTTTTAATTGTGTACTTAGAGTTTGTTATGGGTTCTACTTCCTGTGCCAGAACATTGTCTATATCGGTCCACGATTTTTACAGTCCTCATACATCAATACATCTCGATCTTCGGTTTTATGATGATATATCTCATTGTCTAAAATAACTGTTTAAATTTTTGTACTTATAGTTTGTACCGGGTTCAAACTCCGGTTTTACTATCATCATAATATAGTTCATAGATTTTATAATGGGTTCTACCTTTTGTGGCCAAACATTGTCCAGGGTTTTCCCTGGAGAGAAAAACTGTCCAAATGAACTTGCGGACTCCAGTTTGGCACCCACTGAGAGTGCAAAGAATCCAGCAGTGTTTGATACACAATGGGCGTCTGGCTGGTCTTCGTCTGACTCCAGGAAAATGCAGCAGCAACTTTTATTCATTGAACCTATAGCTTAAGAAGAACCCCATATAGAGTGGTGGCTACACCGAAATGAACGACATTCAAAAAACAAAAAAAAAAAAACTACCACTCCATGGTTAGAATTGGAAGAGTAGCAAGCATTAAACTCGGAAACAAATTGAGTGCAAGGAATAATATTGCAAACGAGCACACAAAAATATACATAAAACTATTCGAAGTAATCTCATGCAAACAGTTGCTCTATACCAACAACTGAGACAAAAGCGGGAAACTTTGGCGTTGAGCAAGGTTATTGGATAATAAACAGAAATGACTGCTTTTGTGTCACCTAAAAAGAGCACATTATATAAGAAGCGTACGTTTGAACCAGAAAAACCAATACATGAATACATTACTACTTCTCAGTGGTATGTGGTAAAATAGGACTGGAGTAGGACTGGGTCTTTTTATCGAAGAAACGAATACCAAAATCTCTTTCCGCCTGACATATCACAATACGATCCTACAAGCGGAGGTCCGGGCGATTACAGAGTGTCTGAACTGGTTAAATGCTAACACGAGACCGGCTATCGTAAACGTCCTAATGGACAGTAAGATAGCCATTAACGCTATAGCATCCAAAATAGTAACTTCAAGAACTGTATTGGAATGTATAAACTCAATCAACAATTACTCTCAACACGGCTTAGTTCGCATTATATGGGTACCAGGCCATAACGGAGTTAGAGGTAACGAGATAGCAAACTCTCTCGCTAGAACAGGCAGGGAATTAGCTGCAGTAAACTAAGACAATCCACTGCCGCTAAAAGCGTCACGTCTAATGTTAAAGACATGGGCAAAAAACGCCCATATATCCTTATGGAACGAAGAGGGCGTAGGGAAAACCACCAAAATCCTGTGGGGTGACCCAAATGAGATAAAAACGAAGAATCTTTTATTGCTAGGCAAGAAGGAGATCAGTGAGGTGACAGGCATCCTTACGGGCACCTGGGCCTACAAGCTCATCTATACAAGATAGGTTGCACAGATAACAGCATATGCAGGGCGTGCAGGGAAGACGACGAAACTTTGAAACATTTTCTCTGTATATGCCCAGCGTTTGCTAATATCGGAGCCCAATTCTTAGGGAGCGACACTATACCAGACCTTAGTCGGATCATGGTAAATTATATAAAACAGTTAAAGAATTTCATAAAGGCAACAGAATTTCAATTATAACAGACTGTTAACTGCACGTCTTCCTCGGTAAAACCCCTCTGACTATAGCGCACAACAGGCCTATACTGGCTTAAGTGTATGCCCAACAGGGCTTGCGGCGAAATGTTTCGCCCCTCTTTTTCAACATAACCTATCCTAACCATGTGGTAAAATTGAACAAGTAAAAAATCTGTAAGTTCGGCCGGCCCGAACTTTGAATACCCTCCACAATTTGGAACGAAATTGGCAGTTCTCAAAAACAAAAAAATCCGTTAAAAAATCTGTTCAAATCTTAAAAATACCGAATGTAGCTATTATATTAGGGTCTATACGACAACATGAACCTGC